>NC_052148.1:161800140-162140499 GCF_902713615.1 Scyliorhinus canicula
CCCCGCCATGCTCACAGTTGGAGACTACGCACACAGGATTAGCGTAGTAGGAGACTTCTGGTTTGATCGACGAACCATTAGTCAGGACAAAGACGTTAGAGACATTTTACAGAAACACAAAGCATCTTTTGCCCAGCACAAGCACGATTGCGGCAGGATGTAGATTTAGTTAACACCACAGGTCCCGACCCTAAACCCCAGAAACAGTATGGTTTTTCCCAACAAGCAGAGGGAGAAATTGCAAAAGTCATCCAAAGTTTACTTGACCAAGGTGTACTTCAGCAGTAGCCTCAACTAACAATGAATCAATTTGGCCCGTCAGGAAACCCGATGGCTCATGGCGACTGACCATCGATTATAGGGAACTAAACAAAGTCACCCCATTAGCAGCCCCCACCGTAGCCACGAGTCCCAAGACAATGTTAAAACAGGGACTCCAGTCAAAATGTTTCACGGTTCTGGACATCAGCAATGGCTTTTGGTCCATTCCATTGGATAAAGTGTGCCAATACAAATGTGCTTTCACCTTCCAGGGACAGCAATACACGTGGACGTGCCTACCACAAGGCTTCCACAACTCCCCCTCCATTTTACACCACAATTGGTGAATGGATTAGCTAAATTTTCCCGCCCCGATTGCCTCGTCCAGTATGTAGACGACTTACTTCTACAGACAGACACTAAGGGAGAGCACATTTCATTTCACTTCTCACCAAATAATTAAGACTCCTTCACAAAATTGGATGTAAGGTTAACCCCAAAAAGGCAAAGATTCTGCAGGAAAAGATCATTTATTTAGGCACAGTAATCGCCCATGGCAAATGCAAGATCAAGCATAAACACATTGACTCCATTGTTAAATTACCCTTGCCCAATAATGTTACAGCCCACTGGTCATTTCTAGGACTGGCTGGCTACTGCAGGAACCACATAGATGGTTTTGCCACAAAGGCAGCCCCTCTTTCTGAACTCCTAAAAAAGCACGCCCCATAGAAATGGCTTCCACAGCATATGGTTGCCGTGGATACATTACAACGTGCCCTGAGCAGAGCTCCCACATTATAGATCCCAGACGCACTCGCCCCATACGCAATAAAGGTAGCAACCACCGACCGAACCCTTTCGGCCGTGCTCCTTCAGGAAAGACACGATCGTTTAGGCCCCATAGCCTATGACTCATGAGTTCACGATCCGGTAGAGCAAGGATTTTCTGCCTGCGAAAGGCACTTGCTCACAGTTTTTTGGGCTATTCAGTACTTTGCGTACATAACAGGACTCAACCCCGTAACCATTTTAACAGAGCACACTCCAACCCAACTTCTACTAGACGGTAGACTAAAGGACAGCACAGTCAGCCAAATTCACGCAGCACGATGGAGCCTACTCCTACAAGGACAGAACATTACAGTTAAAAGGACTAAGACACACGCATTTCTACCAGACAATTTACAGTACGCAGGCACCCCACATGAGTGTGAGATCATTACCACCAAACACAATACAGGGCCCTTTGTATCCAAATTAGCTCCCCCTAAACCAGGTACTACACCCCAGAGACCCCAGCCCACAGACACAGATGCAGCTCTTAGAATTTATGTGGATGGCTCCTCCACAGTATTAAATGGCAAACAAATCACTGGTTGTGGCATTCATGTAGAGGACGCGCAGGGACGCGCATTAGAAGAAATCTCACTGAAATTGCCTGGACACCTAGGTCGCAGGCAGCTGAATTAACAGCCGTAGCATGCATTGTACAGTGCCCCGACTCGTTCCCGAACCCAGCCGACATATACTCTGACAGCCTATATGTCTGCAATAGCTTAACTCAGTTCCTACCACTTTCGGAATCTAGAGGTTTTGTTTCCGCAGACGGAAAACCCATACCCTCAGCCCCATTACTCCAGCATATCCTCAAGACAGCTAAAGGCCATAAATACGTTAAGGTTCGCAGCCACCACTGCTCTTCTTCCCCCCCCCCCCCCCCCCCCCCCCCCCCCCATGTAATGTTAAGGCAGATGCCCTAGCAAAAGCAGGTTCCAGATACGGTCACTTTTGGAATCCCTGAGAGTGCCCCACAACACGCGGTCCAGGTCTCACAGACCAATATTCAGGATTTAGGTCAAGCCCAGAAGGAAGACGAAAAGCTCAGGGAAGTTTTAAAAGGTAACTTTCCAGCCCCCTATGATAAGTACAGAAACACTTTAACAGCACACAATGGCATAATTTTAAAAGATGGTATTTATGTGGTCCCCACCCAAGATAGAAACCAGGTTATCTGACAATTCCGTGACAACCATGGACATCAAGGGATAGATTCAACCCTTGCCCACAACAGACCTCTCTGCTTGTGACACGATTTAAAATCCAATGTGACTCATTACATTGAAAACTGTTTGACTTGCGCCCAGAACAATCCAGATAGGTATGTGAAGAAAGGTCAACTCAGTCATACCCGCCCTGTTAATGGCCCCTGGACCAATTTACAGATAAATTATATAGGTCCCCTACCTCCCTGCCAAAATGGTTTTAAGTACGTGTTGGTAGTGATCGACACCTTCACAAAATGGGTGGAAGCTTTTCCATCTAGGACTAACACGGCTAAAACAACAACCAAGATTCTAACACAGCACATCTTCACATGATGGGGCCTTCCCCATAGTATTGAGTCAGACCAAGGCTCACATTTCACAGGACGCGTCATAAAAAATGTCCTCACAATTTTCGGCATACGACAAAAATTTCATATAGCCTATCACCCCCAATCAAGCGGAATTGTAGAACACATGAATCGAACCCTAAAAGCAACCCTTCGGAAAATGGTACAGCAGCACAATACAACATGGGACACAGTTCTCCCATTTGCACTCATGTTCATTCGGAACATGATCTCAACTTCGACAGGATAGACCCCCCACACCCTCATGACCGGATGACCCATGAAGGGAACAGAATACTTGCTAGGGCTTGATTTGGCCAGCCCCACAGTCACTGGCCTCACCCATGAGAAAGCAGTACAGCAAATCCTGGAAAATGTTAAAGCAGCCCAGATCACCGCAGCTGTTAGGCTGGACACACAGAAAAAACAGAGTAAAGTATGTTTTGATAAAACGGTACACCCAACCGAATTTTCAGTAGGACAGCAAGTCATGCTCTCCCTGTACAACCCTAGTTCATTTCTTTCCCCCAAGTTTGCAGGACCCCATTCAATTTCAGATAAAGTCAGCCCCTCCATTTATCAGATCGCTTATCCTAATGGCAAGTCAGGATGGTTTCACATAAACCAGCTTAAGGCTTATGGCACACAAAGCAACCACTCCCACCACATCTCACTTGCAGCAGAAGACAAACTATTCCTACTCTCCCCCAACCAGTCCAGCCCGTCCTCGGACACCACTTCGACTCCACCCCCAGAGACACGACTCCGCCTCTCCCTTCATTTGACCAGCACCGACAGTGACAGCGACAGCACTGATACGTCAGTCCTCATGGACTCGCCACACGATTTAAATTCTGCACCAGGCCCCATTCCCAGCGACTCCGAACAGGATATGTTTGACCCCTTCAAGACCACTTATATAAAAGCCCCTGATCCGGACCCACCGCCTGATGACGATGGATTGCCCTCTACCGCCTCCAACGTAGACACTAAGCATTGGCACCGTGACAATTCCTAAAGACTCATCCGTAACGATGAGATTGTCCCTACGTCAGCCCAGGCCGCCTTGGCACACCTACTCCAGTCACGAGTTTGGCAACCGGGAGAAGATGATGACTCAGAGTCTGACTCCCACCAGGCCAGCCCCTTTGCGACTCTTTTTGCACTGTCCAGATGAAGGTAAAAAGGAACCGACTGAGATTTACGGTGTCCTTGTTTCTGATGGAGCCTGCCCGTTTTGTTATTTTAGTTTGATATGTTACATGTTGAATGTTTGTATTGTGTACGACCCTTTGATACAGTTTATTCATGGCCCCACGCCGAATTTTTATGCAGTCACGACTACTCCTTTAATGCTACATGGCAGTTAGAGGAACAAGTTTGTCGACAGACACCAATTGATACAGTCATAACTACTCTTCTGATTCAACGGCAATCATAAGGGGCAGTTTATCCACGGTGAACACAAATTCTTTCCGTTCTTGTCTGATCATCCAGGCAGTGGAGTAACAGCACTGGTCCCCGCCCTGCCTGAGGACCCCTATCTGGTCAGCTACGCTTGGGTAGTGCACCTACGGCACTGGTCACCGCCCTACCCGGGGATTCCACCCATTCTTGCCCTGCCGCGGCCCATACGCACCCCATTCGGACCTTTTATTTCGAAACTCTTCTTCTGTTTTTAGTCTGTGATTTAAAGAATGCTCTTTGCAACAAGTTTTGTTTCCATTCCGGCGACCCTTAGTTCACTCTCCCACATGCTATTTACATCCTCAAACGCTTGGATGAAACAATTAGTTGCTGGAAGGAGAAATTGTCCGCCCACTCAGCGCATCAACCACACAGGCTGCAAGTTTGCTCGCACTGACAGTATTTTCTTTTTCAGATGTATTGTCCCCAAAAAATTTGGCTTAATAAAAAAATGAGGGAGTCACATATGGTGACAATTCTAATGGGTAATTGGTAACAAAAGGACAAACAGACAGACATATGAGATCTTAAACAAGGTAATAACAGATATTATGCTTGTGTCCACAGGAAATCCAAAACACCAGAAGACAGCGGAAGGCCAAGAGAAAAATGAAGACGGACATCATGATCTGCATTTGGATCATCGTGGGATCAACACAGTTGCGCACGGAAGCGCCCCCCTGACCCCTACCCAAAAGGCCATGAATGTTTCCCATCACTGCCATACACCACACCCAGAAACAGCTACTGACACACCAACCTGGTGCGACAATCTTATAAAATGGTATTCCCTGTCGTACATCGTAGAAGCACTGATAGTCATGGCATGACTCGGCAGTGTCATCCAGAACCTGAGACTTCGGGAAATGGCGAAGGAAAGCCTCCCGCACTCCCGCATACACACTTAGACCCCCCCCCCCCCCCTATTTTCAGTCTCCAGCAAACCCCCCACTCTCTCTAAATGAATAAAGTGCATCGATTACTTTTTTGTTTTGTTCTAATTAAGACATGATGTGAATTTTCTGTACTTGACCACCAGGATACAGAGAAATGTAATGCTGCTATTGTATAGTTTTACACTGTTTGTAAATTCTTTTTGATTGGCTAAACAGCCTGAAGATAGTTTAGAGAAAGATAGAGGTACCTGTGTTTAAAAGAAAAGAAATGTAATGCATGCTTGAATGTTATAGTGCCCCTTTGGATTTTATAACGATATGATGTAAATAAAAGCAATTTAGTTAAAGGTTCGAATCCATAGGACAGAGTAGGATAGAACCTGTCCTTGATTGCGGGTGCTCGACTTAGGCAGAGAACAAAGAAGATTCAGTAATGTGATCCTTCACGCTTCGCGTTGAGGATCTCAAGGAGGGAGTGTAGCCATCTGGGATGGCCACTTTCAGCAAATACAATGGAGACTCGCAGAGCATACAGGGAAAAATGGACAATGCAAAGAAAACAAGCAGGCACAGAGCCTGAATGTATATTTTAAAGACAGACTGCAGACAGAACCGAAACTCCGGGCCGATTTACACATTGATGGCCTATCTTCGATGAACAAAGACTGGTGCTCCGGTAGCCGATACCGTCCCAGACATTCCGGCGCCACTACCCCAGCAAGAAGACACAAACAAAGCAAGGCCAATGGCCACTTAGGACACGGCCAGCCATCAAGGCACCCGCCCCTTTATTGTCTCAGATCAATGGCAGTGATCGAGAAGCTGCCCAATTTATTAGGACCAAGGTTAAGGCCCACCTAAAAGCGCGCAAAGCCCCCCGAGTATAAGAAGGAACCTCCGCCATATGTTTAGCCTCTTGGAATTGGCTCTCAACCAGAGAGACCCTTCCACCTGCACCACCAGAAGCAAGTAAGTTCAAGTTCAACGCTCGCTACTAGACGGACGACCTTAGCTCTACTCCTGCTATCTCTTCGAACCCAACAGCCTCAGATCCGAACAACGGCCATTGTTCCTCTGACCTAACTGGGCACCGAGGTTAAGTATAGGTGTTAGTGATGGATATAGTTTAGCCTGTATTATTGTGCATGAATAAATCATACTTGTGTAAATAAAGTAACACTGACTTTGAACTAACTAACTGGTGTATTGGCTCTTTGATCGGTATTCGGTTGAACCTTGTGGCGGTATCAAGAGATACCTGGCAACTCTGAATGCATATTCATAATTAAGATTAAGAAATGCGACCTTATTAATCACCAGATTTATAGCCACTAAAAGAGAGCAACAATCCTTATCTGAGGAAGGATGTTCTTGCTGTAGAGGGAGCACAGTGAAGGTTTATAAGACTGTTTCCTGGGATGGCTGGACTGATGTATGAGGAGAGATTGAGTGGGTTAGTATTACATTTTCTGGAGTTTAGAAGAATGAAGAGGGATCTCATAGAAACCTATAAAATTCTAACATCTATGGACAGGGTAGATGCAGGAAGGATGTTTCCGATGGCAGGGGAGTCCAGAACCAAGGGTCACAGTCTGAGAATATGGTGTAAACCATTTAGGACTGAGATGAGGAGAAATGTCTTCACCCAAGAGTGGTGAGCCTGTTGAATTCTCTACCACAGAAAGCAGTTGAGGCCAAAACATTGTATGCTTTCAAGAAGGAGCTAGATATAGCACTTGGGGCTGAAGGGATCAAAGGATGTGGGGGAAAGAAGGAACAAGTTACTGAGTTTGAGGATCAGCCATGATCTTAATCAATGGCAGAGCAGGTCAAATGGCCAACTGTTGCTCCAATTTTTAATGTTTCTATGTTTCTATATCAGGAGATTCCTCTTCACACAGAAGCTGTGCAAAGTGATTGAGGCAAAAAGCCTCAAATTATTTAAGAAACAATTAGGTACAATATCAGGGACATTCAAGGGATTTTCTGAATGGATGAATTAAAATAAGGTCAACTGACCTTAGTCTGTGCAACAATCCTTAGTTTGGTAACTAGGCTGTTATAGATAAGGTGAAATAGAAACTAAAAATGACTTATTTCTTATCACATTGCAGCTTCTTTTCACAAAACAGCAAATGAGTTGGACAAATAAGCAGAAAATCTTCCAGTTTAAGTAAGAAAGTCCTAATTTGCAAGAATGTTCAAAATCATCTAAATCACATACAGGAACATAAGCAACAAATCAGCAAGGAGGAGGGAAGAGTTCCATCCCTAAATCTCTCCATAGTTTATAAGACTGTTTCCTGGGATGGCTGGACTGATGTATGAGGAGAGATTGAGTGGGTTAGTATTACATTTTCTGGAGTTTAGAAGAATGAAGAGGGATCTCATAGAAACCTATAAAATTCTAACATCTATGGACAGGGTAGATGCAGGAAGGATGTTTCCGATGGCAGGGGAGTCCAGAACCAAGGGTCACAGTCTGAGAATATGGTGTAAACCATTTAGGACTGAGATGAGGAGAAATGTCTTCACCCAAGAGTGGTGAGCCTGTTGAATTCTCTACCACAGAAAGCAGTTGAGGCCAAAACATTGTATGCTTTCAAGAAGGAGCTAGATATAGCACTTGGGGCTGAAGGGATCAAAGGATGTGGGGGAAAGAAGGAACAAGTTACTGAGTTTGAGGATCAGCCATGATCTTAATCAATGGCAGAGCAGGTCAAATGGCCAACTGTTGCTCCAATTTTTAATGTTTCTATGTTTCTATATCAGGAGATTCCTCTTCACACAGAAGCTGTGCAAAGTGATTGAGGCAAAAAGCCTCAAATTATTTAAGAAACAATTAGGTACAATATCAGGGACATTCAAGGGATTTTCTGAATGGATGAATTAAAATAAGGTCAACTGACCTTAGTCTGTGCAACAATCCTTAGTTTGGTAACTAGGCTGTTATAGATAAGGTGAAATAGAAACTAAAAATGACTTATTTCTTATCACATTGCAGCTTCTTTTCACAAAACAGCAAATGAGTTGGACAAATAAGCAGAAAATCTTCCAGTTTAAGTAAGAAAGTCCTAATTTGCAAGAATGTTCAAAATCATCTAAATCACATACAGGAACATAAGCAACAAATCAGCAAGGAGGAGGGAAGAGTTCCATCCCTAAATCTCTCCATCTCTCAACCTCTTTTTCTTCCTTAAAGAATTTCCTTAACACCCAGGGTATAACTTATTATTTTTTATAACCTTAAACAGGAAAGATCTTGAACAGTAACAACAAAAACAGAGGGTTGTGAATGTATGGCATTCTTTAGTGCAGGGAGCTGTAGAGGCTGGGTCGTTAAATATATTCCAGGCTGAGATTGACAGATTGTTAATCAATAAGAGAATCAAGTGTTATGGGGATAAGGCGGGAAGGTGGAGTTGAGGGATATCACATCAGATCAGTTGTGATCTTATTGAATCGTGGAACAGACTCGATGGGCCGAATGGCTACTATGTCTTATGGTCTAACAGCAACTCATACAATGTGAAGGAGATAGATGACCAAACTTGTTGCCAAATTTCAAAGGTGTATAACAAACCTACAATAGTAAAGTTAGAAAACTTTAATTATCCTAATGTTGACAGAAAAATCACTGGGCTAAACATTATGCTGCCAGATTTTACAATGTAATCACGCCAGTTCCCAATAAAATGATAAGTGGATGAGTGACAAAATTGGAAACCCACCCATTTGATTTAAATAGTAATTGAAAACCAAATTAAGGTCATTAACTACCCATAACATGGTCAAAGGCAATAATACGCCTTCAGGGTCAGATTCACAACAGGTGGAGAATCCAGTTTTGCTTACGCACGCTGTTTGGGACAGTTTTAAAACTGCAACTGAGGCCAGAGTCTCAGCGTTGCAGTTCAAATCCCACTGACTGCAGTGATGCTCATTTGAGTGGGCAGACAAACATTCAGAATTTTTTTCAAGGAGAGGACTCTCCTCTGATTAAGAGAGATCTCTTGATTGTATATTTTCTTGTCTTTACCTAGGGGTGAGGGATGAAAACACTTGGAGACAGATGGGGTCTGTGGTCTCAGTTGGAGACACAGCCTCTAGAGTGGAGGAGAGCAGGATTAGGAGGAGTAGTGGGGTGAGAGGAAGAAGGGAATACAGGGAGGGTCAGGATACTATGTTTCCTCACGAAGGGGATCGCGTAGTGGCAAACCCTGAGGGTCAGAAGGAACCCAGAAACCCTCATTGGAGATGCAAATGAGCTTATGCCACCCCAAGGCTATACAAGCAGTGATTCAGCTCCCAGCACCTGACCAAAACTCAATGTAAACGAATCAGCCACCGAGACATCACCAAATGAGATGGTCACAGTGGTGATGACATCAAACTGCCTCGGGGAGCAGCCAATGCCTGTCGCATTGAAATTGACAGTGGCACTGAACCACTTCGCTACAGGCTCATTCCAGACAGATTTCTTTTTAAAAATAAATTTAGTGTACCCAATTCATTTTTTCCAATTAAGGGGCAATTTAGCGTGGCCAATTCACCTAACCTGCACATCTTTGGGTTGTGGGGGCAAAACCCACGCAAACACGGGGAGAATGGTGCAAACTCCACACAGACAGTGACCCAGAGCCGGGGTCGAACCTGGGACCTCGGCGCCGTGAGGCTGCAGGGCTAACCCACTGCACCACCGTGCTGCCCTCCAGACAGATTTCTGACAACACAGCCTGCTGTATACCGTTGCATCAAGGAGACCATAGAAGCAATGTCCCAGAGGGCTAGGAACTCCATCTGCTTCAAGCTGGATATCCAAAGCCATAGATATCTAGCCATTGTCGGTTTTCCCAGGGGTGCTGGAGGCCGTCAACAGCACACATGTAGTCATTAAGGCTACGGAGGGAAAGCCGTGCACTTTAGTCAACAGAAAGGTCTACTTGATCAATGTGTAGCTGGTATGCAGCCATAATCAGCGGGTCATGCAGCTGTGTGCCAAGTACCCGGGCAGCAGTCACGACACATACATTCTTAGGAACTCATAGATTCCAGACCTTTGAACTGGCCTGGATGTGTTGGAGGAATAGCTACTATGTACCTTTGAGGGTGCCTTGACCTGATGCAAAGAGGAAGTACAGTGAGAGGGACACCAGCACCTAGACAATTGAGAACCAGACCATCGGTCTCCTAAAGATCGATTCTGATATCTGGACATATCTGGAAGTGCAACCTGATGGGCGTGGTTTACTGAGCACTCCATAACATCGCCATCCATAGAGGATGAAGGCAGGCCAGAAGGGAACTAATCCTCTGAGGACAATGGCAAGGATGATTTGAGGGACCATGGTGATGCTGCTGCAGATGGCCCTGACCATGATCGAGTAGATCGTTGTGACACCAGGGATGCCTCAATACGGTAAAGGTTTTTATCACGCTTCTTGCCACAGCTACAGAAAGTGTTCAGTGAAATCTCACCCCTCATTTTTCCAGTCGCAATGTGAGTGCCTGTATCCCTTATATCGTCACCCTCCAAGAGAACACAATTCCTCCTAGCCTTCATCAACATTTGACTTCTTCCCTCAACCTTCAGACAAGTCAGACAGCCACAGTATGTGGGAATGTGAGTTTGATGTTTATCCACAAGCTTCCAAAGATTCCAGCATCAATAAATAATAATATCACCCTTGTGCCCTTATTTGTGACTAATTTCCTAACACAAATATGAGTGTTCCAGTGTAGGGCAGCATGGTGGTGCAGTGGTTAGCACTGCTGTCTCAAGGTGCCGAGGACCCGGGTCCGGTCCTGGCCCCAGGTCACTGTCCGTGTGGAGTTTGCACATTCTCTCCATGTTTGCGTGGGTCTCACCCTCACAACCCAAAGATGTGCTGGGTAGGTCGATTGGCCACACTAAATTGCCCCTTAATTAGAAAATAAAATTGGGTAATCTAAATTTAAAGAGTGCTCAGGCTCAGTGCTCCCCCTCATTTGCAGTTACACGGGGAAGTCTGATCTGCCACTTCCCTTCCCCTGCACAGCTTTGGTGGGCGCACTCTGCGTGGGTTAGCCCTAGAGTGTTGGGCCACTCAAAGCTAATATGCACATGAGATTTCAGCCACCGCGGCAAAGATTGAGGCCTGTGGTAATGGCCGATGGACAGAGGAGATGACGCCCCAACTGAAGTGCCATGAGATGGATTTCCAGATGGAGGCAGCAGCTGTTCACCACTCCAACACGAGGACCAGTTGGCCATCCCTGCCCAGCAGTGAGGTTACACGAGCTGGCTGGGAGGTCCAGCTCCCAGTTCCCCTCGGTCTGTGCCACTGAACTCAGAGCCAGGGTGATATTGTCCAGGTCAGAGTGCATCCCGACGATTGCATCTGCAATACACTGGGTGTACCCCTCCGGGATAGTCGCCGGTCTGTTCGTGGTGGAAGCTTGGTGCTGTGAAGAGTAGGTGATCGCAACACTCATGCCTGGATGGACACCTCCACTGTCCAAGCCACAGGATGCAATCCCTCTGGTATCCTACCAAATTTTCACAGGTCTTGCAATGAACTTCTAGTATCTACCGCCTTATGAAGGCTTATAATTCAACTCGGAATCAGACTTGAGAACATCCCGGACAATTTTGCGACTGCCTGAGGCCTGTTCCACCACAATCCCTGGCAGCTGCACTAGTGAATGTGAACCCCTCACCAGTATGTGCATAAGCCCTGTCCTACACACTAAACCATAGAAATCCTCCAAACCCTGCTGAAGTTCCAGTATCTGCGATGGTGCTGGCTGCAGAGAGGATGTGATGCTGCATCCTCTTAAGGTTCCTTGGAGGAGCAGGAGGGAGGTTGCTGGATGGTTTTGAGAACATTCTGCACTGAAGAGGCTTTCCCTATAACAGAGAACAATTAGGAAGGGGGTAGTCAGGTATCTAATCATTTGATGAATCAGCCACATCATAAAATGCATAAAAAACAGTTTCACAGTCCAACATGAGTGACTGAATTCCGCAGGTGCATTGACCCCTTAAACAAAGATCTGGAGCTTCTGATCATGAAACTTGTCTAGGTTCCAATGTGTGAACTCTATTCACCAGACACATTGTATAATTCCTGACCTCCATTTAACCACCACGAGCCATCTCCTCATATCAACCAGTCTGACACTTTTGCCATCTCGCCAGAACTAGGCCTCTCCTCCCGCCATTGCCTATACTCCTAGACGATTCGTGCTCCAGCACGGCCAGCAGTTTTTCCTCATAACCTCCATGCTGGGCATACCCCAGCCTGTATGGGCTCTCGCCCGGGCATTGTGGAGTAGCTTCTCGAAAGATTTGGCACAGAGATTTCATCAATAATTTAGTCCTAGCACATACATCAGATCAGCACATGCCTGACTAAAGTCTACGCTCATGTGTTATAAGATGATCCTGCTGACCACCTGCCATATAACTAAACCATTGCTTGACATCAAAAATAACATAGTATAGGACAACTGTGTCCTTGTGGAATCACGTAACCTTTGATTCACGCAACCACACAATTACCTACTGCATTCGCTTGCGAGACCTGTATACACTTGATGAGCCATCAATTGCACGAGAGACGAGTTGCTTTACAAAAGTTAGGCTTTAATAAACTAGAACTTAGCCCTGCGGTTGTCTACAATAAAATGGACGACTGCCGGGCGTTTGACTATTTATACCTCGGCAAGGAGGCGTGGTTAACTCAGCCTCTCGACCAATCGGTCGAGAGGCACATGACCGACCAGGGCCAATGGTAAGCCAGTGTTCTGCTCCAATGGCAGTCAGCTATGCAAATCATATCACCACATTACTAGATCAATATTGATCATACTGATGCCATACTCACCCTTGCTAATCTCATGAGGTCATTGAGAGTGTTGCGGCAGTGGGGCCACTCATCTCCACGCCAACACTGTTGACCATATTGGCCACTTTCTCCCACACAGCACGTGTCTGTGGACTCAACTCTCTTCCCAGTATTCGGAATTAGCCGATCCCTTTGTCATATAGTGCATGCAGGGGGCACCAAGGACGGCCACACTGAATCTGGGGCCAGAGTTGACCCTTCTCCAATGCTTCTCCTCTTGCTCTGATGGCACAGACATCTATGAATGGAAGTATGCAATTAATGTACAGTTCCTCAGTGCCGAAAGGTGGGAGACTTGCTAAAAAATTTTAAATGTGCTACGTTTGAAGATTGACATGGTTGGCAGAGGTTAGCTTGAATTTAGCTACACTTACCTGGCTAGACTGGAAAATGCTCAAATCTTCATAATGTGCTGTTCCTGCTCTTGAGTGATCACAGGGATCAGTGCTGGGATCACAACTGTTCACAATATATATTAATGACTTGGAGGAAGGAAGCAAATGTCCTGTAGCCTAATTTGCAGACGACACAAATATAGGTGGAAAGGTAAGTTGTGCGAGGGCTACAAACAGTTTGCAAAGAGATATCGCTAGATTAAGTGGGCAAAAAGTAGGCAAATGGAGTACAATGTGGGAAAATGTGAATTTGTTCATTTTGAAAGGGAGAAGAAAAGAGCAGGGTATTATATAAATGGAGACGTACAGCAGAAAGCTGCAACACAAAGGGAACTGGGAGTACTTATGCACAAAACACAGAGGGCATGGTTCTCTCCCCCCCCCCCCCCCCCCCCACGACGGGTCGGAGAATTGCGGGAGGGCCTTCCTGACATTTTTCCCGACCTCCCGCTAATCTCGCCCCCCCACCTCGGCCGCCCCGCGACACGAATCGCTACTCGCCATTTTTTAGGGCGAGCAGCGATTCTCCCTTAGCCAATGGGCCGATTTCCCAGGCCTTTACGGCCATTTTCACGAACACCAACACACCTGCTCTCAACGTTCGTGAAAACGACCGCAAAGTGCCGTTCTGGGGAGCCATGGCACCGATTGGCACGGCCGCACCACGGCTGTGCCAAGGGTGCCATGGGCCCGCGATCGGTGCCCACCGATCGCGGGCAGCGGGTCCGAACCCCGCGCACTCTTTGTTCCTCCGCCGCCCCTCTGGATCAGTCCGCGGGGCGGCTGAGGGGCATAACAGCCCGCGCATGCGCGGGTTTCACGCATATGCGTGATTACGTCATCCACGCATGCGCGGGTTGGAGCCGTCCAATCCGCGCATGTGCGGCTGACGTCATCGTGCACGTCAGCCGCCGTTAACTTTGGCGCGCGGGCTTAGCGAAGTTCACTAAGCCTGCGATGCCGAGGTTCACGGGGCCCCGCTGCTAGCCCCGACCGGGGAGCAGAATCGGGTCCCGGGAGGGGGCGCGGAGGCTGCCCTGAAACACGGCTGGTTTCACGGCAGCCTTCACGACTCTCCGCATTTGCGGAGAATCGCGCCCATAAAGTTAGCTCACAGTGCAGCAGGTAATCAGGAAGGCTAATGGAATGTTGGCCCTTATTTCCAGGGGACTAGAGTACAAAGGTAGAGATGTCCCACTGCAACTGTACAAGGTACTGGTGAGACTACATCTGGAGTACTGTGAGCAGTTATAGTCCATTTAAGGAACGTTTTTGGGCTGGATGCTCCGATTTTACGACCAAAATGTCAGCTCCAATGCTCTGCCAGGTGGGGGGCTAGCAGCCGTGCCATGTAAAGCTCCCGGCTTCACCGGATGGAGAATTGCCGTGTCTGGGGCCGCGCATGCGCATGGCGGAGACCTGTGGCGGCTGAGCAATACAACATGGCGCCAGCTGTGCGCGGATACGGCCTGCCAGATACTGCCCCCCGGTAACCGCCTCACCACCCCTGGACCACCCCTCACCAGTCCCCCCAGCCCCTGCTGAAGCCCCCCCACCCCCCGGCCAGTGGAGCATCCCCCCCCCCCCCCCCCCCCCCGACTGTGGCGACGCTGGACACAGTCTGCAGCTGCCACATGAGGTCCCGGAAACTGTGAGCACATATGACCGCGCCATCGGGAAGTCAGCGCCTCATGGGCAGAGCATCGGGGGAAGGCCTCAAGTGACATCCAGAGGCCGTCCCAACAGCATGCGGTGTACTTAGCGATTATGGTGATTTTGAGGGGGCAGAGCATCAGGAAAACATCTTCACCCCTGATTTCGGCATAAAACCAGATCCTCCAGCCAATCGCTAAATGCGATTTTGGCGTCGGCAATCGGAGAATCCACCCCATTATTTCATTGGAGGCAGGGCCTTCTTGCCTGAACTCTGACCCTGACCCCACTTATATTGTTCTGAGAGCAACCTTCAAGCTGCTTTTCCCAGCTTGGTGCAGTGCCAGCAGTGGTCATTGCTCCCAGTGATGCTGCTGGGGCCGTAGAGGAACCAGCCCTCCAAATGGCCTGCAACTCCCCGACGTAGGGTCCCATTCCTAAACCTCCAACTGCAGTTAATTAACTGCCAGCTTTCCAGCACGTCATCATGATCACCATCTCCCCAACAAAATTCAGTCCAATAACCTAGGACAAAATTAGCGATCACTTGGGAAGAGTGTAGATTAATAAAAGAGAGTCAGAACAAATTTGTTAAAGGCAATTCATGTTTTGCTCACTAGATTGAGCTTTTGATGAGGTAACAGAGAGGGTTGATGAAGATGATGCAATTGGTGTAGCATAAATGGATTTGATAATGGATCATATAATAGGCTTGTCAGCAAAGTTGAAACTCATGGAATAAAAGGTAGATTGGCAGCATGGATATGAAGTTGGATTAGTGACAAGAAATTGATTTCAGATTATGCCATCCAGGAGCAACATGTGAAAACGAACTAGTTGGCGGGGGGGGGGGGGGGGGGGGGGCAGGATAGATCCTTGGAGGACACATTAAGTATTGGTGCAGGAGCAGGAAGATAACATTTACAGGTGGTTTTCTGGCCCTGATGTGATAGATAAGAATGAAACCGGACAAATGCTGTCCCACACATCTGGATAATGGTGCAGAGGCTATGGAGCAAAGTTCCATGGTCAACTACATCAAAGGCTAAAGATAGATCAGAGAGGATGAAGAGAAATAATTCATCCTTGTCACAGTTGACCAGGATATCATTTGTGACTTTGGTGAAAGCTATTTTGGTACTATGACAAAGGATCCTGAGCTGATCCATCTCATTACTGCACCTACCACAATTTTCTGGGCGGTCTCTTCGTAATGATGAGCCACCTTCTTGAACTGCTGCAAGGGCAGTAGATTCACAGTAAATCCACCATTTGCAAGTTCCGCTCAAAATCACACATTATCCTGATCTGGAACTATATCGCCATTCCTTCATTGTCGCTGGGTGAAAATCCTGGGACTCCCTCCCTAACAGCCCTCGGTGTCCTGCAGTGATGTCCTGGGATTGAGATGATTCAATTCCAACAACCAGAACCATCTTTTGTGCCAAGTATGACTCCAGCCAGTGGAGAGCTTTCCCAGATTTCCAGTGATTCCAGTTTTGTTAGGGCTCCTTGATGCCACACTCATCACTACTGGGGTTCAGCTCTTCTGCCCATATTTAGACTAGGTTTGCAATGAGGTCAGGAGCTGGGTGGTCTTGGCAGAACGCAAACTGAGTGTCAGTGAGCAGGTTATTGTGGTGTAAGTGCTGCTTGATAGTCCTGTCAATGACAGTTTCTATTACTTTGCTGATTTTTGAAAGTGGACTAATTTTTGAAAGTTGGATTTGCTTTGCTTTTCATCGACAGGATATACCTGGGTAGTTTTCTACTTTGTTGGGTCGATGCTAGTGTTGTAGCTGTATGGGAACAGCTCAGCTAGGGGTTCGGCTACTTCTGGAGCACATATCTTCAGTAAGATTGCCGGGATATTGTACAATATCCTTGCCCATGTTTTTTTTTTAAAATTTAGATTACCCAATTATTTTTTCCAATTAAGGGGCAATTTAGCGTGGCCAATCCACCTACTCTGCACATTTTTGGGTTGTGGGGGCGAAACCCACGCAGACACGGCGAGAATGTGCAAACTCCACACGGACAGTGACCCAGAGCCGGGATCGAACCTGGGACCTCAGCGCCGTGAGGCAGCTGTGCTAACCACTAGGCCACCGTGCTGCCCTTCCTTGCCCATGTTTAACCTGATGCCATGAGACCTCATGGGATCCGGAGGATTGGCAGGACAATTCCTGCCCAACCATTTGGCTCTGTGTTGCCACTTCTGGGATTGGGACAGGACACTCCCAGGGATGGTGAATATGATTATGTCAGGAACAGCCTTCAGGGTTTCCTTCCTGGAAGAACATTAGAGCAACAGATTAATTCTTATGGCAACAATGATGGTTTCATACTCTCGGCTTTAAGTCCAGATTTATTTATTATTTCACCAGATACTTTGTGAGCTTTGAACAGCTTGGGCAGCTCGGTAGCACAAGTGGCTAGCACTGTGGCTTCACAGTGCCAGGGTCCCAGGTTTGGTTCCCCACTGGGTCACTGTCTGTGAGGAGTTTGCACAGTCTCCCCGTGTCTGCATGGGTTTCCTCCGGATGCTCTGGTTTCCTCCCACAGTCCAAAGACGTGCAGGTTAGGTGGATTGGCCATGCTAAATTGGCCTTAGTGTCTAAAAAAGGTTAGGAGGGGTTATTGGGTTACGGGGATAGGGTGGAAGTGAGGGCTTAAGTGGGTCGGTGCAGACTCGATGGGCCGAATGGCCTCCTTCTGCACTGTATGTTCTATGTTCTATGTGTCCCTAGAGCTTTAATCCAGGCCTCACAATTACTGGACTAGGGACATTACCACAATGAAGGTTTGCTGCTTGGTCAAGAAATGGTGTATCCAGACTCTAGAATGTTCTGGCGTGCTCTGCCAAAGTCATGACAAGATAATAGAATCACAGAATTCCTACTGTGCAGAAGGAGGCCATTTGGCACATCCAGTCTTCACCGATCCTCTGCAACATCGAGGACCGAAGGGCTTGTACTGCGCTGTAATGTTCTATTGGTCTGAAAGAGCATCCTACCTAGGCCTTCTCCCCACTCCATCCCTGTAACCCTGTAACCACACCTAACATGCAAGCTTTTGGGCACTAAGGGGCAATGTAGCATGGCCAATTCTCCTAACGTGTACATCTCTGGACTGTGGGAGGAAATTGGAGCAACCGGAGGAAACCCACGCAGACATGGGGAGAAAGTGCAAACTCCACAAAGACAGTCACGGGAATTGAACCTGGATCCCTGGCGCTGTGAGGCAACAATGCTAACCACTAATAATGCCAGAACAGTTTGGGATTTCCAGGATCAAATCTATTGAAAAGTAAATATTGACCCCACATCGCATTGACAGGTTATTCCATTGAATGGTTGAGACATAAAGATGAGAAGCTCTTAGATTCACTCCCAAGTATTTTCTGGGTTAATTGGTTTAATCTAAGCAGTGATATGATACAGCAAATGGCTTCTGTGACCCATGGCTATGGAAAAGCAAATCAGATATGATTGCTACTTTGTGACCCCTTTTGGAAGTGAATGCTGGTTGAGAATTAAGAAAGGTTGCACATCCAGCCAATACACAAGAAGAATGATTCCGTTGGCAATATACCAAAGAACATGGATTGGGGCACAGGGACAGAAGTTTGCAAACCAGTCAATGCCTCAGGAGGGGAGCAAAGAACATTAACGTTTCCATAGTCCCAGATGACCATAGGTTGCTTTCCCCTTTGAGGGGGCAGAGCTGACTGGTGGTAATTTA
Organism: Scyliorhinus canicula; assembly: GCF_902713615.1. Classification (NCBI taxonomy): domain Eukaryota; kingdom Metazoa; phylum Chordata; class Chondrichthyes; order Carcharhiniformes; family Scyliorhinidae; genus Scyliorhinus; species Scyliorhinus canicula. The sequence continues at coordinate 161,818,841 of NC_052148.1, forward strand.
ACATGAAGCTAATAATATTTAAATACAGTACGAGTTGCAGAACAACTTTGAAAATCTTTGTACGGAATATTTATTATACCATGAGTGATCTGATATTCTTGTCTGATTTCACAGAGTCCTATAATCAATGCAATGACTGACAATAAGTGAAGTTTGGCAAGTAAAGAAAAAGTTGGGACTACAGGGTTATATGTGGGAGAGGAGTGAGCCATGGAGGCTGAGTTGAACTTCGTTGTGGATGGAGGAAGTGTGACTGTCAAGGAGAGCACAGAATTATTTTCTGATATTAAATGTGTTCTGAAGTTACACTCCAGAAACTGCAATGATTTTGAAATGGCTGTCATACAAAATAAGCCAGCCACAAGATGGCAATATTTCTACTAGAATTGAAGAAGCTAAGCAACATTTCCCCTTACCTTTCTTTTTGTTTTAGTACTATTAAATATATTTCTAATCATTGAATAATGTTGCTTGTCCTTTCTTTCGCCAACATAATGCAACATGTAGCAGCTTGTTCAGTCTTTTTGTAAGACTGTAGCTCACAGCTGAAGCAGCATCTGCTTCTTTTATTTATCATGTGACTGTAATGGCATCAATGTGATTAAATGCAGTCCAATAAGTTAACAGAAACTCTTACACATCAGCCACTTGGTTTATTTATTGTCACTGAATGAAGTTCTCTGGAACCAATCAATAATTAGCCAGCTGTTGAGTTGGATTCATTCTCTAACATATCCATTTTTTCACAAAATTACTGGTCCCATGTTCAAGAACCGACTGTTAAATTAGATATTTAAGGGAATCAATACCCCTCCACTCGGGAGAAGAATGCTGCGTTGGCAGATGCTAAAAATGATCTATTGTTTTAATACATGTTGAACTGAACACTGTGTATTGCAATGCAAACTGCTGCTACCTCTAATATTCTGAAGCCTGGAATTGTATTCAGAGGTAGATTTACACTTTTGGAGGCACGTACAGCCACATTTTAGTATGGGGCTCCATTATTGGACGGGGCCCCATGCAGCAGCTCTGTGTGTTTCATTGCAAGTCCACTTATTGGATTAATGGTAGTCATTTCCTGGCCCCGTGGGGACAGGCTTGGAGGTGGGAGTCTGGGAAATAAGTGAGGGAGCTGTGTGAGGATGGCTCCCTGACACATCCCCGGCATCAGGGAAGTTTCCCTGGAGTGGTACAGCTGCCAACATCGTGGAGTTGGTGATTAAAGCCCTGATAAGAGGCAATTTTGTGGCATCGCTGATCATTCTGCTGTTTAATGGAAGCAGCTTCTCTGCGGCAGCCTGGGGAGGGGAATCTTCAGAGTTGGAGTATCTGTGCTCCAGTGACGTGTCGTGGCCAGGAAAGACCACAGTTGTGACTGGGCCCAGTCCAGCAGGCTGGATCCGGTTTACTTGTGCAATATTGTGCAGGCCAGAATGGGCAGCTCTACTTTGAGATGCCCTCACTGTCCCCCGCCCTCATCAGCAGCACCAACCTCAGTACCAGAGCTGCCCATTCTCCGAATGGGCCATCCTTAATGGCACAACAATCTTAGAGGCCATCATAAGGAAGATTGCATCGTCAAGCACACTGCCTACTTGAGATTTCCATTTAGTCTCAACCTTTGAAGCCTTACCGTATGGGTGGAGCGTTCAGAAAAAATGGCAACTTGTCATTTTCAGCAAGGAAATCGGTGCAATCCCTGCTAGCCCCGACAGCATGATCTGGATCTCAATCTATAGGTACTTTGAAAAAAATGTTTCCCCATGTCCAGGAGGAAGACTGTGAGATACTGGATGGGATAATAATAAAAGAGAGAAAGTACTTGAACAATTGGAATCCTTGAAAGTTAATCAGACACCAGGGCCAGATGGATTGTTTCCAAGGATACTGAAGGAGGTCAGGGAGGAGATAGCAGATGCTCTGAGGATGATTTTCCAATGCTTACTAGACACAGGGGAGGTACCAGAGGACTTTGGCTCGATGGGCCAAATGGCCTCTTTCTGCACTGTAAATTCTATGTAATCAGACTGGAGAAATGCAAATGTGGTATCATTGTTCAAAAAGGGATCGAAGGAAATGCTGAACAATTATAGGCCAATGGTTTGAACGTGAACGTGGGGAGCATGATTGGGAAATTTGCAGACACAAAGATTGGCTGAGTGGTGGACAGTGAGAACTGAGCACAAAGGGTGCGTCATTAAACAGCTCCACACCAGTTGCTCTCAGTCAAGCCAGGAGGATGGCAGCCAAGAAGCCAGCTCCACAATTCCCTGCGGGGCCTTCACAAGAATATTGGATGCTGTGGAGGAGAGAGAGGCAACTATCTACTCTCATACTGGCAGGAGACCCACCAACAAGGTCATGGGATTTGGGCAGCACTGGTCAGTGCCAGCATGTTGACCAAGATTCCTGGAGTGTAGGGTCGGAAGAAGATGAAAGATCTACTAGGATCAGCAAGGGTACGTGCTCCCCATCTCCTCTTGACACTCTACCCTTACGTCAAACCCAGATGTCAGCTGGAACCCACAAGTTGCTCACCTCCCAGGTTCTCAGCACTCTATCTTGCAGCCTCAAATCCCCCCCCTCCCGACACTCATCAGAACTCCTTTCTGCTTAGACAAATTGCCTGCACATGCCAGTTGTCATCGATCTCTGACCCACCAGGTGTCCAGCTAATATTATCGCCTTTTGTGTTTCCTCAGGAGAAGATCGCGCACAACTGCAAGAGAGAGAAAACAGCAGTTGAATGCCCAAGCTGAGGATCCTGACTCCATTTAAGGAGAGGACCAAACAGCTCACGTGAGGAGGAGCAGGAATGGGCCCGCACTGAAAGCAAGGTTGGCCTGTGGGAAAAAAAACAAAGAGCCACTGCACCTTCATCCAGATGACAAGTCTTAAATGAGTTCTTCATTGTCCAAAACCTTGACCAGGCCATGAAATAAAGCCATGTGCCTGGCCTTGCTGGAACATCAACCAAAGAGCCTGATCCATCAACCCGCAGTGTCCCACCACTCATCCTCGAAAGCACCTCGAAGGATATCTCAGAGGAGGACAAGGATGAAGTATCACCTTTGCAGGGGCACACATCTCGGTGGGTGAACTTAGCACACAGGCTCTGGGTCACTATCTGGTGAGCACCATGAAGCTTCTGATGCACATCAGGTGGAAGCAACTGTACCCCAGCCAAGTGCCTTTCCTCTGGACATGTTCATTCCTCAGCTGCCCTCAGCTGCTTGAGATGCAAAGGCAAAGCAGGAACACAGGAGGAGCTGTCAGCGATATTCCTACAGCTGCAAGGCTGAATGGAGAAGTCCAAAGCCTCCTGTCGCAGGAGATGTTGCCGACAATGCATGGCAGCCATGCCGACACTGCAAGGGTGGTGGCTGCAGTGGAAAGCCTGGGGCAAAATGTCAGATCCATGACTGCTGAAGTCGAAAGCATTGCTCAGTCCCTGAGGATCATGGCTGAAGTACTTAACACCCATGGTCCAGACAATGGTGGGCCTCCAGGACTAGAAACAACAGATGACGTTGAGGCTTATGAAGTCCACTCCATCTCATGGAACAACCCAAGGGTCCACAATACCTGGAGGGAGGAGAGACCGCTGGAGCACCTCACGGGACTGTCCACTCAGGAGCGCCTGGAAGTGACCAGCCCTTCCGAATCCCCCCTTCCTGATACCAGTTCTCCTCTGGGGAAGAGGGATGAACAGAAATGTAGCAACACCAGTGCCACCTGAGAGTTATCCAGGGTCCTCCCGGTCCCAGCCCTCTAGAGGATGCCCACCAAGGGTACTTCAGGCAACAGGGCGTGGAAGGCAACAGGCCGTCTCCACTTCTGATGTGCATCCTGGAAATACACCCGGACATCGTGGGAGAATTCATAAGGCTAAGGAATTATAGGGATACAGAGTAGGCATGAGTGAAGTTAGGCAGGGGGTCATTATCAACTGTCACAAATGCACATGTTACCGCATTAAAAACTCATGTTCTTCACAGCCTTAAGGTTTCACTATCGTTCACCCTCCTCCCAGTGAGATAGTGTTTCACCCAATCTGGACACAACTCTTCTCATTGGCTCTCAAACTAGGTTTTGGCCCACTCAAAGTGAAAATAACTTAATTCCTGAAATTAAGTTATTGGGCATTAATCATTGAGCCTAAACCATCATCCCAATCCACTTGCAGTGCTAAGAGGTAAAAGGATCGGGGGCTGAACCTCACTCGCACTTGAGCCGGGTCAGCGTGTTGGCAGCAGACAGACAGACACTTATCCGGTGACTACTGCTCACTCACATCACAGATACCCTTCCATCTCCACTGCTTGACTGATACCTGTCAATGCCATCGCCTCTTCAGAGTCGCCTCTGGCCTCCCGCCTGATTGTCCTCTCCCTTAATCGCAACGTCACTGGGTGCCCTGACAGGCTGTTTCAATAGTCGCCCATCCCTCATGGGCAGAGTCAACTGGAGGCTTCTGTCCACTTTGAGAACAAATGGTTCCTCAATGGCAGGCATTGGGTCTTGCACTTATGCAGAAACAGTCCCTCCTGATCCCATACACTCAAGTGTTTACCCTTGAGCCATAAGGTCGCACCTTTCCCCTTGGCTTTGAGAATGTGTGCAGAAAACATTGGGCAGCATGTTAGCACAGTGGTTAGTACTGTTGCTTCACAGCTCCAGGGTCCCAGGTTCGATTCCCGTCTTGGGTCACTGTCTGTGTGGAGTCTGCACATTTTCCCCGTGTCTGCGTGGGCTTCGTCTGGGTGCTCCGGTTTCCTCCCACAAGTCCCGAAAGGCGGCTGTTAGGTAATTTGGACATTCTGAATTCTCTCTCGGTGTACCCAAACAGGCGCCAGAATGTGGCGACTGGGGACTTTTCACAGTAACTTCATTGCAGTGTTGATGTAAGCTTACTTGTGACAATAAAGATTATTATAACATTGTTAAAGGTTAACACATGAGGGCCAATTAGTATGAGAGGCATTAGTCTCAGGAATGTTAGAGGCCATAATTACTTTCTGCAACAAGGATAGGCAAGACTAATAGGCCTACTCAGGCTGCATCATCCTGCGATCTCATTGCTGTCATTGTTGTGTTCTGTGGCCTTGCTGCAGCAACGATTGTTGCTCCGTTTATCTGGTTCTAAATATGGCGGTCAACATGGTCGCCTTCCTTAATCCTGATTATGTTTGCTCTAGAGTCGCCAGGTATCTTCGATACCACCACAAGGTTCAAACCCGAATCAAAGAACCAATGCACCAGTTAGTTAGTTCAAAGTCAATACTATTTATCTACACACACAGTAATATCTACTCATGCACAAAATACCATAAACTAGACTATCTCTAACGCCTATACTTAACTTCGGGTGCCCACTCAGTCAGAGGAACAATGGCCATTGTTCGGATCTGAGGTTGTTGGGTTCGAAGAGGAACAGGAGAACAGCTAAGGTTGCCCGTCTGATGGCGAGCGTTGGCCTTGGGCTTACTTGCTTCTGGTGTAGCTGGTGGACGGGTCTCTCCACTTCAAGAGCTGAGTCCAAGAGAGTGATTCTCTCTTGGGGGCTTCTTCTTATACCCAAAGGGGCTTCGCTCGCTTTTGGGTGGGCCTTGAACTTGCCCCCAATTAATTGGACCGCATCTTGATCATCGGTATCAATCTCGACCAATAAAGGGGTGGGTGCCCTGATGGCTGGGCATATCTTCGGTGGCCGTTGGCCTTGCTTTGTTTGTGTCTTGCTGGCGCCGGGGTGTCTGCCTTAGTATCAGTTACTTGAATGTTATTCCTTTGTTCCCGGAGATGGGTCATCAGTATGCTAATTGACCTACAGTTTCAGTCTCTGGGAGTTGCCTTCTCAATACGCATACAGGCTCTGTGCCTGCCTGCTTTCTTAGCACTGTTCATTGTTTCCCTATAGTCTTTGCAAACATCCATTTTGTATTCTGGAAGTGGCCATCCCAGATGGCTACATGATACTCACAGAATTGTTGATGAGTTACTTAGAATGGTGATTTATTATTTAACAAGTGGAAGGATGACATGCAGAATGCTATACAAACTAGGTTGCTCTGGAACTACCCGATGTGCGATTGTCCATGTGTACGCCTTACTACCAACTGATGAATCTGCCATGTCACGTGACCAAGGTCTGATGCCATCAGCTGGTTAGAGGTTGCATTGCTATCTTCATACAATCTTTTGTCCAGATGTGAGTAGCGATTAATAGTTTGTTTGAAATCTCCACAAAGGCAGACCGAGCCGTCCGCTGAAGGATAGGCACCATGGGTGCCGCCCACTCTGCAAACTGGACTGGTTTTATTATTCCCTCACGCTCTAATCGTTTTATTTCCATATCGACTTTCTGCCTTAATGCGAAAAGTACTGGTCAGGCCTTGTAGAATTTTGGGACTGCCTCTGGATCTACATGCAATGTCGCCTTTGCTCCCTTTATTGTTCCGAGCCCTTCTCGGAAAACCTCTGGGTATTTGCACAGGAGTTCGCTCAGGGAGCCATTTTCCAGCTGGAAAATGTTGACCCAATCCAGCTGGATCTCTTTTAGCCAGTTTCGACCACACCTTTCACTACCATTAAAGGCAGCCTAACTAGTTGCTCTCCATAAGCCACAGTTACATGCATTGTGCCCAACACACTCAGTAGTTCCCCTGGGTATGTCCTCAGTTTTGCCGAGATCCTGGTTAGGAATAAGGGTTGGAGTCCAGTGCGAATTCTATTGAATACTGTTTCCCCTATCACTGATACGGCTGCTCCAGTGTCGACTTCCATCAGTGTGGGACATCCATTCAACACTTAATGTGTTTTGATTTCACCATCCTTACGCAATTTAGTTGCTCCTCGTTGGAGGTAGGTGGGGCATTCTGCGTATGCATTCTCCTGTACCCCGGCCTACGTGACCTCCTCCAAGATGATGGTTTTGCGCTTCTATTTCTCCTTTCTGGCTCCGATCTCTGGCAACAACTACAGTAGTTGGCCGGGGTAAGGCTGCAGGGGCTGCCGTCTGTCTGGACTTAATTTTCCCTTGCTTGGGAGGGTTTCTGCGAGTGGGCCTGGTTAACGTAGTATCCGAGTCATTCCTGAGGGTGGCTATGCAGTTACCTATCCCCCAGCGGTAGTCCTTTAACTCAGTTTCACTGGTATGGGCGCCTACCTCCATCGGAGTATCCTGTAACTCATGCTCTCCACTTGCCGCTTTTTCTCAGGACAAAGCCAGCTGCAATGCTTGTTTGAATTCCAGCTCGGCCTCTGCTAGCAGACGTTTCTGTATTGCAAAATTATTTATTCCACATACCAAACGGTCTCGGAGCATCTCATTTAGTGTCAGGCCAAATTCACAAGCCTCTACCAATCACCTAATCTTGTTAAAAAGTTTGTAAATGACTCCCCAGTGTCTCGGAATGCTGAGTAAAACCGGAACCTTCGCAGATTCATCGCAGGATCAGAGGTGGCTGAGGGTGACAGTACACTTTTATAAGTCCGTCAATTCCTGGCAAGTTTTTGTGTCCAGTGCCTCCAGAAAAGTGAGACTGCGCAGAGTGGCAAAGGCTGCTGGCCCACACAGTCAGTAGAATGACCCGTTGCTTTTCATCCGGAACTATATCGTTTGCTCTAAAGACGCTCTACATATTGGGCCCAGGCTTCCACTGCAGGGTCAAAAGAGTCCAACTTTCCAAATAAAGGCATTTTGCCTGTCAGTGGCTTACCCTCAATATGCAGCAGCTGTTGACGAGCAGGTTTCTTCGGGTCGTTCCGTTTTCCTCGTCGCCACTGTAATAAGTCCACAGAGGCAGAAGTCCAGTCACCAGAATTCCTTTTACTTACAAACCCAACAGCTGAACAAACATGACCATTCAGTCTGCTGTCTACACCAGGAGTGCAGAGGATCTGACACTCCCTGTTATATACACAGAAAGGTTTCCCTGATTGGGCCACTGATCAGGGAACTCGTATTCTAATTGGCCAATCTCAAAGGCCTGGCCTAAGTCATTATAATTCCGATGCTGTATCAACTATCATCGTGGCACTGCATATGGATGCAGGCCATGGTTCATCCTTGCCATGGATTATAAAATAAGTATCATCCGTCGCCGTGGAACTGAAGAAGATGCCTTCATTTGCTCATCAAACTCCTCCTGTGATGGAATGGCTCCAAGTCTCGGGGTGTCCATTACCTGAATTTCTTTGTGGGGCCTCAATGTTTCCCTGTATGCTTCTGGAGCTAGTTTCTCCAGAATTGGTATAATGTCCTCAGTTTTCAGTTTCTTTATTTTTCATAAATTTAGAGTGCCCAATTATTTTTTTCCAATTAAGGGGCAATTTAGTGTGGCCAATCCACCTACCCTGCATATCTTTGGGTTATGGTGGCGAACGCCACGCCACCATAGTCTTCCATAGTCTGCTGCCATTGTGCTGACTGTGGTTTACTGCCACTCAACTAGGTCCAGTGCCTCACACACATCCGCACCTAGGATTGACTCATGTTTTGTATACACAATATAGAATTGTTGTGCCTTTTGTTGTGCACCCACGCTTCGAGTTTTTAATATTGTCACAAGTAGACTTATATTGACACTGCAATGAAGTTACTGTGAAAAGCCCCTAGTCACCACACTCCGGCGCCTGTTCGGATACACAGAGGGAGAATTCAGAATGTCCAATTCACCTAACAAGCACATCTTTCGGGGCTTGTAGGAGGAAACCGGAGCACCCGGAGGAAACCCACGCAGACACGGGAAGAACGTGCAGACTCCACACAGACAGTGACCCAAGCAAGAATCGAACCTGGTACCCTGGCGCTGTGAAGCAACAGTGCTAACCACTGTGCTACTGTGCCGCATTCCTCCAGTGTCTCAAACTCATTCCCGTTGTACTCTATCAGTAGCCTTTGTCGATTTACGACTTTCGGTGGAACTCGCAGCCCGTGCAAATCGCGCAGACTGAGAAGATTTTCCCTCGCCCTCTTGTCGAGTTTGCATTTCACCAGTGTGACGTTCAACATCACTGGAATTGTCATCTGCGTTCGATGATAACTGCCGGACCATCACCGTTAGCCTAGCTGGCCAGTGAAACGTGTTCTTCTTTTACTTTTGGTCTCACCGTGTCCTTGGTTGAGATGAGAGCAATGAAAAATAATTCTTCAAGGGGCATCTCATCAATCGTATTAATGGACCCTGACGTGTCCATTGAAGGGCACGACAAACACTGTTTCGCAAAGTGATTCGTTCGGCTGCACCTTGAGCATACTTTTCCATGTGCTGGATATTGCTATGGGCCATGGCAGTTGCTACACGTCAAGTCAGTGACAAAACTGTCGAAAGATTTGTCAGATTTCTGGATACGCGTATGGAAAATATATCTCTCAAATGTCTCATTCTTTTTGGGAGAGCAATGCCGATCTAAATACTTTATCACTTGATCGTATCTCTTGCTGTCCTCTTCGCTATCGAAAGCAAATGTATTATACATTTCAATAGCTTGTGGACCTGCCACCATCAGCAGAAACGCAATGCACCTCTTATCAGGCTGTGCCTGCAGGCAAAGGACTGAAACAAAGAGCTTAAATTGCTGTTTGAAGACTCATCATTTTCCGTGAACATTACCCAATGCTTGAAGCTGGTGGGGTGCCTTTAAACTCTCCATCTCTTATTGCGTTCATATATATAGAACATAGAACAGTACAGCACAGAACAGGCCCTTCGGCCCTCGATGTTGTGCCGAGCAATGATCACCCTACTCAAACCCACATATCCACCCTATACCTGTAACCCAACAATCCCCCCATTAACCTTACACTACGGGCAATTTAGCATGGCCAATCCACCTAACCCGCACATCTTTGGACTGTGGGAGGAAACCGGAGCACCGGGAGGAAACCCACGCACACACGGGGAGGACGTGCAGACTCCACACAGACAGTGACCCAGCCGGGAATCGAACCTGGGACCCTGGAGCTGTGAAGCATTTATGCTAACCACCATGCTACCGTGCTGCGTTGAGTCACCACAGGCTGTAGTTTACCAGGTCTGTCAACGAGTCTTCTTTTTTCTGTTTCATTCTTTGGCCAGTTATTCTTTGTCTTTTCTGCTGTTTCTTTAAATGTTTAAATCACCTGGTACCATGTTGTGTTCTGTGGCCTTGCTGCAGCAATGATACTCATGGAACTGTTAATGAGTTACTTAGAATGAAGATTTATTATTTAATAAGGGGAAGGATAACATACAGAATGCTATACAAACTAGGTTGCTCGGGAACTGCCCGATGTGCAACTGTCCATGTGTACGCCTTACTACCAACCGATGAGTCTGCCACATCACATGACCAAGTCTGATGCCACCAGCTGATTGGAGGTTGCATTGCTATCTGCATACAATCTTACTTAGTCAGGCCTTGATAATTAAGACTCCTGGATAGCTACTCCATTAATGTTTAGTTATTAACCCTCCAGTCCCCCCCCCACCCATATCCCTTGACCACCACCCCAACCACATCCCACCACAAGCCCACATGTCACCTCCCCCCCCCCTTCCGCCCCCCCGCCACAGCTGCACACTTTTTTATTGCCTTCTCTTTCAGGGTTTCATCCACCCAGCCCCCCAGGCCACCCTCCTTCAGTCTCAACACACCCTACCACCAACAGCTGATGAACTCAGTGCTCATTGAACTTTACTAACACAAGCAGCACACTGACACAGTGCTCTCATAACGTTGTGGACCACACGGGCTGCAGACTGGGACAGAGCTCTCAGAAATGGGTTCTGTCCCCTTGGACTGCCTGGTATTATGTGGAGAGGGGCGCTTACCTCCTTTGTCCCTCTCGGAGGTCATAGCGTCTGGTTCCCATTTTAAAAAAGTAGTAGTAATTCACTGTTGGGGATAGTCTGTTGGGTGGGAAGATTCAATGAGAGCTGAAGATTTGACTTTAACTTCATGATGTACATTATAATGCAATCAAATGATGCAAATCAGGTTCGCTCCTTTCCCGGGCGTGAACTTGATCACATCATTGGGGAGGTCCCAGGAACATCGTGATCGGACATCTCGTTGGAGCATATCCCATTTTTGGCCTCTTATGCTATTTTGCATGACAGAATCTGTACCCATGGCTAATGGGTCCGCTAAATCCTTTAAACACCTATTATTACACCTAAATTTCTATTAAACACCTCATAATATCAAGGCTACATTTAGTGGGATTTCTTGCAGTTAAACCCTAATGATGCGACCCATCTGATGATCCCTGTGTAACTGCATCTGCATTGAACAAGCCTTCTATTTCACCTACATGGTTAAACTAAAGTGATTGATGAAGTGAGTACAAATATAACATTTTTAAAGTACTTATGTCCCTGATCTTCTGACAGTGATATCCTATAAACTCCATTGGTGCATGTCAGAATGTTAGGTGATATATCTTTCAATATTGCACATCAATCAAACACCAATTGTTCTCTTGCACTTGTGATAAATTCCAGATATATATTATTCATCAGTATTACATGGCCCTGACACAAATGTGTGTCCTTTCTAATTCAGCTGGAACCCTGTGCTATTTTATGTTTAGATAACATGATTTGTATAGCAGATGCCTTATAATCAATGCAAATTATTTTTTGACATATTTTCAAGCGTTTGCATGGATAAGACTACATTTTGTTTTGGTATTTGACATTATCACCTCTTCTTTCAATATTGCTTAATATGTAAGCCTTTACCCTTTCACCACATCTACAAATGTTTACATTTAAGCTTTTCAATACAACTTGTATTTATATAAAATGAAAAAGATGATAAAATTGCCCAAGATGCTTCACATAGTGTTATGAAGCAGGAGTTGACACTGAGCCACATGAGACAATATTAAGACAGATGGCCACATACTTGATCATAGAGAAAGATTTCAAGGAGCCTTCTTCAAGACGACTGAGGTAGAGAGGAGAGTGGTTGAGGGAGATAATTCCAGTGCTTAGAGCCCAGGGAACCAGGGGTGGGCTACCAATGGTGGAACAGTGAAAATCAGGGTTGCTCATGTGGTCAGAATTAGGTGAATGAAGAGTGTTGTGAAGCTAGAGGAGATTAAGAGGTAGGGCGGGCAAGGCTCCGGAGAGACTAGAAAACAAGGCTGAGAATTTTACAATCAAGGCAGAGCTTGACTAAGAGCTAATGTAGGTCAGTGAGCACAGGGATGATGGGCTTGGTACACTAAGGACATGGATAACAGATTTTAGGATGACATTGTTTACAGATGGTAGAATGTGAAAGAAATTACAAAGACCCGAATGATGGTTTCAAATGAGCTGAGGCGGGGTGGAATCAGGTCCAAAGAGAGAGGGGATGAAAAAGAAGGAAACAGCAGCAGCAGCCTCCAGCCACAAGCAGGAGTGAGCAAACACAACTTGCAGCACCACTTGAGAATATTTTATTAAACGGTCAATAACACCTTTATACAAAAAAACAATACTTAGCAGTCCATACATCACAATAACTATTAAAGAACATGGAAAAAGCATTGTGCCATACATGCACCTTTTGCTACAGAATATTAGTACAAACACAAAACTACAACAGTGGATTTATACAAAGAAAACTAAATGTGTGTTAAACATTAAACAGTCCACAATACAATGAAGATAGTAGCATCCGAATCAACCTGCCACTCACTCCCCCTCATACAGCTTCCAGTAGTAGGCCTGTGTCAGTGGAAAGTTGCTCAGAAATAGCACAAAAATACAGCTGAAAATCACACTGACGCAGAAGAGCAAGAGAGAACCCCTCCCCCTCCCCAGCACTGACAGTAGGCTCCTTACTCCAGGCCACAGAAGCAAAAGCTGTTGCAGCAGACAAACACACAGCCTCCAATTAATAAACATTACATAGTCAATGGTACAATAATTGTTTCCCGCTCTCGCAGTTCCAGCAGTGGAGGCGCATCAGTGGAATGTCGCTCAAGGATAGTGTAAGAAAACACCGGAAAGTCACACTGCCACAGAGCATGGCAGAAGAGCAAAAGAGCACCCTTCCTCTTTACTAGCACTGGTAGCAAGTCACCTTATTGCCACCCTTTCCCTTGCTCCAAGCCACAGAAGAAAGACAGGTAACAGCAGATAAGCACACCTGGCTTCCAAGCATTAAACACACAATTCCAGACATTAAACATTGAACAGTCAACAGTACAATAAAGTCACAATCAAGATACAAAAGCAGTTCTTCAATATCTGCAGAAGGTTTCTCAGTTGAATTGGGACACCACATTTCCCACTCATCAGCACTGGCAGTAATGCATATTATTCCCTTCCTTTCTTTACTCCAGGCTACAGAAGCAACAAACAGACACACAGTCTCCAGGCAGCAGCTGCATTTGGATCACGCTGCCCCTCTCCCCCTCCTGCAGCTCCCAGCAGCAGACTTTCAAAGACAGGAATAATCATACCAGAAAGTCACACTGACACAGAGCACAGCAGAAGAGTGAAAGAGCACCACATTCCCCTCTCCAGCACTGGAAATAGGCCAGCTTATATTCTCCCTTTGACTTATTCCAGGTGACAGAAGCAGAAGTGGCAGCAGCAAACAAACACTCAGCCTTCAGGCATTGCAGTCACAAGCAGGAGCAAACAGCAAACACAACCTGTAGCCATTTGACAATATTTTGTTTATTAAACAGTCAACAATACCTTTATACAAAAAAGATTAAAAGGATAAAAACAAACTACCTAACAGTCAATATATCACATTAACCATCAACTGACAAGGAAAGGCACTGTGCCATACACGTGCACGCACCTTTTCACTGCAGAATATCAGTACAAACACAAAGCTATAACAGCGCATTTATACAAAGAACACCGAATATACGTTCAACATTAACAGTAAACAGTTCAATAAATTCATCAGCAATCTGCAAGAGCTTTGTCTTGTAGCCACCTAAGATGGACACTGGGCTAACAAAATGGAGAAAACAGTTTAGCCAGGACAAGCAGTCTGCAAAGGCTAATTAGCATTCTGCACGTAGCAAAACTAGTTTATGGCCAGGTGGAAGATCTCAACCAAAGGTGTAAATAGCAAAACGCTTTGCATAGTAATGAGGCAATCCAGATCTGGGCACACACAATAGCAACATTTGGGTTTGAATGGATACTTTGAGTGGACGCCCAGACGAAACGGCACCAGAAGTATCCATCACAAAAGACCCTAGAGACCGCCCCACCCATCGAGAAGAGACCCTCAGATTGGGGATTTGTAAGACATCGATTGGGAATTGATCCAATCGATACATGGCAGGTAAAGACCCGCCCCGAAAAGGCACGGACATTGGGGGCCCTATAAAGATAGACCCCGCACATGGTTCTGTCTGTTTTGTGCTCCGGCTTGGACTGCTGTTTTGACTTCAACCCAGATCTGCTGTTGTATCCTGACTCCGACTCCAGCCGTTGATCCTGTCTTCCATCACCAGCCGTTGAGCACCAGCCACCGTTCAGTAAGTCCCAAAACGACGCTCGCTACGTGAACCCAGCATTGCCTATACATTAATCGACTAGTAACGAACAGAAGGTGCAGCCCAGAAAGGAACAAAGGCCTTGTCCCCTGACCTTGCTGGTTCCTACTTAGATAAGTATTTAGTTGTTTAATAGTAGAAATAGGTATTAGTCTTTAGCGTATGCATGCGTATTTATTATATTTGTATAATAAATATTGATCGTTGGAACTTACTAATCGGTGTATAGTTTTATTACTTTGAACCTGACCTTGAAATACTTGTGAGGTGTCTATATACGGCACCTGGCGACTCCGAGCTGAAAATACACACACAGAGCTGTAGCAGTGTTAAGCACACGGCCTTTAAATGGAGGCATGTTAATACACTCCAATAAACGCGTAATACACTCAAGTAAAACGTGCAACAGTCTACAACACCTTCATCAAGTTGCTCATTCAAATAAATCCTCCTCTCTCTCCCCCTCCCGCAGCACCCAGCAGTTGACTCTCAACAATGGGAAATCATACCGGAATGTCACGCTGACACAGAACATGCCAGAAGAGAGAAAGAGCACCCCTGACCCTTGTCCAGCGCTGGTAGCAGGTCATCTTACAGCCTCCCTTTCCTCGCTCCAGTCCACAGAAGCAAAAGAGGCAACAAACAAACACACAACCTCCGGGCAATAAAAATCAAACAATCAACAATACAATAAAATCACCAGCAATCTGCAAAAGCATTTCTTCAATGCCTCCATGAAGTTGCTCATTCAAATCAATCCAGCCCCTCTGTCCCTCCTGCAGCTTCCAGCTGTAGACTTCTCAACAAGGAAAAAGCTGCACTGCCGCAGAGCACATTAGAGGGGTGAAAGACCCCCTTCCCCTTCTCCAGTCCAGGCAGCAGGTCATCTTACATCGTTCCTTTCCTTACTCCAGGCCACTACTGCAGCTCCCACCAGTCGACTCTCAACAGTGGCAAAGCACACCAGAAAATCACACCCATACAGATCATACCAGAAGACAGAAAGAGTTCTGCTTCCCCTCTCCAACACTGGCAGCAAGTCATCTTGCATCCTCCTGTTTCTTACTCCAGGCCACAGAAGCAGAAGAGACAGCAGCAAAGAAACACATGGTCTTCAGGAATTTGCTACCAGCAAGAGTGAGCAGCAAATGCAACCTTCAGCCATTTGAGACTCTCATGAAGTCCAACCAATTATACGAAAGTAAACAAATTAGAGGACAAAGCAAAAGGAACTGCCCCTGATAGGGGCACTGCCCAGACTAAAACAAAGATCAACTGAAACTTAAAAGACTCAAACTACAATGTGATTAAAATGGTCTATAAAACACCCCAATCCCTGCAGGGCCCAGTGGGCATGGAAGGCCATAAACAGTATCACAGTTGGACGGCACCTGTAGCACAGTGGTTAGCACTATGGCTTCACAGCTCCAGGGTCCCAGGTTCGATTCCCGGCTTGGGTCACTGTCTGTGCGGAGTCTGCATGTTCTCCCTCTGTCTGCGTGGGTTTCCTCCGAGTGCTCCGGGTGCTCCGGTTTCCTCCCACAGGTCCTGAAAGACATGCTGTTAGGTAATTTGGACATCCTGAATTCTCCTTCTGTGTACCAGAATAGGCGCCAGAATGTGGCAACTGGGGACATTTCACAGTAACTTCATTGCAGTGTTAATGTCTGCCTACTTGTGACAATAAAGATTATTATTATTAATGGAGCCAGTAGACACCACATGCTCCCTCTTCAGCGGAAGAGGGGCAGACAGTTGAGCTGGATGACCCCCTCAATTGCCCGCTGCCTGGATTGATTGATTGGGAAATACATGAATCGGTTCCTATGAAGGTTGCATGGCACAGCTGCCTGCATCACTCTCCAGCCCAGGCCCCCAAGATTGAGGGGGAGGACTCCATTGCAGAGGGATCTCCAGTGGTGGGGGGGGGGGGGGGGGGGGTGGGGGGAGGGGGAGAGAGGGGGGGGGGCTGTGATAGTGTCAGTGGAGGGAGAGGGGCGGCAGTGGCTGATGGTTGTGGCAGCTTTGGAGGCGAGGTAATCTTTCTTAAGATGCCCCACCTCCTTGCAGGCAAGGCACCACATGCCTTCTGCGGACGAAGACATGTTCATTTTCACCCTCATAGGGGATTTCAAAGCCCCTCTCTAATACCTCCTCCCGGAGGATGACGACTTGGTGCCAGAAGGAGAAGATATGTCAGAGGGTGCGTCTCTGAGGCTGAGTGGGAGCGGCACCGCCCTGGACCGTACCACACCCACTAGATGGTGGTGGGGAGGAGGAGCTCCACGGGGATAAAGGGAGGGATGTTTGAGAAGATGAGTATCTCGGTGGTGGACTCCAGT
Organism: Scyliorhinus canicula; assembly: GCF_902713615.1. Lineage (NCBI taxonomy): Eukaryota > Metazoa > Chordata > Chondrichthyes > Carcharhiniformes > Scyliorhinidae > Scyliorhinus > Scyliorhinus canicula. Next base: position 161,835,689 of record NC_052148.1, read on the forward strand.
GGGACCACCGGCAGATAGGTCCCGTCCACCATGAGCCCCTTTTCCAAGGTGAGGTGGACCGCCTGCTCAGCCCTCAGGTGAAATATGACTTTGCCATACATTTTCGAGGCCGCAACAATGACCGAGGGGCTGATGCCCCGACCATTGCACGGGCACAGGTCTCAATTGACATGGTGAGTGTCGAACTTCACTCTGAGCTTTTGTGTCAGTAATCAAAAAATATAATGGGGCCATGGGAGCAGTGGGGGCCTTCGAAGCCACCAATCCCGTGCGTGTAGGTGGCTTTAGAGAGGTCCGCCACGAGTGAATATGGTGTCAATGCCTTATCGCGTACTGCTACACCCACCCTGATAAGAGTATTGGTACATTTTGTAGACAGCAGGGGGAGAGCGAGGTGCCAGAGGTACTCTCCCCCTAGTGCTAGATGTGAGGAGTGAGGATGGAAGAGAAAAAGAGGCACAAAGGGAGGAGAGAGAGGAGGGAGGCACAGGGGGGTGGGACATGAAGATGGGCCAGTGCTCCACGTGGAGAGGAGAGGAGAGGAGAAGGGAGGAGAGGAGAGGAGGTTGGCCTTCAGAAGGGGGTCTTCCACACAGCTGGTGGATGGGAGGACATGACACGGATGGCACAATCATCAGCCGGGAGGGGCCCAACAAAACACAATCCACAGTGTTACTGACATTCCCACCCCAGTCTTCCTCTTGACTTACACAGTCAGCTGGTGAGAGGACACATCAGGATCTTTAGCCCGGGAGGGATCCAGTAAATAAAGTCCATGGTAGTCCTCCGTTCCACTCTCACCCTGCACTTAGCACACCAATGGGTTGAATAAAGTGAAACACCAGCCTTGCTCACCTTGTGGTTTTTCTTACATCCAAGGCCTCCTGCCTCTCTCTCCATCCGCAGGCTGGGAGGCCTCCATGCTTCAGGCCTGGACCTCTGTAGATTTTAATAGGCATTCCCAGACTCTGCTTCCTCCCTCAATACTGCAATAAACAGGTGTTGGTGAAACATCAGGCAGTTCCCAAATCCAGTCCCAGGCCCAAGACCAGTCCCAGGGCCTCACCTGCAGACCCACCCCTCTCTCTCATTCCTCCTCAAATGGATTAATTGGTGATGGACAGCATGGTTTTGTGAAGGTGAGGTCGTGCCTCACTAATTTGATTGGGTTTTTCGAGGAAGTGACAAAGATGACAGATGAGGGAAAGGCAGTAGCTGTTGTATGCAGCTACTGGTGCTGTTTAGGGGCTGGTTTAGCTCACTCGGCTAAATCGCTGGCTTTTAAAGTAGACCAAGCCAGGCCAGCAGCATGGTTCGATTTCCGTACCAGCCTTCCCGGACAGGCGCCGGAATGTGGTGACTAGGGGCTTTTCACAGTAACTTCATTGAAGCCTACTCGTGGCAATAAGCGATTTTCATTTCATACAGGGACTTCAGTAAAGCCTTTGACAAGGTACTGTAGCCACCGAAGTTAGCCATTCCCTCAATACAAAATGGAGGAACGCAAATCTTGCAGGGTAAAATGGACAAAGTTTGCAGCACAAGCAGGCTGCAACAAGCCACTGTGTATTCTGTCTGCTAAGAGAGCAGACAGCACCGAAACGAACATTCCGCATACTAATGAAGCAATCTCCGGGACAGTTAGCATAGTAATGGAACGATCCCAGGGACAAAGGACACAAATAAGGAAGTGATTACAACATTGTATGGGAAGCCAGACACCCCGGCACCAGCGGGGTTCGAAGACAAATCACCTGAAGGCCCACCCAGTAGTCGAGAGATAGCCTCAGTATTGGGGGGATTCAAACAAATCGATTGGGAAGTGACCAAATCGATCCCCAGCAGATAGAGGGTCCGCCCAAAAGGGCGCGAAGCCCTAGGACCTATAAAAGACAGGTCCCAAATTCAGTTTGTTCTTCTTGACCAGCCCTCCTCTCTTGACCAGCCTTCTCGACCAGCCTTTACCGAAGAAGACCTTGACCGAGAGAGAGGAGCGGTTCCGACAGCAGCCGCCAGCAAGTAAGTGCCTCACAACGATTGCTACCAGAGATAGACACTCCTGACCCCTTTTAACCCGTACCAACCTGAAGTCTGCGGACCCAGTGCAGAGCAAGAGGCCATTGTCCCCCTGATCTGGCAGTTCCTTATTCAGATAAGTATTGGTCTATTTAGTGGTAGGAATAGTTTAGTCATCGTAGCATGTGCATGAGTAGTTTATAATTGTATTATAATAAACTCATTTGATTGAACTTACTAATTGGTGTATGGAGTTATTGGTCTGAACTTGACCTTGAAACTTGTGGCGGTATCTTAACGATACCTGGTGACTCCAAAGCTAAGTAACGAAACAGAGCCAAATTGAGTGTTAAGCCCACTCACCCAGAACGAGCAACATTTAGTGGCGACATCCGATGGGACTCGATTAGAGGTGCCCCCCCCCCCCCCCCCCCCCCCCCCCACTCCGAGAGAACCCAGAAATTTGAATTTGAAATCCAATTGGGAAAAGGAAAAACCACAAGTGTTCAAGTAGTTCAAACCAATAATCATAATTCGGAAGTGTGTTTTTGCATGCGTAACTAACAGGGTTGTAAGGTTAAACCGAGAGATTTTTGTTGCGACAAACTGTTGGGAGTTTTATAAGTCGGAACATGGCGAAAGCCGTACCTGTATTTATAAGCATTGCCTTATTATCCCTCGTTCCAAATTTTAAGAGAGCATAGAAAAAAAAAAGAAATGGCCATGCAGGCAATGGAACGCCTCATGAACCCAGAGCAGTTTGTGGTCGCAGCGACCAACAGCAGCAGAGTAGGTCAGTGTCCCGTGTGGGAGCTGGAACTCAGGAGGTACCTCAAAGGGAAAGGATGGCCCCTTTGGAGTGAATTTTGTGTGAATGAGGAGACAGGTCCCGGGAGTATAGGACATACTTGGTGGGAGAACCTGAGTGAAATTCACAAGAAAAGTATAGGTAAAGCACGTAAGCTGATGGCAATTGTGTCCTGCTTGGCACAATTGCGAGGCACAGAGGAGGTCGCCAGGACGCTCCGAGCAGAGTTAGAGGAGAAGAACTGAATGAGCAAGGTGGATGTCATGGACATCGAAAAGGAGAATCTAGGTTCAAGGCAACGACTGGTAGATAAGGATAGAGAGGTGGATGATGCCAAGAGGGAACATCAGTCTTCTCTAGCCCATCTGAGCAGTTCCCAAGTTCAATATGAAAAGGCCTATCAAGATGTGCAGCGTGCAGTCTTGATAAGAGAAGAAGCAGAAAAGCAGGTAGAAACACTGAAGAAGCAGTGTAGCGACCTAAAGGCAGCTTTAAGGGCACTCCATGCTGCCACCACTGAACAAAGGCAAAGCACCGTAGACCACGTGAAATGTAGGAAGCAGATTGCGTAGCTGCAATCTCTGCTTTCTGTGCAGAATGGGTTCCAAGAGACATTTGGGACACAGTTAGATGAAGAAAATGCCCCAGATTGGCAGGAGTTGAGTGAAACCGCGCAGCGCTATGTTCAGGGAACATGTGCGCCAGCAGCGCAAGAAAAGGAAAGCGCCCCAACCCCCCACAGATCAGATAGCACCCGCACCAATGAACCCAGTCACCACCCAAAGAAAAGCAACCGCAGAAGGCGCACCAGAGATCACATACACCACCCCCTTAACTGTAACACAACTAAGGGACGCGTGTGAGAAAATCACCCCGTTCCTCCCCACTGCAGACCCCCACCAATTCTTCGCACAAGTGAAACAGTAGGCAACCATGTACGGCCTGGATGAGCGAGAGCAGGTGAAGCTCACAGTTTTGAGTTTAGACTCATCGGTAGTAGCAGCCCTCCCCGACCCATGGAATGTTGGAGGAGGCACCCTCGAAGAGATGCAAACAGCTATTTTAGACGCGATAGGATACAACAGAGGAAACCCAGTCGAAGGCCTAAATATGTGTAGGCAGAAAAGGACCGAGCACACCACAGTATTCGCAGGAAGGCTGTGGATTCATTTCACTGCCGTTTTTGGTGATTTAGACCGCGCACATTTAATCCGAGACAATATGGTTAAATGGACCCGCACAATCATCTCCCACGCCATAGATGCAGGACAGAATGTCTGCAGCAATTATGACCCCTCAGAAGAGGCCCATGATGAATAATTGTATTGAAAAGATTGTCCCGCGCTTGGGAGAAATCTGTCCACGGCAAAGTAACAGTAAAGAACCCCGAAGAAGCTCAGGCTGCAGCAGATAGTCAAGCAGTGAGAGCACACCAAAACCCCGTAAATGAGGGAAAGAACAGCCCCCCACAGAAGTCACAAGAATGTTATAACTGCGGACAGTTAGGGCATTTTGCTAGGGAATGCAACGCCCCGCAGAAATCTCAGAGAGGCCAGCAGAAAGGCACTCTGAACAGGAACAAAGCTAAGCCTATCCACAGTATAGGGACGTAGTCAGGACAGACCAATGTGGACGGAACGGACTGATGGTGTTCGGGCTCCCTCACTTGGGTCTGTGACACCCTCTGGGACCGATCCGGAAGACCGGTGGTCACGGCGAAAATTCGGGGAAAGCCCATAGAATTACTCTGGGACACAGGAGTGTCCCGCACTACCATTAATTCCTCCACTACACCACAGGCAGACACATGGCCCACTACAGCTTCAATAACACTCAGCGGCTTTACAGTTCACTCACAGCAGGGACACATTACAGCCCCTGTATCTATCCAACTAGGGAATATCTGCACCAGACACCCCGTTGTTTTAGTTAATCTTCCCCGCACAGCAGAACACATACTGGGCATTGACTTTATGAATGCCCACAGCCTGTCGTTCGACCCAGTAAATCAGTGTGTCTGGCGAATGGCGAAATCAGACAGAGCACCCGCAACGCTCACAGTAGGAGTATGCAAACAGGATTAGCGCAGTAGGCGACTATTGTTTTGACCCGACAACACTTAGCACGGACAAACAGGTTAGGGCAGTATTGAACAGACACAGGACAGCATTTGCCAGTCACCGGCACGACTGCGGCAGAATGACTGGACAAGTTCAAGTTACTGGACCTGACCCGAGACCACAGAGACAGTACAGATTTCCCATAGAAGCAGAGGGAGAAATTGGAAAAGTTATAGGGAGCTTATTAGAGCAGGGTGTACTTAGGACAGTACCCTCGACTAATAATGCCCCTATTTGGCCAGTGAGGAAGCCCGACGGATCATGGCGTCTGACCATTGATTATCGGGAACTCAACAAAGTTACCCCAGCAGTAGCCCCCACGGTAGCAACAAGTCCCGAGACCATGCTCAAGCAGGGACTCCACTCCAAATATTTCACGGTATTGGACATGAGCAACGGCTTTTGGTCAATCCCATTGGCAAAGGCGTGCCAGTACAAATTTGCCTTCACATTCAAAGGACAGCAGTACACGTGGACATGCCTCCCACAAGGATTACACAATTCCCCCTCCATTTTCCACCGACAGCTGGCAAATGGACTAGCAAAATTTTCCCGACCCGAATGTCTGGTACAGTATGTGGACGACCTATTACTGCAGACAGACACCAAGGCAGAGCACATCATGCTTCTGTCTGAACTCCTGGAACTTCTGACCTCAATCGGATGTAAGGTTAACCCCAGAAAGGCCCAAATATTGAAGAATCAATTGATGTATTTGGGTACAGTCAACACATACGGCAAATGCGAGATCGAGTTCAAAAGAATTGACTCGATCGTCAAATTGCCCCTTCCCCAAAATGTTTCTGCCCTCCGGTCATTTTTAGGACTGGTTGGGTATTGTCGGAACCATATCGATGGTTTTGCAACCAAGGCAGCCCCACTTTCAGACCTCCTTAAGAAAGGAGCCCCTTGGGAATGGCTTCCGCAGCATACAGAGGCTGTGGAAGAGTTAAAGAAACCCCTTAGTGCAGCACCCGCGTTACATGTTCCAGACCTGCTCTCCCCCTATGAAATTGAGGTAGTTAGCACCGATCTGACCCTCTCGGCCGTGCTCCTTCAGGAACGGCACGAGCAGCTACGACCAGTGGCTTATGCCTCATGACTGTTAGACCCCGTGGAGCAAGGTTTCTCAGCCTGCAAAAGGCACCTGCTCGCGGTATTCTGGGCAGTACAATATTTTTCCTACATTACCGGACTCAACCCCATCACCATTTTGACCGAACACACCCCCACACAGTTACTTTTAGACAGACGACTGAAGGACGGTTCAGTGAGCCAGATAAGAGCAACTAGATGGACACTTCTGTTACAGGGATGGGACATAACAGTTAAACGGACCAAGACACACACATTTTTAGCAGACAACCTATAGTATCCAGGACACCCCCATGAATGCAAAATTATGGCACCCCTCCACAACACAGGACCCTTCATTGCTAAGACGCCCGCCAGGAAGATAGGGAATTTAAACCAGAGCCCCCAGCACACAGACACGTGTGCCCCATTGAAGATATATGTGGAAGGTTCATCCACAGTTTTAGATGGTGAACGCATTACAGGATGCGGTATTTATGTAGAAGATGCGCAGGGACACGCACTAGAGGAGATATTGTTAAAGTTACCCGGTCACTTAGGCGCAGGCAGCAGAGCTCACGGCCATTGTATACATAATGGACCACCCAGATTCGTTCCCCAGTCCAGCAGACATATATTCAGACAGTTTATATGTCTGTAACAGCCTCACAGATTTTCTACCCCTGTGGAGGACAAGATGTTTTGTCTCCGCGGACGGGAAGCCCCTTCCATCAGCTCCATTACTCCGCCATATCCTAGAGAAGGCAAAGGATAGGACGTATGGCATTATTAAAGTTAGAAGCCACCATCGATCATCCCCCCTGATAATGTGATAGCCGACGCACTGGCTAAAGCAGGTTCCAGGCGAGGTCACTTTTGGACACACCCAGCTAGCGCACCAGCTAGCGCCCCTGTGAGTGCAGTTCAGGTCTCACAGACAGAAATAGAAGATTTAGTACAGGCACAGATGCAGGACTCAAATCTCCGGGAGATTTTAAAAGGAAACTTTGTGGCCCAGTACGACAAATTCAAACACGCTTTGACCACACATGAGCGTGTGATTATCAAAGACAAATTGTATGTGGTTCCTGAGAAGGACAGGAATCAAATGATTGCCGTATTCCATGATGGTCATGGACACCAAGGGATCGATCCTACCACAGCACACCTTAGACAGCTCTGTTGGTGGCCTAATTTAAGAGACGATGTAACTCACTACATAAAGAACTGTTTAATTTGTGCACAGAATAACCCAGAAAGGTATTCAAAGAAGGCACAACTCAGCCACACTCACCCCGTTAATGGCCCCTGGACTAACCTCCAGATCGATTTTATAGGTCCATTGCCCCTTTGCAGGAATGGCTATAAATATGTTCTGGTTGTCATAGACACGTTTACGAAATGGGTAGAAGCGTTCCCATCTCGTACGAACACAGCAAAGACAGCCGCAAAGATCCTGACCCACCACATTTTTACTAGATGGGGACTCCCCAGAAGTATTGAATCAGATCAGGGATCTCATTTTACAGGACGGATCATGAAGAACGTCCTGACCATATTCGGCATTAAACAAAATTTCCACATTGCGTATCACCCCCCAGTCAAGCGGAATAGTGGAACGCATGAATCGGACTCTAAAATCGACCCTGAAAAAGATGGTACAAGAGAACAATTCAACTTCGGATTCAGTGCTCCCATTCGCACTTATGTTTATACGAAACACTGTTTCAGCATCAACAGGTTTCACCCCACACACACTCATGACCGGACGCCCTGGAAAGGTTCAGAATTCCTTTTAGGACTCGACATGACCAGCCCAGAAGTGACGGCCTTCACACACGAGAAAGCAATAAAACAATTAGTTGAGACTGTAAGGTCTGCTCAGCTAGCAGCCGCAGTAAAATTGGGTAAAGGGCAGAAACAGAGCAAGGCCTGTTTCAACAAAAATGTCCATACCACAGAATTTCAGGTTGGGCAACAAGTAATGTTATCTGTATATAACCCCAGCACGTTTTTGGCCCCCAAATTTTCCGGCCGGTACTCAATTTCGGACAAAATCAGCCCATCAGTATATCGGATAAAGTACCCCAACGGTAAGACTGCGTGGTTCCATATTAACCAGCTAAAGGCTTATGGAATACAGTCAAACTACTCACACCATGTCCTGCTAGATGCAGCAGAACACCACGCCCCGCCCACAAGAGACACATTTCCACCCTCCCCCTCACAGACCAGTTCCTCATCGGACTCGACCTCAACTCCGCCCACTGACTTTAGGACACGCCCCAGAATGCCCACAAGCTGCCACAGCAGAGACAGTGACAGTGACTGATACTGAGGACAGCCACAGCACTCCACCCTACAGCCCCCACTTCAGCAACTTCGACCCCGACTCCAGTGACCCCATGGAGATCACTTACCTAAAAATTCCAGACCCACACCCAAACCCACACCCCGACAACGTCTACACAAATTTGGACACCAGTATTTGGCACAGGAACAATTCATACAGACTCGTCCGGAACGACGAGAGGGACCCAAGCATATCGAATGCGATCATAGCATGCCTGATCCATACAAGGGTATGGGATCCGGGAGAAGAGGATGACTTGATGTCTGACTCCCGACACGGCAACCCCTTTGCGAACCTGTTCGCAGAGGATAATGAATGAGGTGTCTAGATGATGAAGTAAAAGGAACCGCTTGAGAGAAGCGCTGTGCTTTCTGATGGAACCTGCAGTATGTTTAATGTTTGTTTGTTCTATGTTTGTCTTTCATTCAGCTCAGAACGCCAAGGAAAATCGGCCCCAAGACTTCTCAGCTGAAAAGTTTGTGACCATCTCACATCTCACAGTACCACTGTAACCAAGATGTTTGTTTCCCCAACCCACCTCATATTGGCCCCCCGCCATATCAGTTGAAATGTCTTCTGATGAATCGATCAATGTTCACGACTTGTCTTCTGTTTACAGATGTTTGTTTTCACATGCCCGCTCATAACTGCTCTTCTGTTTGGAGGACAGAAGATGTAACCCCACGATGAATACATTCTTGCCCGTTTGAATCTGGTCGCTCAGGCAGTGGAGAAACGGCACTGAGGACCTGCCCTGTCTGAGGACCACACCTTTGGTCAGCTAAGCTCGGGTAGAGCACAGCACGCCCTACCCGGGGATTCCACCCAAATCTTACCCGTCGCAGCCCACACGCAACCCATTTCGACTGTCTTATTTCTAAAAGTTTGTTTTCCTCTGGTTTTGTTTAACGCAGCCCTTTGGTTGCAACCCTCATGCTATTTACATCCAGGAACATTTTGGGATGGTAAATTGCAACACTCTGCGAGATGGCTCGCACTGGTTTAGTAGTTAAGTATATGTCTGGTCCTAAATCCACTTTTGAAAAAACAAATATGAGGGAGTCACATGGAGGTGACCATCATAAAGGGAAATTTGGAACAAGAGGACAAATATACTTAAAGTCAAGATATTAAGCTGAACACTGACAGATAATATGCTTAATCCCATAACTTTCGGACTTTCGAGAGAGGAACCGAAGCAGCAGCACAGCAAGATCCCAGGAAGGAAGGAAGAGAAGAGAAGAGAGAGAGAAGATGAAGAGCACTCCAATTGCTATGTTTTTAGTTTTTGTGGCATCTGCGTGGTTGCGCGTGGATGCGAACCCCCTTTCCCACAGTACAACGTTTGCTAACTTCTCCCAAACCCAGACCACCCGCAGCCCAGTCAATGGTAACAGTACCCCGACCTGGTGTACCAGATTTCTGACATGGTACTCCTTGTCGTACATTATAGAATCACTTTCAGCAATAGCGATCATCTGTATTATAGTCCAAACCCTCAGGATGAGGGAATGGAGAAGGAGAGCCTACCGCTCTCGTGCCTCAACAGTGTATAGAGTGAGATCCCCTATTTTTGGATTCCACCAGTCCCCCGAACCCCTGGAAATGTAATCAAATATTTATATTTACACTCGATGCCTTTGTAAAATAAAGAGATTCTTTCTATTAATGATGTACCTCTGAGCTCGACTGCCGAGTCAGAGAGAATGAAATATAATGATGCTGCTGTATGAATGATTAAGGATTTAGAACATTGTAGAATGTTTAAATATGAGATGAGTAGTTTATTGAGGATAGTTAGAGGTTCCCGATTCCAATTGATAATGCATGTCCCCTTTGACATAGCGTCAATCAGAAATTGTTAGATAAAGTTTTTTTTGGCATAATTGAGGAAAGTGCAGAAGCCATGGAACTCGCTGAGGTCAGGGAACAGAGACACCGTACTTGGGAGATCCTTCATGATTTCTCATGAGGATCACAAGGAGGGAGTGTAGCCACCGAAGTTGGCCATTCCCTCAATACAAAATGGAGGAACGCAAAGCTTGCAGGGTAAAACGGACAAAGTTTGCAGCACAAGCAGGCTGCACCAAGCCAATGTGTATTCTGTCTGCTAAGAGAGCAGACAGCACCGAAACGAACATTCCGCATACTAATGAAGCAATCTCCGGGACAGTTAGCATAGTAATGGAACGATCCCAGGGACAAAGGACACAAATAGGGAAGTGATTGCAACAGTGTATGGGAAACCAGACACCCCGGCACCAGCGGGGTTCGAAGACAAATCACCTGAAGGCCCACCCAGCAGTCGAGGGACAGACTCAGTATTGGGGGGATTCAAACAAATCGATTGGGAAGAGACCCAATCAATCCCCAGAAGATAGAGGGTCCGCCCAAAAGGGCGCGAAGCCCTGGGACCTATAAAAGACGGGTCCCAAACTCAGTTTGTTCTTCTTGACCAGCCCTCCTCTCTTGACCAGCCCTCTCGACCAGTCTTTACCGAAGAAGACCTTGACCGAGAGAGAGGAGAGGTTCGGACAGCAGCCGCCAGCAAGTAAGTGTCTCACAACGATCGCTGCCAGAGATAGACACTCCTGACCCCTTTTAACCCGTACCAACCTGAAGTCTGCAGACCCAGTGCAGAGCAAGAGGCCATTGTCCCCCTGATCCGGCAGTTCCTTATTCAGATAAGTATTGGTCTATTTAGTGGTAGGATTAGTTTAGTCATCGTAGCGTGTGCATGAGTAGTTTATAATTGTATTATAATAAACTCATTTGTTTGAACTTACTAATTGGTGTATGGAGTTATTGCTTTGAACTTGACCTTGAAACTTGTGGCGGTATCTTAACGATACCTGGCGACTCCAAAGCTAAGTAATGAAACAGAGCCGAATTGAGTGTTAAGCACACTCACCCAGAACGAGCAACAGTACCTTATGGTAGACTGGTACAAAAGATGAAGTCACATACGATCAGAGGAGAGCTGGCATGTTGGCTACAGAACTGGTTTGGGCACAGAAGAGAGTGGGTCGCAGTAAAAGGGTGCTTTTCTGAATGGAAGACTGTGGCTAGCGGCATTCCACAGGGATCAGTTCTAGGACCTTTGTTGTTCGTAGTGTATATAAATTATTTGGAAGAAAATTTAGCTGGTCTGATTAGTAAGTTTGCAGATGACACAAAATTGGTGGGGTTGCGGATAGTGAAGAGGATTGTCAGAGGATACAGCAGGATATAAACTGGTAGGAGGCTTGGGTGGAGAAATGGCAGATGGAATTAAATCTGGACAAGTGTGAGGTAATGCACTTTGGAAGATCCAATGCATGTAGGAATTACACAGTAAATGGTAGAACTCTTGCGGGTACTGACAGGCAGAGAGATCTGGGCGTGCATGTCCACCGATCACTGAAAGTGGCAACGCATGTGGAAAAAATGGTCAAGAAGGCTTACGGCATGCTGGCTTTCATCGGTCGGGGCAGTGAATATAAAAATTGGCAAGTCATATTGTCACTGTACAGTATCTTAGTTAGGCCTCATTTGGAATTCTGCACAAATCTGGTTGTCACACTACCAGAAGGATGTGGATGCTTTGGAGAGGGTACAGAAGCAGTTTACTAGGATGCTGCCTGGTATGGAGGGCATTAGCTATGAGGAGAGGTTAGATAAACTCGGTCTGTTCTCACTGGAATGACGGAGGTTGAGAGGCAACCTGATGGAGGTCTACAAGATTCTGAGTGGCATGGACAAATTGGATAGTCAGATGCTCTTTCATAGGATAGGAGAGTCAAGTACTAGAGGACATAGGTTTAAAGTGCGTGGGGAAAAGTTTGGAACAGATGTGCGAGAAAGGTTTTTACACAGAGGGTGGTAAATATATGGAATGCGTTGCCTGGGGAGGCAGTGGGAGCAGGTACAATAGTGGCATTTAAGGGACATCTAGACAAATATATGAATAGGGTGGGAATGGAAGGATATAAACTCCATAAGTGCATACAGTTTTAGTTTAGTCAGGTACCATGGTCGGCGTACGCTTCAAGGGCCAAAGGGCCTGTTCCTGTGCTGTATTGTTCTTTGTTCCTCAGCATCAGAATTGTCCAGGTCTGTTCAAAGCAAGGAGGAAAGAGGGAAGAGGAAAGAACACCCCTTCCCCAGTCCAGGCAGCAGGTTTCTCCTTCCCTCTACCCCTCCTTTCCCCCAGGCAGTAACCACAAAAAAGAAAGGAAAATAACAGCAAACAAACACACAGCTCGGGCAGTCTCCAGGCAGTTGCAGCCAAAAGCAGGAGCAATCAGTAGACACACCACTTAAGAATATTTTGTTAATTAAACGGTCAACAGTAACAAAGATTTGAAAATCAATTACACAACATTCCACATATCACACTAATCATTAAACAATGTGGAAATGTCACCGTTCCATATTGGTACCAATACAAAGTTCATTTCCAGAAACAAAAAAGAAACACAGTATCATCACTCACAGGTTACTCAAAAGAAACGGAGGATAAGCCTGAGAATGTGTCATCATGGCAAGAACTTTGTCGTAGAATTTTTAAATAGAAATAAGCATGATTCTGAACTTGGATGAGATTTATTAACATCCACTTTCTCATTATCAGCTGACTCTGCTCAGTCCAGTGACTTGGTGCTGCCTCATCTGCAGACATGGCTAATTTCAACACTGACTCATGCAGTTGGTATGAATTTTTAACAGTATGACTCCATATATATATAACGAAAAAACTTCAAATTGTCTGTTGCCCTCTGTAAAATGTATGTTTCTGGGCTGCATTCTGCACAGTGGGGTGGAATGGGCAAGTTTTATTTCTTTAATAATAATCTTTATTACTGTCACAAGTAGGCTTACATTAACACTGCAATGAAGTTACTGTGAAAAGCCACATTCCGGCGCCTGTTCGGATACACAGAGGGAGAATTCAGAATGTCCAATTCACCTAACAGCACGTCTTTCGGGACTTGTGGGAGGAAACTGCAGCACCCGAAGGAAACCCACGCAGACACAGGGAGAACATGCAGACTCCACACAGAGTGACCCAAGCTGGAAATCGAACCTGGGACCCTGGCACTGTGAAGCCACAATCCTAACCACTGTGCTACCGTGCCGCCCTAGTTTATAGTAATAGATTAAAACTCAAGCAGCATTTAACATTTTGTATTTATATCATAACATAGAGATTAAAAATAATAATTTTATCTCAGTGACTCATTCACAAATGCAGTTATGCATGCAAATCATTGGCCTCATTGTATCTGGCAGTATGTTTAAAGATGGGACTTTCTTATAAGAAATAGGAGACCAGAAAAAGAGTTCTACTCATTGTGTAAGTCTGATTTGATATCTAGGTTAATGTGAAGCACGTATAAAGTAATACTTTCAATATGTTGGGCAGGTTTCATTGAAAACTTAAATGGAACTTGTCTACAAGGGCAACTCATTCATTGTAGAAGTTATGCCTGTAAGTCATGCTGAGATAGACGTCTTCAAAGTTAAGAATGTCACATCTTGCTTGTCACAAATTCACATATACATTGGGCACAGATACATATTGTGAGGAAAACAAATGTAGTTTTAAGGGATTTATATTCAAATAGGTAAACATTCAAAATAAGGTTAGTTTTAAGTGAGTTTAATCTAATATTTCTGTACCTGGAAGGGTAAAACCTATAGTTAGATTCTCATAGAATTCTCTTAGAATCCCTACAGTGCAGAACGAGGCGATTCAAAACAAACCTCCTGAAAGAGTACACCACCCCTGCCTTATCCCAGCAATCCCTTAACCTAACCTACAGATCTTATTTGGACATTAAGGGAGGAAACAGGAGCACCCGGAGGAAACCCACGCAGACACAGGGAGAATGTGCAAACTCCACACAGTCACCCAAGGCCTGAATTGAACCCGGGTCCCTGGTGCTGTGAGGCAACAGTGCTAACCAGTGTGCCACCTTGCCTTCTGGATAAATATGTTTGTATGTGCGGGATTTGGTTCAGCTCCAACTGTGTTTCTATTGTGCTTAGCGAGGGTTAAGGCAGGAAGAATAAAAAGTAGTAACCGTTGTTGCTTAGCAACTGGAGGCCTTGTAATGCTAATGGAAAGCGTCTAAGCTTTAGTTTTAGCTGGATATATTGCAGTTGGGGACCAGACCCCTGTGGATGAACAGTCTCTCAACTCTGCCAGGAGAGGTTGGCCAGGACAAGGGAGTTGCAAAGATGTAAGCTTCCTAAGGAACAAGATACAATCCAGATAACCAGAGAATTGGGACAGAAAGAATGTGTCGGATGACTGGAGGTAAGAGAACAGAGACCAAAGTTTTTTATATCAAAAGAAATAAAGGAAGAATAAACAAAGTGTTCTGAGTTAAAGAAACAATTGGAGTAACCTGATTTAAAGAGGGCATTAGAGGTAAACTAAACATTTGATGCATTTTGCTGGAGTCTGGGAATCGAGAGTTAAAGCAATTGCGAACATAGAACATAGAACAGTACAGGCCCTTCGGCCCTCAATGTTGTGCCGAGCAATAATCACCCCACTCAAACCCACGTATCCACCCTACACCCGCAACCCAACAACCCCCCCTTAACCTTACTTTTTGGGACACTACGGGCAATTTAGCATGGCCAATCCACCTAACCCGCACATCTTTGGACTGTGGGAGGAAACCGGAGCACCCGGAGGAAACCCACGCACACACGGGGAGGACGTGCAGACTCCGCACAGACAGTGACCCAGCCGGGAATCGAACCTGGGACCCTGGAGCTGTGAAGCATTTATGCTAACCACCATGCTACCGTGCTGCCTATAACAGCACAGTTACAGCAACAGAACAGTTGTACAACAGTCAAGACAAGGAGGTTCTGAAGGGGGTGGTGTAAATCCTGGATTGGATTCGCTGTTAAAAGTGGAACAGAAGCTTTGTTTAAAAGAGTCATTTGTAAAGCCTGGACTGGATGTCAGAATGCAAACGGCTAATGGAAAGCATTTTTTGTGAACACAGATTTTAAAACATGTTCTTTTGGGAGTAGAGTTTTAAAAGTCTCACATGACAATCATCTGGGGAATTCTGATGAGAAATCCACAGACATTGGGCTGGATTCTCCGCGCCGTCACACCGCTATTCAGCCTTGACCCGCTGGTGGGATTCTACATTCCGCCAGCCAGTCAATGGGGTTTCCCATTGTGGGGCAGCCCCACGGGAAACCCCCAGGCGCTGGCAAAACGGAGAATCACGCCGGCGGAGAATCCCGCCCACTAACTTGGGTTCAGGGCAAGTGTGTGCATTTGACCACAGCCAATCTATGTGCTTAAAGAGACTTTGTGTTAATGAGACTATTGTATCTTAAAATATACTTTCTAATCCATGTTAATCTTAAAATCTCGGTGTAATTGTTAAACTAAGGGGGAAGTTTGGAGTATTGTATCATAATCTAATTTTTTTGTGTTTAATACAGGATTTTGTTTTTGTTGTTTAATTAATTAGCTGTCCTGTGACTTTATTCCTCCATGTTTTATAGAAAAAGTAGAAGTTCCCATCTTTTGAGCCTCAGTTCCATTCTGGGATCTTCCTTTCCATTTATAACATCAACTGGGATTGTAACAGTATGTGTTGTCTGTAAAGATACATGGCCTGTATTCATTCTCAAAATGTTCTTTCAAAATATTTGTTGAAAATTTTTTAATGTTTTGAATCTTCTTCAGCAAAATATTTTTGAAGAACATATTTACTAAATTGAAATTTCTGTCCGGCCCCAACATTATCTTGATTTCTCACAAGCCAATTGTTTCTTCACAGTTTCTTTTAACATTAATTTTCTCCAATTGTTTTTGTATGCTCTTAATTTTATATATCAATGCATTTCTTCTGCATGGATTTTAATTCCCCCTCCAATATGAAGATCAGCATCACTCCCAGTTAAGGTCTTGCGTATCCCTAGTTGTCCTGGTGAAAGTGGTAGTGAGCTGCCTTTTTAAACCACTGCAATCCCTGAGATATCGGTACACACACAGGGCTGTTAGGGAGGGAGTCCCAGGATTTTGATCCAGCAACAGTGAAGGAATGGCGATATATTTCCAAATCAGGAAAGTGTGTGACTTGGAGGGGAACTTCCAAATGGTGGTGTTCCCATGTATCTGCTGCCCTTGTCCATCTAGATGGTAGTGGTTGTGGATTTGGAAGATGCAGCCTAAAGAGACTTTGTTTGTTCATGCAGTGCGTCTTGTAGATGGTACACACTGCTGTTGCTGTTCATCGGTGATGGAAGTAGTAAATGCTTGTCGAAGAAGTACCAATCAAGTGCGGCTACTTTGTTCTGTGTGGTGTTTAGCTTCACCTTGTGGTCGGAGCTACACTCATTCAGGCATGTGGAACGTATTCCATTACAATCCTGACTTGTGTCTTGTAGATGATGGATAGGCTTAGCGGAGTCAGGAGATGAGATCCTAGTCTCTGACCTACTCTTGCAGCCACAATATTCAATATAGTCCAGTTCAGTTTCTAGACTTCTGACCTGCAGGATACTGTTAGTGAGGGATTTGGCGATGGTAATGCCATTGAATGTCATGGGCGATTGTTAGATTCTCACTTGTTGGAATGGTAGGGGTTGAAGATTAAATCAGATCAGGCATGGTCTCATTGAATGGCAGAGCAGACTCAATGGGCCGAGTGGACTACTTCTGCTCCTATGTCTTATGGTCTTATGGTCATTGCCTGGCCCTTATGTGACGTGAATGCTACTTGCTACTTGTCAGCCCAAGCCTGGATATTGTCCAGGTCTTGCTGCATTTGGACATGGACTGCTTCATTATCTGAGGAGTCATGAATGATGCTGAATGTTGTGCAGTCATCAGTGAACATCCCCAGTTTGATGCCAGTTTAACCCCAGGGGCATTTATCTAAGCTGAACTACTGACTCTAGTAGTACTGGGATTCTGCGGTTGGCTAATGGAGGGTAATTTCCATTTCTCTCTGTTTATTTGCAGTAATTTATTTTTCACAAATTTTCTTCCTAATTTTTCATACTTGTAATTTCCAAAGATTAGAGTCACGATTGATACCATACCTTAGATTGATAAAGGAAATAAGACACCTGGGAGGGAGTTAGGGCAGCAGATGCAGAGGACAATTGTTCCTTAATTTTAATCATTTATAGCATGAGCTGTACCTTTGTTTTGATTATAGATCTGCAGTTTACTCACAGGTATATAAAACTGGATTATGTTTAAGACAATTCAAGATGAATAGGTACAGCAGTGTTATTCCCCAGTAATACACTGAAAAATAAATAAAATCAGAGAATCAAACAGCACAGAAGGAAGCCATTGGGTCCATCATGCCTGTGACGGCTCTTTGTGTGAGCTATCCAAGTAGTTCTGCTCTTTCCCCATCGTTTTGGAGCTGTTTCATTTCAACTGCATAATTATATACCTTTTGCAAGCTATTGTTGAATTTGCTTCCGCCACCCTTTCTGACAGTGCATTCCAGATTATAACAACGTACTGTGTAAAACAAACCCTGCACATTAGTCCACTAATTCTTTTGCCAATTATGCCAATTGCCAATTTTGCCAGTCACTTCCCTCGTCCAAGTCATTAATATATATTGTAAATAATTGTGGTCCCAACACGGACACCAATGTGGCACTCCAGTAGTTACCATCTTGAAATTGCCCCTTTTATCCCAACTCTTTGTCTTCCATCAGTTAGCCAATCCGTTATACATGATAATATACTACCCCAACACCATTGGCTCTTATCTGATTTAGTCGTCTTTGTTGTGGTACCTCATCGAATGCCTTTTGGAAATCTAAGTATATTATATCTACTGGTTCCCCTTTATCTACTGTGGTCATTTTAAAATCATAATGCAGTCAAACCTCATGAAGTCTGTTGTTCGTAGCCCAGATCAATCCAAACTTTCCGTCACCATGAGTATCTACTGCTACTTTATATGGGAACAGGTCATGTGCAGCCCACACTACCAGAGATGGGACACCTAGGGCGGGCACAGGTGGCCTGTCAAACAGTCATCAACTGGACCACTGGCTGCTGGCACTGCCTCCCGGGACCTCATTGGCCAGAAGCCAGAGAAGTTTCTGGAAAAGCGAGTGGAGGGGAATAAAAGTAAACATTTCAGCGACACCAGAGGCAAAAGACTAGCAGAAGACAAGCAGAAGACTCAAAGCAAAGACTCAAAGCAAAGACTCGGCGTGAGGTGACCCTGACCAGACCAGAAGGAAGCAAGCAAGAAACAGCCAGCGAGAATCATCTTTGCAAAGGGTAATCAGAAAGACTCATTAATTGGATTTACAACTTACCAAACCACCTTTGTGGGTAGTAGTCAAATCCTTGATGTTTCTTGTATGCATAATGGGTAATTTACGGGTTATCTATATTTAATAAAGTGTGTTGCATTATATCCGTGTCCATACTTTGATCTACTCATAAATAAAGATATCTGGGTAAATTCTAATCAAGGAGCTGGTTGAAGTATCTGATCGGACAGTTGCAACACTACCTTGCACATTACCTCCTCAAGGAATTCTAATACATTTGTCAGGCATGATTTCCCCTTCATGAAGCCATGCTGACTCTGCTTGATTATATTATGTATCATTAAATTATCCATTTTACATGTGTTATAATGGACTCCAACAATTTCCCAATGATAGACATTAAACTAACTGGCCTATAGTCACCTAATAATAATCGCTTATTGTCACAAGTAGGCTTCAATAAAGTTACTGTGAAAAACACCTAGTCACCACATTCCGGCACTTGTTCAGAGAGGCCGGTATTGAACCCGCGCTGCTGGCATTGTTCTGCATTACAAGCCAGCTGTTCAGCCCACTGTGCTGATCCAGCCCCTGGTACTTCGGAATCTTATTTGTGTCTTCCAGCATGCAGACTGACATGAAATATTTATTTAACTCCTCCGCCATTTCCGAGTTCCAAGTTCCTAGTTCCAAATATTATTTTCCCAGCCTTATTCTCTGAGAGGCCTAGATTCATTTTAGCCTCTCTTCTTTTTTATATATTTAAAGAAGCTATCACTGTCCATTTTTATATTACTTGCTGGTTTACCCTCATAGTTCATGATCTCCACCTTTTTTAATAGTCATCTTTTGTTGTTTTTTAAAATGTTCTCAATTCTCTGCTTGCCACTAATCTTTGCCACATTGTCTTGGTATTGGCAGAAGGAAGTGGTGAATTGAGTTCGGGATCTGTTCATGAAGGGAGGTTCGCAAGGTTGGGAGAGTTGCAGGAGAGATGCCAGTTGCCGAGGGAGAGTTAGTTCAAGAATATGCAGGTGCGAGACTTTGTGCAGAAGGAACTACCCTCATTCTCTACTGTCAGAGCATACCTTGATGGACAGGCAGCTAACACAGAATGAGCTGGGGCATGGGAAGATTGCGGACATTTTCCGGTAATTAGTGGACACGGAGAAGGTGCCACTTGAGGAGACAAAGTAGAAGTGGCAGTAAGAGCTGGGAATGTAATTGGGATGGGGGGGGGGGGGTGGGGGGGGGGGGGGGGGTGGGGGGGGGGGGGGAGATCTGGAGTGATATTACGCATAAGGTGAATGTGGCATCATCCTGTGCTAGGTTGAGCCTGGTGCAGTTTAAATTTGTTTGTAGGATTCTTCCCAGAGTGAGAGATGTGGTTGGAGGCTGGCAAATCATATCCATATGTTTTTGTCACGTTCAAGATTAATGTGTTTCTGGAGCCCAATTTTGAAGCACTGTCGAAGATTGTGGGATGTCGCTGTGCCTGCTGGCGGCGATCTTCGGAGTGACGGAGTTGCTGGAGCTACTGGTGGGAAGGGGGATGATGTTGTGGCCTTTGCCACTCTGATTGCCCAGTGGCAAATTCTATTGGGGTAGAGGTCGGTGGAGCCACTGAGGGGGTGGGCTTGGTTGGGGGATGTGGCGGAGTTTCTTAAGTTGGAAAAAATTAAGTTTGTTCTCAGAGGGCCAGAGGAGGAGTTCTTCGTAAGGTGGAGGATGTTCTTGTGCCTTTCCTAGGAATTGTTTGTCACCAGTGGATGCGGGGAGGGGGACCAAGATGGAGAAGGGAGGGGGGTTTGTTGGGAGGGAATGGGAGGTGTTAAGAGGAGAAAGAGTGGAAAAAATATGACAAACTGTTTGGATTGTGTGAAGTTTTCGAAAGATTAAGTGATTTGTATACTTTGGTTTGGAATAAAAATATTTTTTTTTAAAAAGAACCTCCACCCAGGGAGGCAGTGGTAGAAGAGCAAAATGAGAGTGATGGAGATAAAGTACCGTCACTCACTTTCATCCACATCCACCATCTAAGGTACTGACTCTGCGTGTACTTTAGAGCTGGCTAAAAGGAATGACCCACACATGGTGACACAGCAAGCATTAGTGACCTGCTTAAGGTCAGGAGAAATGTGTCACTTCACAGAAAGTGAAGTCCCTCCTGCATCAGAAGACTCAGGTGGGGCCATTGATGATCTGAGAAAAAGGCTGATGGGTGTGCACACACAAATGCTTGGTGCATTGGCAGGTTGCCAGTAAGCCAACTGTCCAGAGCTTGGAGGGGTCGCAACAACACTTCACATGCAGACTACATTTCAGTGTTGAATTGGTGGCCTATTCCATTACCACATTTGTGGAGCCAATCACCTTGCAGCATCTGATGGCCAATGCCTCAGCATTGCAGCACAAGCAGAAACCACCCAGGCCTGAGTGCTGCAGGCAGTGGAAACTCAGACTGAAGTCAAGCAAGCTCAATTTTCTAGCAGAAGTGCTCAGACTGCTAAATTGCCGCTACCATGGCTACAGATTTCAGGGATGTAATTTAATGCTGTCCCTAGACACAGGATGGGAAGCAGTAGGGGCCACATAATCAGGTGGGAAAGTGAAGGGTGGAGACTCACTTAAGGGTCACTTAAAATCCTGATCCATTTGCCAGTTGTATTCAATCAGTGGTGGGCAAGGACTATGTCATTTGCGCACGCTGCCAGATAAACCCGAGCGGGTGTGTTTGCAGCCTAGTGAGGGAGTCCCTCTTGATTGGGCAGCCAGGGCTTTCCCTGTATGAAATCCACTCCCCCCCATCTGCTTTTTAATAAATCAACTCCCCCCCCACCCCATTACCAGGGCTACCCTGACTTGCCCCGACGATCCCTTCGCACCTAACTTTCCTCCTGTACTCCAACATTGGTAATCAGCCTGGGCCGACTGCAGTATTGGCAGTGGCCACCACTCCCAACTCCACTCTCCTGCCACCAGATGCCTTTCAGTTATCCAGCCCAGACTGCAGCGACACATACCAAGGGGGCACTGTCCAAATTTGAGTTTTCTAGGGTCAGAGCTATACAAAGCCATCTGGCAATGCTCTTTGCAATCTTTCACACTGAATGTCAGTCATGCCGCAGTCACTGGGGTAGAAATGCAGAGGAGCACTAGGGCAGTGTTGAATCAGCGATAAGTGGAACACGTAGACGATAGTAGACATTATGAACAAGGTTTAATTCAATACAGTTCTAATACTCCTCCACTCCCTGAAGAGTCTCCTTCCCCAACCTGCAAGTAGGCTGGGGCTCTCCTGTAGAGAGGGAACTCTGCCCCTTTAAAGGGGAAGTACTGTGGTCCTTAAAGGGGAGGCTCATATTCTGGGGAGTGTGGTGATATGCATCACTGTAAATACACAAGGGGTTAATGTAAATACACGTAGACTAGCTAGACACTAGACGGAGCACCAGAGACATGACACACAGACATTCAACCAATGGGTCAGTAAGATAGGACATGACCAATGGGCATTCACAACACACACAGAGGTGACACCACCACAGGAGGGCATTACACCAATCCATATAAAAGGACACAGCACACATGATCTTCTTCTTTCCAGTGGAGACACACAGTGAGTACACAGGGTTGATTTGAAACACATCACACCCACCACGCGGATTGTAGCAGACTGGTTCGTCAGTCTGAGTAGCTATAACAGGATTAACAGGAGAGTCTAATCCAAGTAGGAGAATTGTTAACAGTTTAATAAATGTGTTAAAGCTATCTCCAAGTCTGAACTTTCCTTTGTCAGAGTGCACATCAAGAAAGCAGTTTATGCTACGTCAAGAGCATAACAAAACATGGTACACAGGAGTGACTGTTAAAGCCATATAGTTACAACTCAGCAAACAGTGACAACCAGCAATGGCAGCCAGGCAAGAAGATGTTCGGGATTCCGGGAAGGTCCGGTTGCACATGCGCGACAAGCCACGCATGCGCGATTGCCTAAAATGCCCCCAGTAAAGGAACAGCGATATGCGCATGTGCAATCACTTCCTACGACCTACATCACATGCTTCATGATGTCAGAGGCTCTGGACCACGCCCACTTAAAGGGGAAATGTCCCAAAGTACAGAAAATAAAATTTAAGCCGTAAAACCCGATTCTTTCACCTGGAACGACAGCACAATGCTTGAAATTCGACCAGTAGCTAAAAGTAACCTCCACAGAACCTTGCAACAAGCAGTTAGCACCGCCCTAAGAGATGATACAGTCCTTGAAGACTATGACTCAGACCTTGAATTCTTCTTTAGAGATCGCGAGCCCAATGCCAGCTCCGACACAAAACGTGATGATATGGTCTCGGAAGACAACGACTTCTACGAAGATTTCACCTTGGGATGTGTAGTACCAAATCCGAACTGCAACTAGATGTGTTGTACATTGAAGACCCCGACGACAAGTTCTTCAGATTGGGGAATCTCCAGCCCAGCATATATGACATCCTGACTCATGAGTGCAGGATTATGCTGCGGCCTGACACCAAGACACAGAGAGTGGTCCACGCACCACGAAGAGTCCCCGACTCCACACAGAGAGTGGTTCACGCACCACGAAGGGTTCCCGCCTCCACACAGAAAGTGATGAAAGACGCCACAGCAAGGCCAATGCACGATTCCACACAGGGAACGCTGCAAGACTCCACAGAGGGAGTGACACAAGCCTCCATAGCGAGCTCGTGGACAGCCTCCATGATAGAAGCAACACAAGACTCCAGAGCACAGTCCTTGCATGAACAAGACCATGAGGGTCTAGCAACCTCCTCTGAGCAACCAGCAGCAGACAATGCAGGTCTGCCATACTCAAGTGAACAGCAAGCAGACTATGACAGTCTACCACGCTCCAGTGAACAACAAAGCGACTATGACAGTCCACCCACATTGTTTGAGCCACCAGAAGAAGACTCTGACAGTCTACTCAGCTCAACTGAACGACAAGAAGACACTGAGGCTCTACACACTGTATGTGAGGCAAGTGACGACGGCATCCCACTTCCCATACCAGATGTGCAATGCGACAGACCTCAGCCAGTGTGTACAGAGGCACTAAGCAATCACAGTGAGACTGCTGGTGACTCCGGTGACACCACGTTACTTCAAACCTCATTCGCTCGAGTCTCTCCACAAGCAAATGCATTTACTGAACCTTTTTACTCCGGACATGGAGCATCACGAAACTTCAGAAGATTCAAGTGAACCTGCAATGACTCCAGATGGGGAGCATCGACAAGCCAAAACTGACTCAGGTGAAACAGACCAGACTCCAGACGGCGAGAAAGCACAAGCCAAAGCTGATTCAAGTAAGCCGGACATGACTCCAGACAGGGAGCGCCGCAAACTCAGTGACGGCACACTTAAGGAAACAAAAGATGCCACAAAGCACGCTGACACGAGTAACTGTGTGAAGGACTCATATTTTCCACAGAGTGTGGTCCTTGAGCACAGCAAACACAACAACAAAACCAACCAACACAACAGCAACATCCAGAAGCATACCAAAGGCAACAACATTGACAACAAGCATGACAAACACAACGCCACTGGAACACCGACTGGTACAACATGGTACAACTCTGCAAATGAGGGACACTGTTACTGCTCAGCTCAGTGCAATGACATACCATGGCAGGATGACACAGATTGCATACATTGCAACCACAAGCATCGGAAGAAAAAAAGAGTCCACATCAGACAACAAAGTGATGTGACCACTTACTTCTTGGTTCCTTACGCATAGGGACACTGACGGCGTTTACAAAGCAATGCCACCATCAACATCACCGCCTCACCAACCAAACAAGAAAGACACTCGACCATAATAATTAATGGATTTTGGACTCATGCATATGATTTGGACTTATTGTTTAATGATCACTGTTATCATAACTTGTACATAGCATCACTTATCGACCTGTTTTTGTTCAATTTTCTTTAACACTGTACAGAAAATATGTAACACGAAAATAGGTAGTCAAGAAGGCAGACTGCATGCTTGCCTTCATTGGCCGGGGCATTGAGTATAAGAATTGGCAAATCATGTTGCATCTGTATAGAACTTGAGTTAGGCCACACTTGGAGTATAGTGTTCAATTCTGGTTGCCACACTACCAGAAGGATGTGGAGGCTTTAGAGAGGGTGCATAAGAGATTTACCAGGATGTTGCCTGGTATGGAGGGCATTAGCTATGAGGATCGGTTGAATAAACTCGGTTTGTTCTCACTGGAACGACGGTGGTTGAGGGGTAACCTGATAGAGGTCTACAAAATTATGAGGGGCATAGACAGAGTGGATAGTCAGAGACTTTTCCCCAGGGTAGAGGGGTCAATTACTAGGGGGCATAGGTTTAGGGTGCGAGGGACAAGGTTTAGAGGAGATGTACGAGGCAATTTTTTAACGCAGATGGTAGTGGGTGCCTGGAACTCGCTGCCGGAGGAGGTGGTGGAAGCAGGGACGATAGTGACAATAAAGGGGCATCTTGACAAATACATGAATAGGATGGGAATAGAAGGATAGGGACCCAGGAAGTGTAAAAGATTTTAGTTTAGACAGGCAGCATGGTCAGCACGGGCTTGGAGGGCCGAAGGGCCTGTTCCTGTGCTGTACTTTTCTTTGTTCTTTGTTCTTTTATATTCAGCATTGGGCAGTAGAAACCAATCAGTAACTAATCTGAAAGCGGTTGATGATTCTTCTAAATAACAAAATGGGTTGCCCCACTCCTGAGCACACTTCCAGCTGTGCGCGATTAAAAGGAGGCTAGTTCTTTGAGTGTTATCGCTGAAAATGGCATCGCTGGTGCCAACTCAACGTTATTCACTGGCTGAGGTTCCAATCTGTCCACTCAGCAAACCTCCCGCATACACTGAGTGTCCGCGATAACGACCTCACTGAACCAGCACCCACAATTTTGGACTCATAATAGCACCTGTCAGGGGGAGACTATGGGTACTACACAACCAAACTTCGTGGCCCATGTCTCCTAAAGACCTCTTACCAAACGTTATTTCTGCAGATGTAAACCAGACGAAATTGTGACCGCACTCCAGTACTTATCATTCTCTATATAAAATGTCAGCGTTTATTTACAGTGCAGTTTACTCTGTTGTAACATTACCTGGGATGGTGTAAGTCACCCCTTGTTATCTTACTTTAAAGTTGCTACTTTGAGGAAGGCTGGGAGGGGAGATTCTGCGTGGAATTCCTCCCTTATAGACAATGGTGACACTCTGCTGCAGTGTTACCAGGAATGGAGAGTCACACAGCCCATTGTCCCCGTTTATGATGCCACTGCTTCGCAACTTCACCGCCTTAACATGAGGGTGAAGTTCTATAGAAAGTACCTGTTTCCACATTGTCTGTAATTACTGTGTCTAAAGTATAAAGCAGGGTAACTGAGAGTATTTGACAGACACCCACAATGAGTATGTATTTAAATTATTATTGTATGCAATTTAAGATTGAGACGGTTCAGTGGAGGATCTAGCCCCGCGTCACATTCTGTGCTGGTTTTGTCTTTCAGGCAGGAACACTTTCCCTTTTCTGGGATCATTTTGCCTTTTGAAGCACTCTTGTGGACTGCCTTGGATTGTGGTCTTTCCGCGCTGGAATGCAGTTATCAAATTATAATCAGAACTTTGTTCATTTTTCCGAATTTTAAAATGCAGATGTGTTTTAAATCAATGAGCGTTAAATCCTCTAGGTGGCGCGCGAAAGCAGCTCAAAGTAATTAAAGTTTCTGAACTGGGAGATTGGCAAGGATCAGACTATTCTCACCGACTATCTCTCATAGTGCACCCATCCCGCGTTATTTTCGTTTCTCTGAAAATAAATAAGTGCATCGTTGATGTAGCTGTTGAAAATGATGCTGCATTGAAAAGCAGAAAATAGATGATTTTGAAGTTCTGGATGCATCAGAATGTTAGTGTTGATTTGGCCTGCTTGAAACTTTGAAGACCTTTTGTGCTTCTATAAAAAAAAACGTTTATTGACCTTGCTTCCTATCTCTGAATGGGAAGCGGGTGCCTTGTCAATGTCACATTTACATTTGCAGTGAGGAGAAGGCCGGCCTGTGGATCAGGCTGCCGCGATGTGTCGACAAACCGCATTTCCCAGTGTGGAGATGTCATTTAATGCAAACGGCCAGGCTGAGGTTAAACACATCCCGCGTTTGGGCAAAACGTACTGCAATAATCTTCCCGTTAATCGGCAGTGCGATATAACAACTTCCCTCACGGATATGGCCCTGTTTCTAGCGTTTCCTAGTTGCATTTGTGTGGGCCTGGTTGTTACTCATTGCAATGATATATCACTGGTGTGATGCCTGTGTCAGTTACAGTGTATGCACTTTCTCTTCATGAGAATACGGTTGAGACATTTCCTGCAGTGCTTTTATTGGTGATCGGCTACCTTCCCACAGTTCTGTGATAAAGTTATCTCCTTCTCACGGGGGAGTGATGTCTCCTGCACTGTATCACCTGGGGCCCGTGGCTCCTTTTGCTTTGCTACAATAGGAGATTCTGAGCGTGGCGCGGACACACAATCCACTTACTCAAAGAGGACCTTCAGTCACGCCTTTTTACTTCTACATGTCAGAAAGCGGAGCGCTCAGCACTTAAGGGAACTGTGTGCTTCCGTCTTTCGTTTCATCCCCGCACTTTCTTTTTACGCCAAATCAATTTGGATGTTTGCAAAGGTACCAGGTGATGAGAGGCGACCTGACAAAGCTTCCCCAGCCTCTTTTTGTCTGAACTCAAGTTCCATTTGATAAAGGATTAACAGCGGCTTTGACCGCAATTTAAACATGATTTTAATGGGCCACTTCACACTTTAAAAAAAATCCCAAAACTTTACAATCTCAATGTTATAAAGAAATAGTATTGCATGTTCAGAGCAGAACGTAAAATACCTGGTGTATCAAATGCATCTGGGTAACGCTTTCTATCTGTAGGCATTGAAAGCCTTGGGGTGAAGAAAGGTTGTTGTGAAAAGGTTCACAGATACTGGGAAGGGTTTAGTGAGGCAGTTGAGGCTCTCCGCCATTTGACACTGTACTGCGGACAAATTAGCAACCTGATTGCTGAGCAAACAGACGAACACGCTATCATTTCTACCCTTTCTCAGCTCCGACCAGTGCTTATTGGTGAGGAGCTGTGAGCCGCAGCAGAGGAAGGCATTCGGAGCTTGCTGAGCTGCTGAAATGTACACGGGACCACCCAGTTTGCCTGTCAAAACTCAGGAAGCAAAGCTGTGCCGAAAACGGTTTATCTTACCTTTTAATGTGTACGCTCTTCTGCTTTTACCCTCTTTCCTGTAATAACACAAATCCAAATGCCTTCACTTGCCCAGCTTCTGAAGGACACCTACAGGTGTTTTTGTCTGAGTGTTTTTGCCCCCCCCCCCCCCCCTCCACGTTTTCTATGGTTGTCGCGAAAATTGACATATTTATACATCAGCCTGCACATAGCGACATTGAATGATGTGATCAAGTCAATTGTATTTTTGTCCACCAACATGGTTTATGAAGTGCTTTTGGAATTCAGTCTTGAATCATTGGTAAATTTTGTTTACACGTGTGTTTTTTTTCCGTAATTCCCAAACAATGTTATTGTGGTATATGAGTGTTGTTTATCCACCTGTTTGTATGTGTGCCTCTCTAATATCTATTAAAATCTTATGTCTATCTATATTTGTGTGCTTTTGATATATGTTTATCTCGCCAACATACGTCCATGGCATGTCAAATATGTGTATGTATTTATCTACCGTGTACCTAACATTTGTATGTCTAATATATCCATCAAATATGTTGATCTAATACGTGTGTATAGAACATACATTGGGAACAGGCGTGCCTAATACACATGACCAGGTGTTATGTAAGCCTTCTTGTGACAATAAAGATTATTATTATTAACTGAAATGCATTTCATTAACTTATTTCGCTGTTGAATATACATCAGTGATTGCTAGGAAATTCTTACAAACTTGAAGGATGTTTCCAATGTATATTGAGATCCACAATGTATGAAGCAAAGACGTGCAGGTTAAGTGGATTGGCCATGCTAAATTACCCTTAGTGTCCAAAAAGATTAGGAGGGGTTATTGGGTGAGGGGGATAGGGTGGAAGTGAGGTCTTAAGTGGGTCGGCGCAGACTCGATGGGCCAAATGGCCTCCTTCTGCACTTATGTTCTATGTTCGAAGTGGGTAAAATACAGCTAAGACAGCCGTGCAACTAAATTAATGTTTTGAACATAATTGTTATATCTTCCTCTTACACAGGTTTCCAGAGCATTTTAAAACTACAAACCCAGGGTGCAGCACTTCCTTAAAATCCCCTTTCTGGACACCACCCTTGCAAGGGATGATCCCGAGCAGCCAATGAGGACACGCTGAACCAACCAGCCTCTTTGTGGTGGCCCTATAGGGTTCTACCTTTCGGTGGTGCGCCTGTCAATCATCCGAGGAGCAATGACAGGACAGGCGAGAGAAAGAGGCGAGTGAGAGCTTTGGAGTTGCCCTCCCTTAACACTCACATACAACGCCAAGAAGAAGCGATGACTTTCCAGCTCATCTCGCCGGCAGAGGACGGATATTACCGATAACTCCATAGAGGGAGGGGGAAGGGGAGCACAACTTTGATAAAAGTTCAAGGAGCATATATCATTTGTTAAAATGGCTGTTCGTGGTAACACCCTGACTCCGTTCTCCATCCAAGCTATCTTGACCAGAAAGGATGAGAGTCGGCACTCGAAAAGCCTGGACGTGTCCTGCTTCTCGCCTGCTACCTGTTGGAAAATGTTGAATGGTTTGAATTCCTGTTCAAAGGTGGCTGCCTCTCCTGGGGAAATCGAGGGAGGAGGGGATGTGCCAAGTGAGCAGCTCTGCTGTGACTCCGATTCAGGCGTCAGTGATGAAAATGACTGTAAAAACCATTCGGTCTGCAACTCGGAAAAGGAGCTGGAGATTTCTGCCGCATGTTCCTTACCATCGAAAGCAATGAAAGAAGCAGCAGCCAGTGGCAGCGAAAAGAGCGAGAGGGACGGTGGTCAGGACTTTCTGTGTAACGGGGCAATTTCAGCACATTTAGCAGGTAGCACACGTTTATTCGCTAATAAGTCTCTGCGATTTATGTCCATAACTCTTTCGTCCGCTTACAAGCTTTATAATTCCTCCGCGAACGTGCAGTAAATTTAGTTAGCGACGTTTAGAAAATGCCCCCCCCCCCCCCCACCCCCCAGAATGTCACCTTGTCACCTAGTTTAAACTCCAGATTGATCAATTGTTCGCGAAGATTTTATTTAAGAGGTGGCCCGCCGCAATGTAGAGATACATGGCCTCTGGGTGGATTATTAGAGAGATAGATGAATGCTATTCAGTTAAGATATTATTCTTCACTCCGCAGCTCCCAGCCTGGTTGAGGAAGACTGTAAATCTGACCAGAGCCCGGATCAGCCCAAGCAGAGGAAGAAACGCTCCAGGGCTGCCTTCTCTCACGCCCAGGTATTCGAGCTGGAACGCCGCTTCAACCACCAGAGGTACCTGTCTGGTCCCGAGCGCGCCGACCTGGCCGCCTCTCTCAAACTCACCGAAACTCAGGTTAAAATCTGGTTCCAGAACCGCCGCTACAAAACCAAACGCCGACAGCTCGCCGCTGACCTGATGGCTTCGGCCCCGGCAGCGAAGAAAGTGGCGGTGAAAGTGTTAATCCGGGACGATCAAAGACAGTACAACCCGGGAGAACTGCTGAGACCGTCGCTGCTTTCACTGCAGCCCTCATACCAATACTACCCGTTCACATACTGCCTGCCCGCATGGACAGTCGCCGCTTGCACGGGAACTCAATAGAACTCTTTTTATATTTTTAAGAACAAATTTTCAAATACGCGCCCTTAGAACTACAGTATTTATTTGCGTTGGTTTCAAAGTATAAGCTGCAGACTGGGTTCAGCAGATGGAGTTTCCATGGTATCCATGTCTTTGATATTTAATTCGAATCCAGTTTCAAATAATGAAAAGGCCGCTTGAGAGGAACAGGCAGAGAAAATGGTGCGGGCACACTCGTGTCTGAACGTCACTGAAGGGAGTCTGGAAATTTTGCCTTGGTTGGACATTATTTTCTTTTTTGTTTGCGAAGCAATGTGTGCTGAATGTATGAGAAGCATAGAGAAACCTCGGGTTGTCCCTCAAGTGCAAATATCTATAGAGATATATTTTGTTTTATTGTGCTTCCTGGCTCAGATCAGCAGAGGAAAGAGCAGAACATTTAACATTCTATGGCTGCTTTGGGTGATGTTTGTGAAGAGGTTTGCCCCAATCTCAAAACATTTCGATATGTGATTATATCCGAGCAGTATATAGGGGTAAGAATTTAGCACTTTCCGTTCTTTTCGATATTTAGTAGTGATTAGTGTGGGCGATCTTATTGCAGGCTTTTTTTTTGTAATAGCAGCGTGTAAAATTATAACTGGTTAATCGTTTCTCCTGAATGGATCCAGGATTTTGAAAAGAAAATTAGGAATGAATGTTTAAACACCCGCAGCACCAACATTACGGCGACAAAGGATGGCTCGATTCAGGATAGTGCATCTGCAGTTGTATCCCTCTTATGAAAGCGTGCGCTCTGCATTATTTCCAGTCTTAAAATAATAAAATTTACTATGACTAAAAAATGTGCCTTCTGGTCGCTTGCAAAATATCAAAGTTAATTAATAGCGGTCATACTATCTTGTTAAATGGGAGGTTTTAATGCAACGCTGCACACTTCATCAACCTATTATGCAAACTAAGACATTATACTTAGTGAAGTTGCAGATCCTAAGATAGCCAGGGTTATCTAGGTTTTTTAAAAAATATTAAACTTTATTTTTTCCCTTTGATCTATTTTGCAATTCGAAACTTTCAAAACCAATCCCTCGCGTGGAGCGTTAGAATGATCTAGGTAACTAAAGCTTCTTGAGAATTGGCTGATAGCGACTGCTCACGTTTAAAGGCCTCCACCGCAAACTGACTCATATCTTTGACACGTTGCTCCTTTGACAAAAGAATTATACTTAAGGTTTGCAGAACTGTATGGCAGGGGCGCAGCAAAAATAATAAAAGCTGATTTTGTGTGCGCATATTTGAAATGTAATTGACAAGGATCACCCGACAAGGTAACGCTTTCGAAATATTTATTTCCCCAAGTACCATTTCTTCAGAACATAACATTCATATTCATTGACGCTCATTGAACCAGCTCGATAATGATCGCATCCGATTTGATAACATGAAGGATTAGATGGCAAAAATAGAAATCGTGTATTGTATCGAACAGTGACAAAAACATTTCCCCATAATGTACTTTCCCAGTATCAATGGACAGTCCAATGACAGCAGGTTTATTACCCAACCATTTACAGCAATCAAGGAACCGGTTTAAAATTACAATGTACTCATTTCACTTCTCGATTAATAAATGTGTAAGATACAAACATTTGATGTGCAGCGACAACCAGATATTATCATGATTACAAATGCACAGAACTATAATGATCCCGTGTCAATTGGCTAATGAATAGTTTAGCCAATTTCTTACACAATAAGCCGATTTGATTCCACTGTGGATTGGAGCAACTTGTACATTAGAAGCTGTTATTCAGAAGACGCTGTTAAAAATAAATCATTGTGAATGTTAACTGGTAGATGGCGTCGAACCGGCCGAGTAGGCGTCGGTGCGGCCGAAAGGACAGGAAAACCCGGAAACATCCAAATTCGGTCGACTCATGCATTCAGTTTTGGGTATCAAAAGTTGGCACAGAGTTTGGACGTTCAGTACAATTCAAAGCCACGGGGCAGATTTGTGATTGACGTTTCTATTTGATTTGTTTTTTTAAAAACTGGAACCTACTTAAGGTATTCCCTGAAATAGCGAACGTAAAACCTTGCTTTCAAAGTTACCGATCGTCCTGTCCATCTGCGATGTATCATTTAAGTGATATTGCATTCTCAATTCGCAATACATTTTCTCAGGAATCTTTTCGGGATAACTGTTGCAGATGTAATTTGGGATTCTGTTATTTCTGCATTAAAAAATAAGTTTCGTGTGTCGAAGTGACTCTCCCTGTGGAATGTTGTGGCACATCAGGCCACATGTAGTGATGGGACCGATTACTGCATGGTAGATCGTAGGATATTTACGCTACATCAAGGATAATAAATCTGGCCCTTTCATTCCTGAATGTTTCGCAATGTGTGCAGTGGGAGAGCAAGTCGGTGCATTGACAGCGAATAAAGCCGCTGTACATAAACCAATACTCATTCTCCCTACTTTTATGTCACAATCCCTTGTAATACGAATCCCACTTTGTCGGCATGTTTGAACAAAATTACAACTAATAACGGCGTTAGTTCGAATGAACCCACTCAGTGTGTTGCCCTGAGCAAAAGGACAACCAGTAATTTCTATAACCAACGCTTGCGAACTGTGGGGTGTACAATAATAAGAATAGGCATTGTGATTGTGTGAGTTCAGGCGATCAGACACAGAGCACTCCTCACTCACTCAGCTTGTACTCTTTTGCTGACACACTCCCGAAATTAATGAATGAAGTTAACTCGTCTCCAATGAATTGTTTTAAGAGATAACACTGGTGTTGTCCCTGCTTGATTAATGTTACGGGGGCGGTGGGGAAACATATCTTTTGTGAAGGAAAGGCTGCGACCGGTGCCCCGAGGAGAGATAAATGATGCACTAATCCTTTATCGGAGTTAGCGACAAATCACCAATGCCATTATGTATATAGATTTATCTGCAGTGAAGTAGAGATTCTCTTGGTCAAACGATGGGTGTTGGGGCGTGGGGGGGGGGGGGGGGGGGGGGGGGGAAGGAGTAGACATGACCTGGTTTGTCCCATATAAGGAGCGGACTGTGATACCATCAGCGACCTGAAATATTGTGTACATCTTTTCTCACGAGCAAAGCATCAGAGTGGATGCCAGTTCTGTTATTGTGGCGGAAGTACGCACAGTTTTGCTGCTCTGCTCAATGCACAATGTTACTATCATCATTGGTGAAGACTTGCATCTGTTGTCAGTGTAACAACTTTTCATTTCTGCCCCAAAACAAAAATACTTCAGGAGTTGACATACGGTTACCAAACTATGGCCTGTAATCTGTGCAGAGAAGATTCAATACCTTCTACCCAGTACCGTTTTACTAACATCTGCGGCCTAATTTCAGCAGGTTCTATTTCTTTTTATACTTATATTTAGGTACCATTGTTTAACATAATGTGATATAGTAAGCTCGCTGGTTGCGGCTTCGATTTACTGCTCTACAATCTTCCGTGTTCATATTTACCCCATATGAATACTAAATTACATTTTGCAATGTACTTATTCAACTGTAATTATTTATACCACTGTCAGACGCACGCCTGTTGTATATTAGTGAGGCCGGATTTCTGAATTATATTTTACAGCAAAACGTATGAACGTAGGCAATATTATTAAACACATTATTACATATTATATAGCAGGATATCAATAACTGACTCTTAATTAGTGCATTGAAATTCATCTAGCTGCCCAATTGTGCGTGATCTCTTTTTAATCACATTTCAATGCAGACCATGAGGAACATATCCAGTATTATTAGCAAGGTTTCTGCCGTCTAGAGAATAGAAACGTATCCCCGATTGACTTACAAATGTAGCCACTAATTAATATCTTCCCGATTTCTGCAGTGTTAAACAATTTCAAAATCTCTGTGTTATAATCGAGCATTACATTTTATAAAGCGAATAGAAATAATTGAACAAAAATAGTCAAACAGGAATGATCATTACCAGCAATGTACTTAATTAATTGATTACGCCATGTGGGAGAATTGTGAGATTTCGACTGCATTGTAGCGACTTTTTTTTTACTTGGTTAATTTCAAATGTGGACTACTGCAACATCTGTGATCAACTAGATGCGGTTGATACAGTAACGGGGCTTCGCCGGCCATAGTAAGAGGGCGCGAATTAATCAATCATGGAAACTTATCATTTTGCACATCACACCTAAAGCCGGTGGCACCCTTTCGCTCTCCCGCACATTACAAGGTTCAGAGAGGTCCAAAGGCATTCCAAATAATGCGAGACATGCACCTGCATTTCCCCTTTACCCATTGTTTAGTTATGTGGTTAACGTGGCTGCATGGATACAATAGTAACGATGTGTCCACTCGTATATTCGTGCCCCGCTTGTGGGGAAAGGCGGAGAAAGACAATTAATTGCCTCAGGTAGTGTGGAATTGGTCAATGTTGCTACATGACTTCATATCAAGTGACAAAATTCTTGGAATGCAAGAATACAAAGGTACAAATTTCAGCTGTAAGTAAACTACGTTCAGCATCACGCCTTAATGGGGGGCATTAAACCCCGCTCAATCGGGCAAGTTGCAAGAAAAGCCACATCAATGATTCAAGCTGCAATGGTGCTGTAAGCGCAGTTACATTCCTTTGGAACACCGAGCGTAACATAAATGGGATGATCGATCGCGACATTTTTATTGTTTTATTAAGAACTGATAAAAAGCAAGTAACCCTTAATATTCGTTTATTGATCATTTTATCCTGCAGGACTTCCTTCAGAATGAATTGTGCAGATGCCTATTCCGAACCTGTTCTTAGTAGCTGTTATTAGGAAAACTTAAATTGATACTACGTTCGCCCCATTGGGAAATAGCTGAGAAGGCATTTGGATGGTAACAGGCGAACTATGAACGCAGTTATTAATCATATGACCGGCGCTTGATATAACGGTTTTGTTAACAATTGGGCTTTTGGCAGACGCCCACAACAGCAATATCATAATTTATTGCAAACTGAAAATTGTTTGCTTGGTAGCATGGGGAACTGTGAATAGCTTGTTCTTGTAAATGCAGAGATGTGATATATGCATGTTGTATGGCGACCGTACGGCTCTTCGCAATATAATCTGTCTTGTTTGTTTAGTTACTTTCTTCACAGCACTAGTTTCATCTGGATTACTCAAATTGCACTGATTTATTGTACGTTTGCCCTTTTTGTCATCGCTGCACCCTGCGTTCTGTCTGAACTGCTGTGCCTGGCCGACCACGTCCTACATTGTCAGTCTTGCAGGATTGCGTTTGGAACTTCATCTTTAAGACATGTCATCTGTAAGTTTGTGATGCACAAAAACAGGAAGCGTCTCTGGTATCCCAACAAGCAAAAGACCCTTGTTTCTTCCCTTTCCGGAAGCTTGCCTCTCTAACAATTTCTGTGTCCCTTTTAAAAGTTGCGGTCAACCAGAACGAGCCTGATGGGGTTCTCGGCTTGTTTTGAGAGCGTGTGTGGACAAGCAGCTGATTGTGAGGAGAGTGAGAGCTTCAGTGACTGGATGTGGGGATGCCCTGAGTCAATGGCGCGGCTGCTGTCCATAAACATCAATGCCTTCAGTGTGTCATTGAACTGATTGAATCAAGACTTGGGGAGGGAGAGTGCACGTTCCATCTCATCATTAATTCTCATTGATAAGCAGAGTTGGAGAATTAGCCCCAAATGCACGTAACAAACAATCTCACTGTGCGAAATGCGGACATAGATCTCGAAAGTAAATGTTTATCCCCCACCCCACCCCATTCCTATATGACAACAGCGACTTCAATTCAACAATACTTCATTGGATGTAGAGCGCTTTTAGACGTCAGGGGGTCGTAAAGGAGGTGCTGTATATCTGCAAGTTATTTATTATGAGCTTATTACAAAGTCGAGAACCATGTCATGCCAGAGTCCGTTTGCTTAAACTATTATTTAAAGACAATCAACTTTTGAAAAAACTTTGACCAGGTTGCTAATCTCTGGATGCAGCCACTGGTGAATTGTATTGAGAATTTAAACTGCAGAAACACGCGTCCCTTATTCCTTGGCCAATCGTGATCGAAACTCGAATTCCTAATATAACAAAGTTGATTTTCAAAATCCTAACCCAACCATGAAATGTCCCCAATCCTGTGATGACTATTCTTCGTTATACCGAATATAACCCAAGGTCAATGTTCACTTTATCGCAACAGGACATGTTCTAACTTTAGTGACTTTCTGGTTGTAAAATCTGGATTTCTGTTTATCTATGTCTCTGAACGAACGGTTAAGTGGGTTGGTTCCACCGAGATTTACTAATTTTCTTTCAGTGTACATCAATCCTGGTCTCACGATAACCCTGACGTTCAACTTCTTGACAAAATAGACGCGCCTTAATTCTGGTTTAATCGTACTTGTTCAATATAAAAATACATTTGCCATTGCGTTAAAATGCAATTGTATTTGATGGCGTCGAATCTAAAACGAGACACGCGCTCTTGCTTTAGAATCTATTTACTGAAACCACGAGTACCCCCCCCCCCCCCCCCCCCCCATCCATCATATCACCGAGTTACATCGAGTGCACAGCCCAGTAAGAGGCCGTTCGGCCCAATTGGCCTAGGCAGCGTTTAGGCTCCACATCATCCTTCTTCCGCCGTACTTCCACTGATCCTACCAGCCTGTCCTTCTACCAATTTCATCTTAATTTGTTTATCCAACTTCCCCTAAAAGGCGATTGTGCGAAATATGTCATCCTTGTGTATCGTGAAACCAATCCTTTTGTAAAACAATTTCTCTTGTCTCCCCATTTGGATTTATTAATGATTATAATTTGTGATTTCGATTACCTATAATTTTACATTCCCAGAGCATGTCCCCATGTCCACCCTTTCATTTCGTTAAAGATTGTTATCACGTCACCTCCCAGCCTTCTCTTTTCTAAAACAAAAACAGGCCTGTGCAACCTTTCCTCTAAATATATCCTCTCAATTCCCATTTCAACCTGGTGATTTTATTGTTGCATCTTCTACATCCTTTTTATAATGAGACCAGAATGGTGCACAGTACTCCGAGTGTGGCGGAAGCTAGATTGGACACCGGTTTAACACAATTTCTCTACATTTCAATCATCCAGAAATTAGCCCAGAGCTTGAGTTGCTTATTTTTAATGGCCCCTTAAACGGCCTTGTTACCTTTAATGATGCATGTACCTGTATCTGTAGGTCCCGTTGCTTCTTTACCCCGCTCAGACTCTTATTGTCCAAAAAATATGGCATCCTTATTCTTCCAAACAGAATACACCAACGCACATTTACTTCGATGTCAATGCTAAAACAGTCTTATTGGTTGACTTGTTTATGACGATGCAGTTACAAGATCGAAACAAATAACGCTATTTTTCAGTGAAGTTCCACGGAAACAGGGAACGAGTTTGGAGGCAGGCTGGATGTGAAGCGAAGTTTCTGAGGCTTGACTTCACTGAAAAATAGCGGGCTTGTCATGAAAGATACAGCGCCGCCAGCAGGACACTGGCCTCGCCTTTGCAGTGAAATTGCCGAGTGTTGCAACTGGATGCTGTTTACCTGCCGTTTAATATGAATCTGGTCCGTAGATTTAGTACCTTCGACATTTACAGAAAGTGTGAATTGAAATGTTACGAGTGCGTGTCGTAATAAAACAATAACTGTTGTGAACACTTTTTCTATAAAAGTCCCTCTAAAGATAGACATTGTAGCGTGTGGATGCGTGAACCGCTTGGAAACGTTTTCAATGCCACAGGACTCCGAAGCCAAAACCGAAAGCACCGATACACACATGTGTTTACACATACAAAAAGTATGGCACTTTACCCATGTGTTACTGAAGTGGGATGATAGCTTTGTTCTAACAGACTCAGCCCCTGGCGAGGCTGTGGATTCTGAACGGCTGACCAGTGAAGGGAAAGGATCACAAATGGACAGAGCAGTGTATATGTGGGAAAGTGCAGCTGCGCATTTCTTGCATTGCTCTATAGCCCCAACGATTCTATGAGGCACTGGGGGTGGGGGGGGCACACAAAATAACAACTATTTCGCCATTTTGTTGGAGGAAATAATATTTCAATAAATCGCCCCTTCTTACAGATGAAGAAATCTTGTCATTGAATAGAAAAACTACCAATAAAACCAGTTAAAGCCTTGACTTCAACTTGGATATACTGAGGGTTGTTTTTTCTTAAACGCTATCGATAGCAAATGAACATGACAGAGATAAACAGGGGTTACATTTCTTTTAAGTTAGCCAGTTGCTGCTTGAAGTATAGTTATAATGTGGAACTGCACTTTAATTTTTCATTTCCGATATTCAGCGATTTGAGAGCCCCAGTGTTAACCCCCGTGCAGGCAATAAAGTCCAAATGATCATGCGTTCAAACGCAGCATGACGCCTTTAAAATTGATTAGAATATAATCAAATACAATTCCGAGTTTTACCAAGCACGTGGATATCTCGGCTAAATTAGTTGCTATGCCGCATTAAATTTAAGGTGCAGGCCACATGATATTTGCAAGTATGAGAGTGATCTTTCATTCAAACTGCAACGCTGCAGTCTGTAGTTTCAGGGCACCATGGAGAATCGGGGCCATATTCAGGTAAATTAACATCGGCTGCGTTCCCATTTCTTTTAAAGGTACACAGATTGGGGAGAAAATAACAGTATCCACTCTAAGTTATTCAGTGATTCTGTGAGCGCGCCTGCCAATGAATATTTGTGTTAATTTGTGCTTCCGGATACTGCCCCAAATGAGACACTTCGGTTCTGCAACTTTATATGTTCTTGGATGTGATCCAGTTGAGAGAGAAAAAAATTCTTGCAGCAAATGAATCGGCAAAAATGTACGATTTCATATATCGACAATGAACCCATATCTATCAAAATATTTTAGAGTGGCAGGAGCATGCAATATTAATTGCAGCTCCACTTGGGTCTACGCTGCAGAACATTAAGTTTTGCAGTTGATTAGGTTATTTAGGTCAATTGAAATCAAGCGTTTCTTTTTAAGAATTATTATATGCACCCCAAAAGACGAAGGTAAGTC
Source organism: Scyliorhinus canicula (assembly GCF_902713615.1). Taxonomy (NCBI): domain Eukaryota; kingdom Metazoa; phylum Chordata; class Chondrichthyes; order Carcharhiniformes; family Scyliorhinidae; genus Scyliorhinus; species Scyliorhinus canicula. The sequence continues at coordinate 161,875,313 of NC_052148.1, forward strand.
CTGTGGTTTACAAAGGTGGCAGAAATTTTCTCTTAATAATGAAAATTCATGATTGCGATGTTAACCGCATCTAAATGTACGCCGGTGGCGTTATTTTTTTATATAAGAGAATCCAAATGCAGTAATGTTTCGGGGGAACCAAAGGGGAGTCCACAACTTACCAATGAAAGAGCGGCCCTGTCTAAGCTAGAAACTATTCTCCTGTGTATGGTATGTATGGGAGGCTAGGCTTTGGGGACTTGGAGAGGTTTTTTAGCTTACAAAATAAGTACCTTTTATTGCACATGTCAGGCCATAAAAAAAACCCCAAGGCTGCAATTTTTTTTGCAGATGAGTACTATATTACAGGGCTGACAACATTTAGAAAACAAATTGTGCTTTGTTCACAATCAACTCAAATATTGTGCAGTCTCGAGACATTTTAGAGTCCTTCAGAAATGTCAGTTCGTGATGAAGATATTATTTGAATGATATGTAAAGTAATCGATCCGCGAAGCATACCCTTTCCACGAAGCTTGTCAATTTCAGCGTGTGGGATTTCAAACTAATTTTATGCCAGGCAGGATCGGCACGATTTTACTTCGAGATCAAAAATTCAGTTGAAATTCAACAGTTAAACGTCAAGATAAACACGTTCCACAAACGTTTTGTTTCTATCTCCTCTAACAGGATTAATTTTATGTATTATTCAGAATTTGAGACCATACAGAATGTGATACCATGCATCCCGTGGACAGGACATTCCCCAACAATTACATTGCAGCGACTCTTCAGACATAAATGCACAATATATGATATTAGAAAAATACTGGCTCTAAATTCTTAACCCGTCTCTGTTATTGTTTGAACAAGTATTCATTTTATTGATCAGTCCTTCCATTTTCTCGCTGACGGTCGGAGGGACAATTTAGAAAATTAGGCAAGATTTCTAAAAAGAATAAGCGCAATGGTAATTTTGCAACGGCATGTTGTTGCGGGTAGCCCTTTGCACACAACAGGTCAACGCAAAAGATATTTCACAAACACACAGCAACCAGGTTAATTAACGAGATATGATGCACTTGCGCACTTTAACAATTTAATTTGGGATGCAACAGACTATTGAGGTAACATCCAATACAACTTCTACCAATTGCAACTCAAGTTCTTACAAATTATTTCCACTTATTTTCACATTCTACAGAAACCGTGTTTGGTTAACATAACATGATTATTAGTATGCATTCAATGAAACGTATATAACTTCAAAATGCACAGACACCTTTCCAGTTTAGAAGTATACAGTATATCTGTGAGGATAATAATCAGTAATTTATCATAACCGCGGTTGATGCTGTCTCTGTTAAAGCAGATTCACGCTGAAGGCTCCGTCTATGCAGTCCATTTGTCACATTTTATAGCGTTAAGACAAAAACATGTTGGATAACGTTTCTGAAATGCTGAGCATAAAGGGTTCTTTAAAAACCCGCATAATTACACACGACCTAAATGGGGTAAATTCAATGTTTGCAAAGTATTCTCTAAGATTCGACACATTCATGATTCTATTCTATTTTACATGTTGATGGAACTGCTCTATATTCCCAAGTTTTGTAAATATTTTAATATAATATAGATTCATTAATAAAATGTTCGATTAGATGAGGACAGGTTTCATTCCCATCTCTGTGTGCACATGTACTCCTGTTATCAGCCGGCACTGAATTGTGCTGGGTTATCAGGTGACTGAAATGAATAACAGGGGAAGGAGCTGGCTGTAAAAGTGACAGTTCACAGCTCCGTCAAAAGATATGTTTCTATTAATATGGCACCTCGCCAAAGAGAATTTCTGTACACCTTTCTTTCGCTGCACTTAGATTAAGATACTCAAGGAGGGATGGGATCGCCAACATTTAGCCTTGTTTCTTCAGTAAATGGCTGCATGGAGCTATTCCTGCTTGGTGCCTGTTGAAATGAAAGAATATTAATTGCGGTCAGTGCCCCTGTTGGCGTCATTAATCATGGGGGGAAATCAAGGAGGCAGCAAGTCTGAAAGCAACAGACAGTCCACTCCGACAGCGCCGAGGCCAACAGGTGGTATCAAATCCTTCTTTAATGCGATGGACCAGAACCGGACATAGAGTTGTTTTCACTCCCCACAGCTTCAAGGCGAAACTTGCATTGTTTCCCAGCCAGCTACAGTGAAAACGTTTGTGCTTCGTTGTATTTACTCGCGTACAAGCGCCTCAAACACCAAACCGATTCATATTCAACCCCCACCCCCCCCCCCCCCCCCTCAAGTGGATTATCTTGTACCAGTTGCACGTTGATTTCCAACTCCTCTGTATATTTGTATTTGAATTGAATCTGCCCAATGACCCGCGGTACTGTTTGGTTTAAATGGAGCCTATTCATAAACCCAATATTACAGTATTCCTTTATTTCGGTTCTTCCAGAGGCTTAGAGCGACATTTGTAAAAAAAAACAAATGTACATTGTTCATTTCAAATTTCATAATTATTTCGACTCGGTAACCTTTCTCATTTTAAAGTTAATTAAATCAGATGACAGAAACAATTTTTCTTCCCGAGTCTCGCTATCCATAGGTTGTATTAAACACGTGAAGTTGACAAGAAAATTGTTGGAAAGGTGGGGGGGGGGGGGGGGGGGGGGTGGCGGAAGCGCCGTTTCAAACTAGGGCATAATTCGGGCATTTGCCGACCAGTTTGTGTGTGAGAATGTTCTTTTTGCTCTTTTCTATAAAAATACTGCAACAATTTTAATAGCTTTATTGTATATTCCTGTAGGATCTGGGAAAGTTGTAAATGTTCAAAGCAAGCATGTTATACGAGTAAACCGAATGTACTTGACAGCCATAATAGCACTTAATCATTAAAATTATTCTCAATTGCACAGACATGTTCCATTTGTTGTTCCATATCCCGTTTCACACTTAATGAACCCAAATTACCAGCGCGCCAACGCTAGCATTTTGACATGTAGCCCATGTCTATATGTTTCTTATTCCATTAATCATTATATTTTGACTTCCCCATTTATTGCTTTGTAAATGCCACTCAAGCAACATATTAATATGATCTCTTAGTTCTTCGAGAAATATTTTACGCCAAAACATCCAATTTTAAATAATTTATCGGCGACATATTTGACGGGAATATTTTCCCTTCCATTCCGTCATATCACAGCCTAATTGATTTTTTCCCCCAGGTTTCTTGACATTCGAGAAGGCAAGTGCAACAGAAGAAAATGTTCAACTTTTTTAAGACAGGAAGTTTTAAAAAAATCAAACGGAGATACATTTCTCTGTTTTTTTAATAAGTGAATACTTATCTGTGTTTATTTCTAACACGCCGTTTATCGCGTTGCTGTCAATATTCTGTCTTAACTCCAGACTGAAATTCGCTGATTGCTCGATAACACGATGGGGTTACAGAAATAGGCTCAATATGTCCAGTTGAATTAACCCAACATAAATTGATATTAATCGAAATGACAGGCTAATCGACTGTGTTCTAGAGTTTGTGGCAAAGGGTGGGAATTATTTTGTAATATTAACGTGAAAGGATGATTAGTGAATCAAACTAAATGGTCTAATAGCATAAATTAATGTATCTATTAACATACCTAACAATACAACCCCGTTTATGGCTTTTCCACTCACTCCGATATTTTACAACAGTCTTGCTGTTGGTAATATACGAAATCGTGCATCATGCAGTAATTTTCTTTAGGGTAGAAAGAACCAAATGATAGTGGAAAATAAATTTGACCCTTAACGTTATTTTCTCCCATAGCTATTAAAACACATATCTGACCATCTTCTTTGATTAAAACAGCGACTATTTAAATCCACTAAATGAACATTGGTGGAAATAGTGGTTGTTTGAACTGATCTTTTACATTTCTATCTATCTATCTGTCTATCTGTCTGTGTCTATCTATATATCTATCTTTCTATCTATCTATCTTGAATGATAGCTATCACACTGTTCATTTAGATTTTTTGTGTGGAAGGCTGCAACTATGTTGTATGTCTCTAGCTACTTTAGAATAATAATGGCGTTTCCAGATATTTCAATGCCACGGCTTGTGCTCCAGAAATTTAAAGAAAAGAAAATCAACTTATGAAATAGGTTAGGTAATCTGACACTTTGAATATGGAACCCAGGGGATGGCTTCGGTGTGAACACGGCGGTGTTCTTAAAACCCAATAACACTGTACACTTTAACGCGTATCACACCATCTAGACAGTTTGAAATGCTGAGTGGTTCAAAACGGCCTCTTTTAACGCAACACAGCAAGTCACATTTCAACAATTCATCCTGGGCTTATTCAATCGTAAATTTGATGGAGTTATTTTGTAATTAACACTATGCACTTTTGACAGCACCCCAGTATGTGATATGGCACTTCATTTTGGCTGTTTCTATGGATTGCACCGTAAACTAACAAAATAAGATTGTGTTTGAACATCCAATTCGAACCTAACATTTCCCAAACAGAAGGCCAACTGTCTGACCTGCATAGGGTCATTTACGGCCATAACACTGTGATCTTGGTACGGATCTCGCTCCAAGCTAACGCCAACAGATGGCAATGTATCGTAAAGTTGGTCCGACTGTGTAAAATAGAAAACAAAGTACCCTAAATACACACTTAATATAAACTTCCCAAAAGTTAAAGAAACAAATATAATCACAAAGTCCATATGCATTTAGATTCTCTAATCAAACGTGACCGTTAACTACGCAAATCACAATTGTTAAACATGGAAAGGAGCAGAAGGCACAGAAGGAGCCATCAACCCATAGCGTCAGTGCCTTTTTAAAACTTTATTTTACTTCTTTTACTTTCTGCTAGTTTAATTCAACACGTCCATTGCACACGGGCGTTTACTTGGACTAATGGGCGACTTGTGAATTCACTTGTGCTAAAACTGAAAGCCAGCAACACGACAGAGTCAAATGATCTGGAAAACAGACAGCGCGATGAAAATGTTAGTTCACAACAGAGAGAAGGCAGCTGGGAGAAGCTCTTCAGCTGGGGCACGGGCCATTCAAAGTTTTGACTAAAATCAACTCAACGGCAACAACACTCGTTATTTTGGCATATATTCAGGCCTGTACAATGTATGTACGTCTCTGCTCTGCCCAATGAATTCTTATATGGCAAATTTCCTTGAAACTTTCAAACTCGAAAAGCGTGTGCAACCACAAGTTGTGCCATCGCGGCAACATGTTTTATTATTACGGGCCAATGTGAAGTATGGAAACACCCAGGGCCAAAGGAATATGTAAAACGTTTCCCAATTCATATAATCATAGAATCCCTGCAGTGCAGAAGGAGACCATTCAGCCCATCAAGTCTGCAACAACCTTCGAATGAGCACCCTACCTAGGCCCAATCCCCAGCTCCATTCCCTTAACTTCATCTAATATTTGAAGGCTTATGGGCAATTTAGCATGGCCAATCCACCTAACCTGCTGGTGTTTGTGGGATGAAACCGGAGCACCCGGAGGAAACCCACGCAGACAGGGGAGATCGTGCAAACTCCATACAGTCACCAAGGCTACCCGTTGGACCCGGGTCCCTAACGCTGTGAGGCTGAGCCATCATGCTGTCCAATCAAAAACTAAATGTTGCTTAAATGCTTCTGTAATCATTGATTAAGCTTTGATGGAGCTCATTCACTATGTACAAATATACTCCTCACAAGGATAGGTTAACGTGAGCACAATTAGGGATATTTGTTCCGATTAAAGTTCACATCGACCTTTAGCTTGATTCTCTCTAATTCCTGCTGGTGGACCTGCTGGGTATTTCCAGCATTTCCACTTTGTATTTCAGATGTCCAGCACCCACAGTTTTTTGTATTGTAGTGATGCTTATTGAAGTTGGACGCCATTTATTTTGTTTTGATTTCAAGAGGCAGTCTGTTTTCATGAAAATTTAAGCTGGTTGGCTTAATGCTTTCTTCCAGCTAAAAAAAATGTGAACTCAAAAAATTCTGTTGCCTTTATGCCCCATACCATGAAATAGCTGGTGGCCAGGGAGCTGCATTAACATCTTTGAAAGTCAAATCTGATTTTCCTAAGAAAGGTTGTTACAGATCAAACGTTATGTACAGTTATTCGGACACAACCATCATTTATTTTTTTGGGGGGGAGGGGGCGTCGATCATAGATTCCACTTTAACTGCTCAAGAGATGTGATTAAATAACAAATATTATGCTTCTTCACGATGGGACCTTTCAAAAGATATTGCTATAACTACAGAAAAATAAAAATCCCAAAGCCCTGAATTAAAAGGACCTGACAGTAAATGAAGAATAATTGATTAATAACTTTTTAAAATGGGCTTTTTGCTAAAGAATGCACAATTCATGTAACAGAACAATTAATTCCTATTATTTTGACACCTACAGTATATTTGATTGTTTTAAAAACAAATAGGCAATTCCTGGATATTTCAAGAAATGCAGATTTGACTTTGTGAACATATATTCTCTTGCAGATAATAGAGTTTGATTTACTTTAAGTGTTCAATTAAGAATTGAACAAAATAATTTCATAGGATAATCTTACAAAGATTTTACTTAGAAATAATAAAAGTTTTCATGTCTACTGCAATAAAACCTCTTTTGTGGTTTTCAGTAAAAATAATCCTAGGTGGGATACATTATGCAGAATATTGTTTTGCAAAATACAGCGGTAAAGCACTTGGAGTAATATGCTCCACCTGGAATCATTCTTACTTAAAAAATTGTCCATGGTGAAGTCAGCTGAAGAGCACAAGGCAAAATTAAATTATTAAGATGCCAAAATAACATTGTTGCAGGTTGGATATTTTCAGCTGTGATTTCGAATAGTAGGCAGAAAGTTGTGTACGAATAAATCATTATGATTAACAGTATGATTTTAAAATAATACATATGTGGATTTATTCCCCTTTTAATCCCAGCTTTCAGAAGGCAGCTATTTGTGTGCCAGGGAATTCATTCCTAATTTTACTTCTGACACTAAACGTCTTTTAAAAAAATATAAATTTAGAGTACCCAATTAATATTTTCCAATTAAGGGGCAATTTAGCATGGCAAATTCACCTAGCCTGCACATCTTTGGGTTGTGGGGGCGAAACCCACACAAACACGGGGAAAATGTGAAAACGCCACACTGTCAGTGACCCAGAGGCGGGATTGAACCTGGGACCTCGGCGCCATGAGGCAGCAGGGCTAACCCAGTGCACCACCGTGCTGCCCTCCAACCATCTTTTAATCATTCTGGGTTAAACTGCTCAATTGATACATAAATAGGGGTAGTTTTAAACAATGGTCTTACATCCACTGAGGCAATCAAAAGGGTGACTGTTTTTGTAATGTCTTCAATTCTAAAATTGTGTTAAACAGAAATATGCAATCCCCTCTTGGGGATATACATCATGGAGTCAGAGATATACTAATGGCATTTTCTAATTTGTATTTACTACCTATTTGACAAAACATTTGATCAATTCACTTTTGCAGGTAAACTATCTTAATTCTTGGATGATGTTACGACAGATATTGATCCATAAAAAGTTAGTCTGCACCAAAACTATGTAGAGGGTTCAATCCGTTTCACTTTCTGAGCTTTTATGAATAAAGCATGTTTTGTAGCATGTGAATGTGAACATGCAAAACTGTATTCACTGAAAATATTATTACCTGCAATATATAACCTCTCATATTAAAAATGTATACCAGCAAAGCAAAACAGACTAGAACAAACAACTTTGTTACTCACAAATCCGATGCTTGAAATGTAAATTACCGTACTGCTGGGACACCAATAATCTGGTGCAGGAATTATATGTTCACTCACAGGAGCATGTTAATGGTACTTCATTAAAAATAGATTTTCAATTGTTTCCATTAAGCTATATCAAGGTTCGATTCCACCTTCACCGTCACTGTTGCTGGGTCAAAATCCTGGAGCTGCCCCCTTCAAAGCACTGTGGGTATACACCACAAACAGTTCAACTCTCAAGGGCAATTGGGGATGGGCAATAAATGTTGGCCTAGCCAGCGATGTCCAGATCCCGTGAAATAATTAAAAAAACACTACCAATAATTTTGCAGTCCTGTCACTCAGTCATGAATGGTAGTGAACAATTAAACAACTAACTGGAGGATGTGGCTCCACAAATATCACTATCCTCAATGCTCAGAGAGCCCATCACATCAGTGTAGTTTAGAAGGCTGAAGCATTTCTAACTATGTTCAAACAGAAGTGCCAAGTGAACAATCCACCTCGGTCTCCTCTTGAGGTCCCTTGATCACAGATGCCAGTCTTCTGCCAATTTGATTCAATTCACATGATGCCATGCCCCTAGCCAGGCTGCTCCAGTACAGCTACAACACTGGTATCTGTTCAGCAACGTGCAAAATTGCCCAGGTAAGACCTGTCCACAAAAAACAGAACAAATCTAAGTGGCCAATTGCTGCCCCATCAGTCTATCCTCGGTTGTCGACAAAGTCATGGATGATGTCATTGAGAGTGCTATCAAGCGACACATTCTCTGCAATAATCTGCTAGCAGGGCAGCATGGTGGCACAGTGAGTTTGCTCTGCTGCCTCACGAAGTCCCAGGTTCAATCCCGACTCTAGGTCACTGTCCGTGTAGAGTTTGCACATTCTCCCCGTGTTTGCGTGGGTTTCACCCCCACAATCCAAAGATGTGCAGGTTAGGTGGATTGGCCATGTTAAATTGCCCCTTAATTGGAAAACAAAATAAATAATTGGGTACTCTAAATTTATTTTTAAAAAATAATAATCTGCTAGCTGATGCTCAGTTTGGATTTTGCCAGGACTATTCAGATACTGATCTCATTGCAGCATTTGCCCAAACGTGGACAAAAGAGCTGAGCTCAAGAGATGAAGTGAGGTGAGAGTGACTGTCTTCGACATCAAGGCAGCATTTGACCAAGAGTGGCATCATAAAGCTCTAGTAAAACTCGAGTAAACGGGAGTCTGGCTGGAGTCACGTTGAGCACAAAGGAAGATAGAATCATAGAATCCCTAAAGTGGAGAAGGAGGTCATTCAGCCCATCAAGTCTGCACCGACCTGCTGAAAGAACACCCTACCTAGGCACACTTCTCCACAACCCTACCTAATCGTTGGACACTAAGGGGTAATTTACCATGTTTATGGTAGTTGGAGATCATTCCCGGCATAGATTTATATGCATCACCAATGCACAGTGGCAGCAGTGCGTACCATCTACTAGATTCACTGCAGGAACTCACCAAGGCTCCTTGGGCAGCATCTTCCAAACCTACAACCATTAACAACTAAAGGCTAAAGGAACACCATGACCTTCAAATTCCTCTCCATGTCACACACCTTCCTGATTTGATACTACATTGACTTTCCTTCACTGTCACTGGGTCAACATCTTAGAACTCTCTTCCTAAGAGCACTGTGGTTGTACCTCCACCATTTGGAACACAGTGGTTAAACAAGGCAGCTCATCACCACCTTCTCAAGGCCAATTAGAGATGTAGAATAAATGCTGGCCGAGCCAGAGATGCCCACATCCTGTGAAATAAGCAAGACAAATATGGAAAATATTTAAAAAGGAGCAGAATGTGTAGGGCATGTTGTTTTTTTCAAGTATTTCCATATTTAGTGGATCCTAATGCATTATTCAATTTGGTGTATAAATGCACGTTCTGTCAATTTTGCTGTGTTTTTGTTGCCAGAAACTTGTATTGAGCAACTTCCCAGTGGTTGCTGATACTTTGTCTATGATGTGATTTTGGTTGAGTTTTCAAACTTGGATTATTGTGCTGGTTACTGTGAAGTGCAGATCTATTTTTCAGTTCAAAATTGGAACAAAGGTTTGTGTTGGAGTCATGTTTTGGCTAATGTAAATATTATATAGCAACTGAAAAAAAAGAAAAAAACATGCTATGTATATGGAAATGAATATTTCTTAATAACATTTTTTATTTTTACATTTCTATTCTAAAAATATTTATCTCCTCCTGGCAATTATGGGATTACTATGGAAGTAATACTATGGATTGGCACAGTGGTTCGCATTGCGCCTCACAGGCACCAAAAATCCAGGTTCAATTCTGGCTTTGGGTGATTATCTGTGTAGAGTTTGCACTTTGTCTCAGTGTCTGTGTGGGTTTTCTCCGGGTGCTCCGGTTTCCTCCTACAGTCCAAAGATGTGCAGGTTAGGTAGATTCGCCATGATAAATTGCCCCTTAGTGTCCAAAGATGTGTACGTTAGTTGGGGTTATGGGGTTACGGGGATAAGGTGGGGGCCTATGTGGGATGCTTTTTCAGAGGGTCGGGCAGACTCAATGGGCCAAATAGCCTGATTCTGTACTGTAGGAATTCTATGATTTCTATGACTAATGGCCAGTGCATTGGAATGTCAACACAGGCACCCTAAGGGAGAAGGAACAAGGGGAAAAATCTTAACTTTATTGTCACTGACTGTGAGTTAGTGGTAAATAATAACATGGGAACACTATCTAGGATGATGGATTTGAATCAAGACTGGTGTATGAGGGCTGGTACTGATAATGACAAATGACATCTATTATAGCTTTAAGGGCTAAATCGGGGTGAGATTCGATAGGCAAAAGAAGAAGGCGTTATTATTAGAGGAAAAATAAACAATCATGAAAACAAAAGAGTGGGAGGACAACAAAGGAATGGAAAGATGTGGGAGTAGTAAAGGGGAAAAACAGAAAGATTAAAGCATATATCAAACAGATGGAACAATTAAAAGCTATGGAAAAAATGAGTTATGTCTTCCAATGCTAAGTAGGAACACAGTTCATGCACCATTTGGAGAGATTTTATTAGAGATGCTTTGTTGGAGCATTAAAGTGATGAGAAGGAAAGAGTCGTTTGAGCTGGTTGAGTCCAATGGGTGCAAAAGCCCAGAAGTCCTGTTGCTTGTTTATCCTCTGGAGAGTGTCCAAGTGAAGAGAAGAAATATAAGCAGTGAATAAGAGACGTGGCTGCCACATTTATGTGTTCACATTATTATGATTTATTAACTATGCTTGACTTGACACATGTACCAGAATAAAACAGTTTTATTGCAGTAAAAACAACAACAAAAATAATATTCTGGTCAGTTCGCATCTCCAAGAGAAAGACAGATTAATATTTCTGCTACGAACCTTCATCAAACTTGCACGGTCAGCAAGAGAACTGGTCAAAACAAAGAGCTGAGAGAAGATTCATTGCATTGTGATTTATGGCCAATATTCCGAAGAGGTTATCATGCAATGCGTAAGCAGTAATGGAGGTCAAATACAAGAATGCTTCCCATCACAAAATATATTGAATTGATGCCCAACAGCTTAAAATGGCTTATTTATGTAAAGGAGTATGAATAACATGTTAATGTTAAAAGATGATTAAAAAATAATCAGGACAAATGACTGTTTTTTTGTCGGGGGGTGGGGGGGGTGGGGGGGGGGAAGAGCTTTAACTGAGGGTATTTTAAATTTGAAATCTGTTTATAGTCACCTTAGAGAAGAGGTCTAACTATATTAATTTTTTAAAAATTGTCCTTTCCCATTGATGACTAAGTGTCACATTCAGGCAATCAGCTAGTTTTGAAAGCTGGAGTTCCTCTCAGGGAAGTGGCTACCTTTTATTTAAAACTCTGGGCCAAACCGCATAGCACGCAACTGGTCATCCATTCCGGCAGCACAGAAGACCTCACAATTTAATGACCCGGTTTCTTTTGAATCCAACCGGTGAGCCGTGGACATCAAACAGACATCTTGTTAATTTTGGGCCACAGATTGGTTGGGAAGACAAGGTTGTGGGGGACGAGGGTCAAGGATGGTGAGGATCAGCAGCGGCCAGCACTATTTGTGTGGAGTTAGGCAAAGAACAAGCTCCCAAAAACATAAACATAAAGGGAATGAAGGGATCCAATGATAGATTTACATGAGGAAAAATGGGAGGAGGGGCAAGTGGAGCATATTGGAGCAAGTGGGGTGGCATGCTGGCACAATGGGTAGCAGTGTCCATTATGTTCTGCTGCTTAGGCTGCAAAATGGCATTACATATTGCATACTTAGCTCATGCATCTCTTAATATTACAACTGAAGTCCACATTGGTTAGAGTGTGCAGTTCTGGTTGTCATCTTATAAAAAAGGATATAGAGCCAGTGGAGAGGGTGCAAAGAAGATTTACAAGGATGATACCAGAAATGCATGGATCTACATACTAGGAAAGAAACGCAGGCTAGATCTATTTTCTCTTAAAAAAATGAAGGCTAAGGGGTGACCTAATCAAGGTGTTCAAATTGTGAAAATCTTTAATGGAGTGGATAAAGGGTTTCCTCTTGTTCAGGAGTGCATTACTAGAGCTCAAGATAAGACAGTAACTAAGAAATCCAAAAGAGTGCCGAGAATGTGGAACCCACTACCAAGGAGTGCTTGAAGTAAATAGTACAGATGCAATTAAGGGGAAGCTCGACAAGCATTTGAGGGAGAAGGGAATGGAGAGATACAATGATAGATGTATATGAGGAAAAATGGGAGGAGGGGCAAATGGAGCATACTGGAGCAAGTGGGGTGGGACGTTGGCACAGTGGGTAGCAGTGACCTGGGTTCAATTCCAAACTTGGGTGACTGTGTGGAGTTTTCACATTCTCCCCGTGTCTGCGTGGGTTTCCTCCAGGTGCCCCTGTTTCCTCCCACAGTCCAAAGATGAGTGGATTATGTGGATTGGCCATTCTAAATTGTCCCTTCGAGTCCAAAGGTTAGGTGACGTTATGGAGTTACAGGGATAGGGTGGGGGGAGTGGGCCTAGATAGGGTGCTCTTTCAAAGGGTTGGTGTACACTCCATGGGCTGAATTACCTCCTTCTGCACTGTACAGATTCTATAATTCCATTCTACGATTCTACAAACACAGGCATAGACTGATTGGGTGGACTTGCCTGTTTCTGTACCTTGTATCCTATATAAACATAAGAATGCAATTAGGAGCCCAATTTTGTTGAGTAAGACAGGAAAGTGCAGCTAGTCATGAGCAGGTCTCTTTTAAAATGATAGTAGCTGCAGTGTCAGCGTTTACAGAATGGTAAGTCTGTTAACCCCACTGTGTGAAACATACAGCCCCATTAATGCCAGTTTAAAAGAATTAAAATTGACATCCTAGATTTAAACTGTTTCCATTGTAACTTGGTTGACAAACATAATCCTCGGCAATTAAGAGTGTGTGTTGTGAGATTCAATTTGTGGTCAAGTATGTGTATTACTGGGCAAAGGTCTCTACCCTGAGATTAATTAGCTTCTTTCTTTCACCATGAATCTCAACTAGGCCAATGTTTTACCACACATTAAAATAAACAAATTTGGACATTGGAATATATTCCTCTCTTCTAAAAGAGGATGTATGAATGGTTCATTCTTGGGTCATTATGGCATGACTGAATTCTTCAAAGCTTCTTTCATTTTTTAAGGAAATGAATGGCATCTCTGTGGTTGACCCATCACTTCCCCAGGAGAGTAGACATACTTTTCCGCGTGTGCATGCACTCTACAAAAAGCAAAGCTTTCTTGGTTAAACAGGAAAAGCTAGATGCATAAGTTTGAAACCTGCATTGGACTAGTCACATTGGGCGGGGTTCTCTGGCCGAATGATCCGCCCGGTGAAGGAGAATCCCACCCAAGGTCAATGGAGTTCTCCATTGTCGGCGTCTCGCCCGTGGCGTTCTTGTGGCAGACGGGGAAGAAGAATCCAGCCCATTGATAACCTTTGTGGACTAATTTCATAAAAGATTATTTTTTCTTTGGCAATTCTGACTGCTAAATATAGGCACAGACATATACATAGAAGTTACAATGTAGAAGGAGGCCATTTGGCCCATCGAGTCTGCACTGGAAAGACCAACCTACCTAAGCCCACACCTCCACCCTATATCCCCACAACCTAGAAACCCCACCTAACCTTTTTTTGGACACTAAGGGGAAATTTAGAATGGCCAATCTACCTAACCTGCACATTTTTGGACTGTGGGAGGAAACTGGAGCACCTGGAGGAAACCCACGCAGACACAGGGAGAACGTGCAAACTCCGCACAGACAGTGACCCAAGCCGGGAATCGAATCTGGGACCATGGAGCAGTGAAACAACTGTGCTAACCACTGTGCTACCGTGAAATATGTGGCAGTTGAACATATTGAGGACTCAAATGATAACATTTAATTTTGTTGATTTATTATTTCAGTTTTACCATCTTTCGTAAATCAAGCCAAGAGATTGAAACATATTTTGAGCAATTGTTTTATACTTGATTTATGAAAGAAGATCCTTGACCCTCTAAATAACACCAGTTATAAAACTCCATTGTCAAGTGAGCTAAAAGACAAGAATTACCAAGCAGAAGATAATATTTGATATTAAAGAGTATGGAAGGTAGGTCTCTCTTTGGAATTACCATAAATCTATTAATTCTGTGTTCAATACAGAATCACCTGAAAAAAGTGCCTGAACAGTAATAAAAAAATCTCAGCGGTGTTTCCCAAAATAATTCAACAATGCCAAAAAGTTATGCTTGAACTCCTAGGTTTGGGGAGTTAGCAGAAGAGAAGAGGCTTATGCAGTGGGATTCCTGATGGCCAAAGAAGATGACTAGCAGCACTGAATCTGGTGAGTATCTTCAAAAGTACTTTTATACTGTTGTTTATTTGGCTCAGATTCCAGGAAACTTATGTCCATGAGTCAGCTCCTCAAGTGAGTCAGCTCACCATGTTTATACTGCTAAATCTGACTCTTTTTCCAGCTGCAGAATCTCAGATTTACAAAAAAAATTAGATTATAAATCTGCTGCAGGAGTAAGGATACTACATTTAAAGAAAGATTTGCATTCATCTAGTGCCTTTCAAGTGCTCAGGATCTCCAAAAGTGCTCCTGTAGCATACATTATCATGATCATTTGCAAATTTGACATTTTTATGTTTGTCCTGGTAAGTGCAAGATAGGGCAGCATGGTGGCACAGTGGTTAGCACTGCTGCCCCACAGCTCCAGGGAATTGGGTTCAATTCCGGCCTCGGGTGACTGTGTGGAGTTTGCACTTTCTCCCCGTGTCTGTGTGGGTTTCCTCTGGGTGTTCCGGTTTCCTCCCACAGTCCAAAGGTGTGCAGGTTAGGTGGATTGGTCATGCTAAATTGACCCTTAGTGTTCAAAAGGTTAGGTGGGGTTACTAGGTTATGGGGATAGGGTGGAGGCATGGGTTAAAATAGGGTGCTCTTTCCAAGGGCCGGTGCAGACTTGATGAGCCAAATGGCCTCCTTCGGCACTGTAAATTCTATAATTCTCTGAAAAGCTTTGGCAACATGTCTCTCTTTTCAGCAACAATCATGAATATATAAAACAAAACACTGATGATTGGTCATCAATCTGCAAAGGGTTGGGTTGAATTTAATCAGCACGGTAGCATTGTGGATAGCACAATTGCTTCACAGCTCCAGGGTTCCAGGTTCAATTCCAGCTTGGGTCACTGTCTGTGCGGAGTCTGCACATCCTCCCCGTGTGTGCGTGGGTTTCCTCCGGGTGCTCCGGTTTCCTCCCACAGTCCAAAGATGTGCAGATTAGGTGGATTGGCCATGGTAAATTGCCCTTAGTGTTGGGTGGGGTTACTGGGTTATGGGGATAAGGTGGAGGTGTTGACCTTGAGTAGGGTGCTCTTTCAAAGAGCCGGTGCAGACTCGATGGGCCGAATAGCACTGTAAATTCTATGAATTCTATGAAAATTAACAGTGCAGAAGGGGGCCATTTGGCCCATCGAGTCTGCACCAGTGGTGAGGGAACCAACATACCAACATAGTTGACCTCATCCTCACCAAGCTACTTTCCGCAGATGCAAATGTCCATGACACCCATATCCCATGAATTAATATGAAAAAAAAAAATCTTGGTGTACAATTCATCAATTGGCAAAAGATGTGCTACAGGTTAACAGCACCATATTAAAAAAAGAAAACCAAGCATTAAACTTTATTTCTAAAGGGATAGAACTGAAAAATAAGGGAAGGTATGGTAAACCTGTATCGGACCTTGGTTACATCACACTTAAAAGATTACTGTGTACACTTCTGACTGTCATATTATAAAAAGGATACAGAGGCCCTGGAGAGGGTGCAGAGAAGATTTACAAGGATGATACCAGAAAAGCAAGGGTTTACATGTCAGGAAAGGTTTGAAGGCTGACTTTCTTCTCTCTTGAGAAAAGAAAAAAATCTAATGGCGTTCTTTATAATTTTGAAAGGCTTTGTTAAAATTTATACAGAGAATTTCCCACTTATGGGAAAAGCATAGCTGAAGGCCATCAATATAAGATTGTCACCAAGAAATATAATGGAGAACACAGAAGAAAATTTGTACCCAAAGAATGGTAAGAATGTGGAATTCATATCACAGGGAATTGTTGAAGCGAATAATTTAAGGGGAAAATAAACAAGCGTAAGAGCGAAGGGAATAGATGGTTACAGCGGCAGATTTAGATAAAGTATAGGAGGAGGCTAGAATGGAGCATAAACTCCAGCATGGACTGATTTTACTGAATGTCCTGTTTCTGTGCTGTACTATGTTACTCTCTGCAATTTACAATTCTCCAGTGCCTATATCCAAGGTGAATTGGAAGATAATGGGCAGAGCCTCCACAATTTTCATCCTTACTTCTTTTAGATAAATCGGATTGTGTCCTGATGAATTATTAACTCCAAGTACAGCCAACATTTCTAATTCTTCAAATCAATTTCTGGTCTGTCCAATGTTAAAGCTCGAGCAAATCCATCTTAAGCATGGAAGTTAGTGAGACTGTTACAGGTAAAAAGGGTGGTGGCAGAACTGACCCGACAGGAGGAGGAGGAGTGGGACCTCAGTTAAATTGGTGCTTGAATTGGCTGTGTATGCTTCCTCTGGGTATCGAAGCCCTACATGGGCCTGACACATTTGAGGCTACTGGCATCTGTGGAGGGGCTGTCTATGTCATTGGGCCAACATGCATGGTTCATATCACTGCCTTCAGTGATCAAAGCACCTTGAGAGCCACCTCATTACCTTTGGCCTGCCACATCTCAGCCCTTTATTCGCAGCCCTATTCTTGCTACATGCTCACCTCTGGGACCTGGAATGGTTCAGCTCCAGGCAAAATGACATGCACAGATGGTCAATCTAGTCCACCATTTTTCCACATCTCTGTTGGAAGAGGCGATACTTTGCAATTCTATGTGCAAACCTTGTGTCCATTCAATGCAATGTTCCTCTCCATGAGGGTCAACACTCTCACTGATGTGTAATAAGGCAGGTTTAATAAACAATCTCAGAGTACAATATCCCCGAGGAGGCAGTGACCATAACATGGTGGAACTTAGCATTCAATTTGAGAGTTAGAAGCTTGGGTCAGAAACAACTGTGCTACACTTAAATAAAGGTAATTGTAAAATAATGAGTTGGCTGGAGTGGACTGGGAAAGGGGTTGAGCAGGAAAGACAGTTGATCAGCAACAGCAGATGTTGATGAAAATAGTTCATGACTCACAACAAAGACATATCCCAGTGAGGAAGAAGGATTCATTAAAGGGGATAAATCAACAATGGTTAACCAAGAAAGTGAAGGATAATATTAAATTGAAAGAAAAAACATATGATGTGACAAAGATTATTGGAAAGCCAGAGGATTGGGAAAGTTTTAAAAACCAACATAAGATGACTAAAAACATAATATCGAAGGAGAAGATAAACTCTGAGGGTAAACTAGCAAGTACAGATACATTCTGAATTTATATAATACAGATTTACTGGAAATGCTGATTTTATAGAATTAAAGTAGCTGGTTGTCAGTTTGGGGTGAGTGTTACTTTGGTTTATTTCTTTGGTCGCTTACGCTGAAGCATTCCCTCGTGAAAATTATTTTATCTCATTGTTTGCTGATTCCTCTTTGTTTTTATGTACGGTTCGGCACTAGTTTGACCGTATCACAGTTCTCTGATTATTTTATTATAATTTTCAGAGTGAACTACACAATATCAGTTTTAAGGGAAATCCTTTTATTAAGGAATTAAATTGGCCATGGCCCATTTTGTAAAAACAAGATTTACCTGTAATATAAAAATGGACAGCAAGAGCTTCTTTAAATATATAAAAAGGAAGAGAGAGGCCAAAGTGGATGTCGACTCCTTAGAGAATGAGACTGGGAAAATAATAATAACCAGGTAATGGCAGAGGAATTAAACAAATACTTTGCGTCAGTCTTCACGGTGGAAGACACTAATAACATTCCAAAAATATTAAATAATCAAGGGGCAAATGAGGGGTTGGGGAGGAAATAAATACAATAACAATCACTGAGGACGAAGTACTCGGAAAACTATTGGTGCTAAAGGCCAATAAGTCCCATGGACCTGATGGGTTGCATCCTAGGATATGAAAGAAAGTGGTTAAAGAGATAGTGGATGCACTAGTAGTAATCTTCCAAGAATCCTTAAATCTGGAAAAGTCCCAGAGAATTGGAAAACTGGCAATGTGACATCTTTATTCAAAAAAGGAGGGTGAAAAAAACAAGAAGCTATAGGCCAGTTAGCTTAACTTCCACCATTGGGAAAATGTTAGAGTCCAGTATAAAGGATTGAATAGCAGAGCATTTAGAAGTGCATAACATAATCAAGCAGAGTCAACATGGTTTCATGAAGGGGAAATCATGCCTGAAAAATTTCTTAGAATTCTTTGAGGTGGTAATGAGCAGGATAGATGAAGGGGAACCAGTACATGTAATATACTTTGGATTTCCAAAAAGCGTTCGATAAGGTATCATACAAAAGGCTACTTGAACTGAAAATCGCTTATTGTCACAAGTAGGCTTCAATGAAGTTACTGTGAAAAGCCCCTAGTCGCCACATTCCGGCGCCTGTCCGGGGAATCGAACTGTGCTGCTGGCCTGCTTTGTCCGCTTTAAAAGCCAGCAATTTAGCCCAGTGAGCTAAACCAGCCCCTTAATAGGATAAGAGCCGATGGTGTTGGGGGTAGTATACTAGCATGGATTGATGATTTGCTAACTGATAGAAGGCAGAGAGTTGGGATAAGAAAGATTTTTAGGATGGCAACCTGTAACTACTGGAGTGCCACAGAGATCCATAATGGGACCACAATTATTTACAATATATATCAATGACTTGGACAAGGTAAGTGAATGCACTACTGCCAAATTTGAAGATGACTCAAAGTTAGCTGGGAAGGCAAGTGGTGATGATGACACAGAGTCTACAGAGGGATATAGACAGGTTAAGTGAGTGGACAAAAAATTGGCAGATGGAATATAAGGTAAGAAAATGTGAAGTTATGCACTTTGCTAGGAAGAATAAATGAGGTAAATATGATTTAAATGGAGAAAGACTGCAGAAAGCTGCAGCATAGAGAGATTTTGGGGTCCACGTGCATAAAGCACAAAAATGCACGCTCAGCAGAAGGGAAATAGAATGTTGGCTTTTATTTCAAAGGAAATGGAGTATACCCCCTAATTAGACCACACCTGGAATACTGTGGAACAGTTTTGGTTCCCTTATCTAGGGAAAGATATACTAACATCAGAGGCAGTCTAAAGAAGATTCATTAGGTTGACCCAGTGTATGGAGGGATTTTCTTCTGAAGAGAGGTTAGGTTGCCTGTAATCATTGGAGTTTAGAAGAATGAGAGGTGACCTTATTGAGACATATAAGATTCTCAGGGGGCTTGACAGGGTAGATGCTGGGAACATGTTTCCTCTCGTGGGGGAGTCTAGTACCTGAGGGCATAATCTCAGAGTAAGGGGTTGCTCATTTAATGAGGAGGAATTTCTTCTCTCAGAGGGTAGTGAATCTGTGGAATTCTTTACCACAGAGAGCTGTGGCAGCTGGATTGTTAAGTATGTTCAAGGCTGCTATTGACAGTCTTTTAATCAATAAGGGAATCAAGAATTATTGGGATAGGGTGGGAAAGTGGAGTTGAGGATTATATCAGAACAGCCATGATCTCACTGGATGGTGGAGCAGACCCGATGGGCTGCACAGCCGACATCTGCTCCTACGTCTTATGGTCTTATAAAGAAGGCCATGCACTCACATATCAGAGACAGAGCGACACTCATGGCATGTGTTGCTGTCAGAAGGAATATATTCAAGCCTGTTTTTGAGTTGTCAGTTTCTCTGGGGGGATTTCCTGGTTTTAAATCAGGATTTCAAGCTGGTAGTCTAATTTTCACTTAGTACACTACTTTTATGTTAAATGAAAGTTAATTTTGCTTCAATTTTGTAACTTGCTTAAATATGCAGGTTTGTCCAATGTGTTTTCTTGAAACGTAGATGCACTGGAACTAACACACAGCAGCTAATTGGAACAAACCTACAATAATGCTGCTTAATGATCCATGAACTCGTTAATAAGCATGTAAACATATGAACAATGATGCATTATTCGGCATGTGAAGTGCATTAATTGGCATTGTGATGGAGGTAGTAAGATGTTGAAAGGCTTATTTGACAGATGAGGCCCTGCACATCATTGTGAATGGCGCGAGAGAATTGAGAAGTGCTATTTGCAGTTCAAAAAATCAACAAGTGACAAATAAAGGAGTCAAACATAAGGAAGACAATAATTCAGGAGGTAATTGAAACCACTTTCAATTAGATCAAATTGTTACAATTGGACATGTCGATCAATTGTTTTACATTGATAGAAATGGCCATTCAAGGAGCTTTATGTGTCAATCATTTTGCCTGCAAATGAGGAAACTGAAGTTCTGGGGCGGAATACTCCATTCCTGTGATAAGTGTCAGCTCAAACGGAGAATCCGCGGGAGGCCCACGCGAAAAAATCATTGCAAACCCCTCACTGATTCCGGTACAGGCGAGGGGCTAGTGCCGGCGCCCCCCAAATCTTCCGTTTCCCGGGCCGTGCATGCGCATGGCTGACAACCTGCAACAGTCATGGCGTGCAACGATTTCTGTGAGGGCATGTGTCCCACGCCGTCGGGAACTCGGTTCATCGGGGTCGGAGCATCGCGAGTGGGTCGGCTGATGAGGTGCCAACGGCATTGCGACTGCACGCGGCGTGCATCACAATGACGCCGGTTTGAAGGGGGTGGAGACTCGCAAACTGGCATCAAACCGGTGCTGGCCCCGATTCTAGCGTTGGAATCAATTCTCCGCCCGATCGCCGATTATGATTTCGGCGTTGGGCAACGGAGAATCCCGCCCCTGATGTACTCTCCTCCCTTCTATTAGAGCAAACAATGCCCTTCCTGGTAGCATAGTAAGATTACATATTAAAGTTATTTATTATAAATATCATCACAGGATGTTTACAAAGACTACATTTGAATGAGTATTTCAAGAAAAACTGAGGAAAGCAACAAAATGTTTACTACATTGGATATTTACTTTGCTTCTACACAAAATCAAATCATTAAAAGACCCAGATGCTGGAGACACAAAATAAGATGTTAGAATGAGTACACAGTAATATGCTTGATGTAAAGATGTTTACAAAGTTAGAGCCAGCTTAACTGAACTGAAAAGTTTTCTTTTTAAACAGGCTAGACGTCTGCACTTGAACTCAAGAGATTTTTGCGTTGGGGACAGGCAGGAAAAAGTTTAGCCATATAGCTGTGGAAAATTGAACTCTTTGTAAGTCAGCTTGTCAAATTTAATGAAGTGGGTGATGGCGAATTAAATACTGTAGTAGGTGCTTTTCATTAAATTATGCCCTTCTTCTTGCTTTACTTTAAAAGATCCTGAATCCTGCTTTAAACAAACTTGGCCACTAATACCAAGTCAAGATCAAATGACACCTACAAAAAACATTTTTCATGAAGCAAGAACTCAGAACAGTAATAAGGCCCAAATCCAGGAACACAACATAAGGTTTGGATGGCAGTCTATGGAATTTTTACTGGAAAAGTGAGCAACACTTAAAAAATTCCCTAGCCAAGAGAGTGTGGATAGAGGCGGTTTTGGAAATTATTCAAAATCCAGGCCTAATCTAATGGAAAAATAGAATGCAAATATTTAAACGTTATTTAAATTTGTAAATAGAAAATCTTTATTTATGTTGTAAGCTTTATCTACCACAGGGTTTTCCACATTACTGTTTGTGGCATTAAAAAAATATATAAACTACAGTGAGAACAAAATTACATGTTTATGTGTGTGTGTAAATATAAAACAAAGTAATATTCTGTGGTAGCAGGTAAATTATTTAAAAACACTGGAAAACTGATAAAGCATTTTTGAGTCTGAGGTATCAGTTTAAATACACGAGATGTTTAGAGTTCTATGAAGGCCAATTTAAAAAATAGAACAAACTTTAACCATAGTAAGTTTCCTGCCAGGATTCTGTAAATCAGAAATAGTGACATGAAGTGAATAACCCATGTTCACAGCTAAACAAACTGAAAAATGGCCAACAGTATTTTTTGAAGGAGCAAACATGATGTCCTCCAATATATCCTGGGTTTTAAAAAGCCAAAAAGAAAAATAAAGCTAATAATCAGTATTTTATATATGGTTTCAGATCAGGTTGTGAATGGCAACCACATGCAAATGTTTGGGGAGTTGTGCAAGAAGGGTTTGAGGCACCATGGCCAAGAAATTAGAAAGCAACTTGCCGAATCATCAGGCGTCGAATGGGTGGTAAGCATCCCATATGGAAGACAGTGCACACATCTCACGGTAGTTAACCTGTGGCGGTGGGCTGCATTCCCTTTCAGTTCTCCCGGGCATCCTGGTGATTGGGTTAGTGGATTGAATCTAAAGTCTGTTTGACCTGTCGGGTCAGGGGTCTATCTTTACTACTCCAATCAGCCAAATTAGGGGGTTGTGGTTGAGATCCCTGTTTTGTCTACTGTCACTGTGTCATCTACTAGTCTCCTCCTTACTCTGTCCTGTTTCTCATCTGTCCCTGCCTTTCGTCCTAATAGCCTGCGAATCAAATGGAGGAATAGTCGTTTTATTTGGGGAGAGCACCACTCTGGTAGTTGAGACCCAGCTATGTCTATCACCACAGGTACCAATACGTGGTAGATGTTATCATACAGGATTTTCCCTGTGGGTTTTAGTACCAATTCATTTCGGGGTCGGAGGGGTGGCTTCAGGACAAATAGATGGTTGGGTGTTTGGGGCTGGCTTAAGTCCTGTCCTGATTTTGTACAGGGCCAAGTTACTTTCTGTGAGTGTCCCGGGGCATTTGTGCCCAATTCCCAATCCTTTTTCGGGGCTTTTTGCTGAGCATCCGATTTCAGGACACCCTTCACTTGAAAATCACCACCAATCCCCTTTTCCGGTGGTGCTAATATAGCAATTTGATGAGGTCCCATTGGACTTTTTGTATATTGCCTGTTGATTGTTACACTAAAATAGGATGCTTCTGTTGGGGTGTATCCATAATCTACCGTCCTCACATTCCCCTGCACTAGGTGGGGTAAACCATAGATACCCTGGTAGAGAAAATTCATATTGTCCTGAGGTCTGAGTCTGACAATTCCGATGATGATGATTTCAGGGTTCATCCTGTGGCTGTGTCTGTCGTCCGTGGTTGTTCTGGGGGATCAAGCACAGTGTCTTATTATTATCTTGCGTCTAATATTTGTATTTTATTAATCTTCTTCTCTTAATTCTAGATACCCTTTTATAATTATGTTGATTGTCACTATGCGTGACTCCCCCCTTTTGTTTTAAATAAATTTAGGAGAGAGACAAGAACTTGAAATTGAAATGCAGGAGGAAAACAAAATTAAGTGTGCGTTTTCTCACAGCCTTTTTGGCTCAGGCTTAGAGTGGTCGGAAACTGTATTCGACCAATCTCCATCTTTAGCACAACCATGTCTGGTTGAGGTTTGGCTTAACCAGCCGAATTTTAGGGCAGCCAGTTTTATTGAGTTTCTTCCTGGGAGCACAGAGGATTTTATTTTGACACAGAGGTTCCGACATAAAAAGGGCCGAATTTCAGGGCAGCCCTTGTTTCATAGCAGCAACGATCACCAATCGGTGTTTAAGTGTAAATAGCATGTGGGAGCAGACCGAAGGGGCCTTGACGTAAGAGGGATGAAAGAGAAAGCGTTTAGATTGGAAGGTCGGGTATGGAGATACATTCTTCATCCCACAACCAACCAGAAAGTATGGAGTGGAGTTAAGTAGAAGATTAAGACCTGTCCTGGTCCACATAGTGTGAAGAGAGCTATTTCAGACAGTATGTTGAATGAAGAGCGGTATAAAAAAAACTTTGTCGAGGAGGAAGAAGAGTAGAAGAAGAACGGGA
Source organism: Scyliorhinus canicula (assembly GCF_902713615.1). NCBI lineage: Eukaryota > Metazoa > Chordata > Chondrichthyes > Carcharhiniformes > Scyliorhinidae > Scyliorhinus > Scyliorhinus canicula. Next base: position 161,899,635 of record NC_052148.1, read on the forward strand.
GTGTGCTTGGAGCAGGTTCCATCAGAAATTACTTATTGGGAGGCGTCCAATTTTCATCAACTGGATACCTCGAATAATGGGGCTCCACACACCTTAGAACAGTGCGTGCCTCAGCTGTTCTAATAATATTCAAAGAGGATCATCCATTGAATCATCTGCTTCCCCTGGTCGCCAGACTTGTGTCTGCAGATTTAGAACATCCATTGGAGTGTTAGCTGCTGTTTGGTTCTCCAATACTCCGGTTCTAACAAGTCGCTTAACATGATCATGTTCCCACAGTGGAGTGTTGGGGGGTAGGCGGAGTGTCGGGCAGTCGCGGTCTGGGTTAAGGTTGGCTGAAGCAAGGCTACAAAGGGAGTGAGGGAGAGCCGGTAGGGTGCGCCAGTCAGCCAGTGTATCTAGGTCAAGTAAGTCGCTATCTTCAGAAAGTATCAAGTAGGTTGCTAGGTTCCCTAAAGTCCAGCAGGTCATCTGGATCAAATTCAAGTGTGGTGCCAGAAGGTGTGGGTGGGGCAAAGAAGATGGTGTCGTCATGCTGGAGGCATGGTTGTGTGCTGGGTGGGGCATTGTCATCTCCTATTGCCAAGGTGACATGGTGGGCATGGCTACATTGGGTTCCGTAGACTTTGAGCTGATTTATGTGGAACCAGCCAGTCTTGCCGTTAAGGTACGCTATTTTGTAAACCGAGGGGCTTACTTTATCCAAAATAGTGTAGGGACCAGCAAATTTAGGGCATAGGAAGGAGCTTGGGTTGTACAGCGAGACCATAACTTGCTGCCCAACTGTATAGTCTACCTGGTGTACCTTTTTGTCAAAGTTGGCCTTACTCTGCTTCTTTCTAGTGCCTAATCGGACAGCAGCAGCCAGTTTTAATGTTTTCTGTGATCGGCTGCACTGATTTTTTATGGGTGAGGGCTGTCATAGCGGGGCCGGCCAAATCAAGTCCTAATAAGTATTCTACCCCTTTCATGGGCCGTTGGTCATGAGTGTGTGAGGGTTAAAGCCGGTGAAGCTGGAAACCGTGTTCCTAATAATCATTAGGGCGAAGGGAAGCACTGTACCCCAAATAGTGTTGTTTTGCTGCACAGTCTTTCTGATGACTGATCTTAAAGTGTGGTTCATGCACTCTACTTTGCCGCTGGACTGGGGATGGTATGCTAGGTGGAAATTCGGCTTTATCCCAAACATAGTCATTACATTCTGCATTACCCTGCCGGTGAAGTGCGTCCCTTGATCTGACTCAATGCTGCGAGGAATATTTGATGGGTCAGGATCTTAGCGGTGGCTTTTGCTGTGTTGATGTGGTGGGAAAGGCTTCGACCCATTTAGTAAATCTACCAATGATGACCAGAATGTATTTAAAACTCTTTCTACACGGTGGGAGCAGACCAAGGTAATCCACCTGGAGATTTGTCTAGGGGCCTACTGCTGGACGGATGCGTCTTAACTGTCCCTTCCTGGCATACCGATCAGGATTTTTCTGTGCGCAGATGAGGCAGTTCTCTATGGAATGGGTCACGGTGGTTTTTAATTCAGGCCACCAGCGCAAAGTTTTCAAGTGGGCTATGGTAGTATCTATACGCTGATGTCCATGTCCGTCATGGAACTGGTGTATGAGCTGATTCCGATCCTGGATGGGGACTACATAATTCCCTTCCTTTAGGATTAAACCATCCTGGATATTGAGTTTGTCCTTCCACTTATCATAAGGGGCCAGGTAGGTACCATTCAAAATCTGCTTGAGGGACTTGTCTGCGTTTTGTGCATGGGCTAGATCTGCAATGTTCGTTTGAAACACATGAATTGCATTCATTGGTTCACCTTCGGGTGGCTGCCAGAAGTGACCATTGCGGGCTCCAGCTTTAGCTAAGGCATTGGCCTTGCAATTGCCGGGTGGGGAGGTGGGGTCGTGGATTTTTACTTTAATTATGCCGTATGTGTGGCCGGTGGCTTCGTTAATGATATGCTTAAGGGGCTGAGGATAGGGGTTTGCCGTCGCGGGCACAAAATCACGAGTTTCCCATAAAGGGAGGAATTCAGTCAGACTGCTGCAAGCATACATACTGTCTGAGTGTATGTCAGCAGGCATTGGGAAAGACTCCGGGTGGGCAACCACATAAGCTATGGCTGCAGGTTCGGCGGTCTGGGCTCCTCTGTGTCCTGGCAGTTTGAGGGCTACTTCTTCTCGTGGGCATCCCTGTGAACCCTCCATATATATACCACACCCAGTTATCGTACTCCCATGCTCAATAATGGAGGAGCCATCTACATACATTTTGAATGTGTCCCTTGATTGTTGGGGACCTGTTTTCTTGCTGCCTGCTCGTGGCTATAGTGATCTGGGAATAAAGGGTCCTGTGTGGTGTTCGGCTGTAATTATCTGGCACTCATGTGGGGTTTCGCCATAATGTAAATTATCTGCTAAAAATGTGGGGACCTTGGTGCGCTTTACAGAGATGTCCCTGCCCTGCAGTAGTAGTGTCCAGCATGCTGCTCGAACCTGGCTAACTGAACCGTCCTTAAGTTGCTATCTAAGAGACCCTGAGTCGGGGTGCGTTCGGTGAAGATTGTGGACGGGTTGTGTCCTGTAATGTTGGCAAAGTACTGGACCGCCCAAAAGACTGCAAGCAGGTGTCGCTCACAACCGGAAAAACCTTGTTCTACAGGGTCTAAATCTCTGGAGACATATGCTACGGGTCCTAATCGGCCATGTCGCTCCTGCAGGAGTACTGCTGAAATGGTTTGATCAGTGGCTGCTACTTCTATGGCATATGGCAAGTCAGGGTCAGGAACCTGTAAAGCAGGGGCTGTCACTAGGATGGGCTTTAAATCATTTACTGTGTCTGTATATTGGGAAACCTATTTCCAGGGGGCGTCCTTTTTCAAACGTTCTAAGAGTGGGGCGGCTTTAGTGGCGAATCCATGAATATTATTTCTGCAATACCCCACTAATCCTAAAAATAAGCAGAGTGCACTCACATTACGGGGGAGGGGCAGTTTTAAAATGGTATCAATGCGTTTTTGCTCTATTTCTCTCTTTCCGTGGGTGATAATTGTCCCTAGATAAAGTACTTTATCCTTCATTACTTGTGCCTTCTTTGGATTGACCTTACAGCCGATAGAATGAAGCCACATGCTCTTCTCTGGTTTTGGTCTGCAGAAGCAAGTCGTCTACATATTGTACTAGGCAATCGGGGCGGGAGAATTTGGGCAGGCCGGTAGCTAGTTGACTGTGGAAAATGGACGAGGAATTGTAGACGCCTTGTGGGAGACACGTCCAAGTGTATTGCTGGCCTTGGAATGTAAAAGCAAATTTATACTGGCAAGCTCGGTCTAAGGCCTTGACGAGAAACCGTTGCTAATGGCTAGCACGGTGAAATATTTTGCTTGCACCCCCTGCTTCATCATGGGCACGGGGCTTGTTGCTGCAGTGGGGGCTGTTAGTGGGGTTACTTTATTTAATTCCCGATAATCAATGGTCAGACGCCTTAATCCGTCTGGTCTTTAACTGGCCAAATTGGGGCATTGCTACAGGTCGGATTACACCCTACTTGTGGTAAACACCACTGATCATACACTACACGTATTACGGTACACTGCCATTGTGCTCCAGTCATTACAGTAAATCCCGGCCTGCTGGCTCAACCCAGCAGGCTCTGTATAAAAGTGTATGCTCTCCTGCACTGCCCCCATTCTTGGTTCCAACTGCAGGAGGCTTAACATCTAGCACAATAAAGCCTCAATAGTTCACCATTCATCTCGTAGTCATTGATGGTACATCAATTTATTGTGCTGGAATTTTGAGGATGAAGGTCTTACTCAAGCCGGATCGCCTGGAGCTGAACCCTCACGCAGCCGACGCCACAGTGACTTTCGAACACAGGCTAGCCTGCTTTGAAGGATATCTCGGAGCATCCACACAAGTCATCTCAGACCCACAGAAGTTCCAACTACTCTACGCACGGGTAAGCCCAAAAGTTTTGCTCCTCATTCGGGATGCTCCAACTTACACGGAGGCGATAGAACTACTGAAAGGACAGTACATCAAGACATTTAATCAGGTGTTCGCCAGGTACCTCCTGGCCACGAGATGGCAACTCCCGGGGGAGTGTCAAGACGATTTCCTGCATGCTTTGCTGATACTTGGCAGAAACTGTAATTGCAAGGCGGTGTCGGCAGTCCAACACACGGAGCTGCTGATCAGGGATGCCTATGTCACGGGCATTAAGTCCAATTACGCCCACCAGCGATTATTAGAAGGGGGTACACTCAGCCTTATAGAGACAGTACAGCGCGCTAACTCCTTAGAAGTGGCCTCCTGCAATCTGGAGTCCTACACTTCCGACCGCGCCGCACCCTCGTGGGCCCCACCATCATCCGATCCGGGTGCACCGCAAGCCTACGCCGCGCGGCAGCCAGCCAACTCTGGAGGCCCCAAATGCTACATTTGTGGCCAGAACAAGCACCCCAGACAACGCTGCCCAGCACGGAGTTTGGCAAGAAGGGCCACTTCATCACCGTTTGCCAGGCCCGATCGGCCGCTGCCGTTTCCAGGACCAGCATCTCTACAACTGCCCATGTGTGATTCAGGGGCGCAGCCATCTTTGCCGCCGCCCGCCACGTGCGGCTCGTGGGCGCCGCCATCTTTGATGTCATGCGCCATGTGCACCCCATGGGCACCGCCACCTTCGGCGCCATCTTGGAACGTGCACCCCAGGACCCCTGCTCGCCTGGCCATATGCTGGTCGCCGCTACCTCAGCCACCGCCGATCGGCCCTCCCACCAACTTCCGCAGCTCGCCTCCATCACCCTCAATCAATCTCGGCCTCGCAACCTTGCGACCGCTACAACGACTGTACGGATCAACGGGCATGAGGAGACCTACCGCTTCAATTCCTGGAGCACAGAGTTTCATCCACCCAGCTATGGTAAGGCGCCGCTCCCTCGCGGTTCTCCCCGTCACCCAGAAAATCTCCCTGGCCTCCGGATCCCATTCCGTACAGATCCGGGGGTACTGCGTCGCGACACTCTTGGTCCAGGGCGTAGAGTACAGTAACTTCAGACTCTACGTCTTCCCCCACCTCTGCGCTGTCCTGTTACTGGGTCTCGATTTCCAGTGCCACCTTCAGAGCCTCACTCTGAAGTTCAGCGAACTCCTGCCCCCCCTCACCGTCTGTGGCCCCACGACCCTTAAGGTCGATCCTTTCTCACTCTTTGCGAACCTCACCCCGAACTGTAAGCCCGTCGCCATGAGGAGCAGATGGTACAGTGCCCAGGACAGGACCTTTATCAGGTCGGAAGTCCAACGGCTTCTGCGGGAGGGGGTCATTAAGGCCAGTAACAGCCCCTGGAGAGCTCAAGCGGTGGTAGTTAAGACGGGGGAGAAACATCGGATGGTTATTGACTACAGTCAGACCATCAACCGGTACACGCAGCTCGATGCTTACCCCCTTCCATGCATATCTGACATGGTCAACCAGATTGCGCAGTATCAAGTCTTCTCCACAGTTGACTTGAAATCTGCTCCCCATCTGCCCGGAGGACAGCCAATACCCTGCATTCGAAGCAGATGGCCGCCTCTAGCATTTCCTTTCAGGTTCCCTTCGGCGTAACCAATGGGGTATCGGTCTTCGAGCGAGAGATGGATTGAATGGTTGACCAGTACGGATTGCAAGCCACGTTCCCTTTTTTGGATAACGTCACCATCTGCGGCCACGACCAGCAGGACCAAAACGTGAATCTCCAGAAATACCTCCACACCGCTAAACGCGGTAAATCACTTTACTTATAATGAGGAGAAATGCGTTTTCCGCACAACCTGCTCAGCCATTCATGGCTACGTTGTGGAAAATGGAGTCCTAGGGCCCGCCTCCGACCACATGCGCCCCCTCCTGCAACTCCCCCTCCCTCACTGTCCCAAGGCTCTGAAGCGATGCCTGGGATTCTTCTCATATTACGCCTAGTGGGTCCCTAATTATACGGACAAGGCCCGCCCACTCATCAAGTCCACCATTTTCCCCCTGACAGCTGAGGCTCGCCGGGCCTTCAACCACATCAAGGCAGACATCGGCAAAGCCACGATGCACGCAGTTGACGAGTCCTTCCCCTTTCAGGTGGAGAGCGACGCATCGGACGTGGCTCTAACCGCCACCCTCAACCAGGCGGGCAGACCCGTGGCTTTCTTCTGCCGCACCCTCCATGCCTCCGAAATTCGGCACTCCGCAATTGAAAAGGAGGCCCAAGCCGTTGTGGAAGCTGTGCGACATTGGAAGCATTCCCTGGCCGGCAGGCGATTCAATCTCCTCACTGACCAATGGTTGGCTGCCTTCATGTTTAGTAACACACAGCAGGGCAAGATTAAGAATGACAAGATCTTGAGGTGGAGGATCGAACTCTACACCTATAACTACGAGATCTTGTATTGCCCTGGGAAGCTCAATGAGCCCCCAGATGCCCTGTCCCGTGGTACATGTGCCAGCGCACAAGTGGACCAACTTCGGGCTCTCCACAACGACCTCTGTCACCCAGGGGTCACCCGATTCTTCCACTTTATCAAAGCCCACAATCTGCCTTACTCCATCGATGAGGTCAGGACGGTGACCAGAGACTGCCAGGTCTGTGCGGAGTGCAAACCGCACTTCTACCGGCCGGTCAGAGCACATCTGGTGAAGGCCTCCCGTCCCTTTGAGCGCCTCAGCATCGACTTCAAAGGGCCCCTCCCCTCCACTGACTGCAACGTGTACTTTCTCAATATCATTGATGAGTACTCCCGTTTCCCTTTCGCCATCCCATGCCCTGACATGACTTCTGCCACTGTCATCAAAGCCCTACATAGTATCTTCTTCACCTTGTTCGGTTTCCCCACCTACATCCATAGCGATCGGGGATCCCCCTTCAGGAGTGATGAGCTGCGTCAGTTCCTGCTCAGCAAAGGCATCACCTCGAGCAGGACGACCAGCTACAACCCCCGGGGAAATGGACAGGTGGAGAGAGAGAACGCGACAGTCTGGAAGGCCGTCCTGCTGGCCCTTCGGTCTAAGAGTCTCCCGGTCTCCCGCTGGCAGGAGGTTCTCCCCGATGCGCTCCACTCCAACCGGTCACTCCTGTGCACTGCTACCAATGAGACCCCTCATGAACATGTGTTTGCCTTCCCTAGGAAGTCCACCTCCAGGGTCTCGCTCCGAACCTGGTTGACAGTTCCTGAGCCCGTCCTCCTCCGGGAGCATGCGAGGAGCCATAAATCAGACCCTCTCGTCGAAAAAGTCCTCCTCCTATATGCGTACCCACAGTACCCCTACGTGGCACACCATGACGGGTGACAGGACACAGTCTCCCTCCGGGACCTGGCACCTGCTGGTTCCCCATCCACCATCATCACCACCCCCGACCTGGCACCGTCCCCTTCCCCTCCGGTTGCCACCCCTGCGCCTGTGCCGTTCACCCCCCACCCCCCACCAGCGACTATCACTGCCACCCCCACCCCGGCAGCGACTGTCTCCCACCGGATCCACTACTGGGTGAAGGAGAGCACAACATGCTCCTGGAGTCGCAGGTGCCCACATCGGTGTCCACAGCACAGCCGGGACTGAGGTGATCGCGGCGGAGGGTCAAAGCCCCCGACAGACTCGACTTGAAACTTCGTTTCACCCCCGCTGGACTCTTTTTTAAACAGGGGTGAATGTGGTAAACACCACTGATCATACACTACATGTATTACGATACTGCCATTGTGCTCCAGTCATTACAGTAAATCCCGGCCTGCTGGCTCAACCCAGCAGGCTCTGTATAAAAGTGTACGCTCTCCTGCACTGCCCTCATTCTTGGTTCCAGCTGCAGGAGGCTTAACATCTAGCATAATAAAGCCTCAATAGTTCACCATTCATCTTGTAATCATTGATGGTACCTCACTGCTGTAATAAGTCATGGATGACCTTGGCTACTTCAGTTACTGCCTGTCTGGAAAAACAGTATTGTCTTTGAGGTTTCGGGTCTGGCCCCTCGATTAACACCTCTCCTGATAGGTCGATTAAAACTACAGGGTGATTAGTTTTAAAAGAAAATACTTTTATTCTTCTTTTTCACATTTTCTCCAAAATTTGCACCCATCAACAATAAACAATAATCAGTAACGAATATAATGTCAGTCTCCATATCAATAACAACGATTCCATCCTCCCACCAAACCTCAAACATCAGCTCGCATGTTAACATAAACAAATGACAAAAAGGAATCAGGAATCACCCATAGTCACCATTAACACATACAGTCCCCCTCCCCACCACCCCCCAGCTAATGTTTGATGTTATCCAGTTCTTGAAAGTGCATAGTGAATAATGCCGATGAATTGTAGAACCCCTCCATCCTTCCCCTCAGTTCAAACATAACCTTCTGGAGAATTCCAACAGGTACCCCCGCCACGCCAGGGCACAGGGTGGAGAGGTTGCTGTCCATCCCATCAGGATCCACCTTCGGGCGATCAACGAGGCGAAGGCTACAACATCTGCCTCCGCAACCGTTTCCAATCCAGGCTGGTCCAAGACCCCGAATATGGCCGCCCGAGGGCTCGGGTCCAGTTTCACGTGCACCACTTCAGAGGTTACCTTAAAAATCTCCTTCCAGTAATCCTCCAGCTTTGGACAGGACCAAAACATATGAACGTGATTCCCCCCCCGCAACGTTCACACAAATCTTCTACCCCTTTAAAGAATCGGCTCATCCTCGCCCTAGTGAGGTGTGCTCTATATACCACCTTCAGCTGCATCAGCCCCAACCCCGCGCACGAGGTGGAGGCATTCACTCTCCAGAGCACCTCACACCCGAACTCCTCCTCCATACCCTCTCCCGACTCTTCCTCCCACTTTGCTTTGATCCCTTCTAGTGGTGCCTTCTCCTCTTCTAAAATAGCTCTGTAAACCGCCGACACTACTCCCTTTTCCAGTCTCCCTGTCATCAGCATCTCCTCCAGCAATGTGGAGGCCGGTTCCACCGGGAAGCTCTGTATCTCCTTTCTGACAAAATCTTGAACCTGCATGTATCTAAACATTTCTCCCTACTCCAGCCCATACTTCGCTTCCAGCTCCTTCAATCCTGCAAACCGACCCCCTAGAAACAAATCTTTTAGTGTCTTAATCTCCTTCTCCTCCCATTTCTGAAAACTTCCATCCCACTTCCCTGGCTCAAATCTGTGGTTCCCCCGAATCGGCATTTCCCTTGACTCTGCCTCCAACCCGAAGTGTTGGCAAAACTGCCTCCAAATTCTCAATGAAGCTATTATTCCCTGAGTATTTCCCTGGGGCTATTGGGAATGGTGCTGTTGCTAGCACCTTCAATCCCGACCACCTGCACAAACTCTCCTCCATTCTGACCTACTGGGAATCAACCCCTCTGACCCAGCTCCGCACCTTCTCCACGTTCGCCGCCCAGTAATAATACATCAGGTTCGGAAGACCCAAACCCCCTGCCTGCCTTCCTCTCTGTAGCAGCACCTTTCTAACTCTAGCCACCGTCCCTCCCCATATGAACAAGGTAATCATTCCTTCAATCTCTCTGAAAAAATGCCTTTGGCAGGAAATTCAGCAGGCATTGGGAAATAAACAGAAATTGCGGCAACACGTTCATTTTAACCGCCTGTACCCAACCCGCCAGTGACAGAAGGAGACCATCCCACCTTGCCAGATCAGCTTTCACTCTCCCCACCAATCTAGAAACTACAGGGTGATTAGTAGCTATGTTTCCGACATGGACACGTATGGGAGCTGTAATACAGCCTTCTTGCATGGGTCCAGTAAATCTGCTGAGGGTGATGGTGTTTGTGATTGGCCATGGCGATTCTAGGCATAACGTGGATGAGTTTAAGGTAGTCCAAGAGTCTCCAGTATCCCAGAGGAATTCGAGAAGATGGCCTCGTATCTTGCCTGTGACCAAAGGCTTCCCAACACCATCTCAACAGGTGTCACAGACCTACTTTGGAGCGGCTGGGCACCGTCAATCAAGGGAGCCATACGCAGGTTCATCAGCATAGGCGTCTACGGTATGCATGGGGCGAGCGGATCCTTCTAGCGGCCTAGGTTTACGGTTGCGATCGTGTCTCCTGGTTCACGGTGGTGGGATGGGGTGTCCCTGCAATCTGTGGTTGTGGCTATCTGGCGGTGGGTTTTGGCTGCACTCGCAAGCGAAGTGTCCCATTTGCCCACAGTTGTAACATGTTCCCCCGGGGCCCGTAAGGTGGAGTAGGCTCCCTTGGGTATTGTTCTCTTGGGTATTGTTCCCTTGGGTATTGGCCTTCCCCTCTACCCGCATTTCCCCGTGCGGGTCCCTGACCAGTCCTTACTGGATTCATAGTACCCTCCTGGCCAGTCTGGGGTGGTTGTTCCTGCAGTGACTGTTCCCAAACCCTAGATATGCGTCTTAGCACCCATGCCTCATTGTGTGTCTGTTCTGCTGGGTCGAAGTTTACATAAAAACATTTTCCCTGCTTCAGTGGCGTGTGATACTAAAGTGCAGGCCCATTTAGTGGTGTCGGCAGCATCTAAGTCAGCGCACTCTAATTCCCCATACAATGCTTTAAAAGAGGCGACAGGCAAAAGCAGTCGGGTGTTCCCCTTTCCTTTGTCTACATTTATTTAAACCGTCCACAGGATCCCTTTTATTATATCCTATGGCAGTTCGTACGGCTTCTTTCATCCAATCTAGGTTCCCCCTCCCACATTCTGGGTCGATGGTAAAGCATATCTAACAGATTGACTAAGGTACATAACTATTAATTTAACCTCCTCTCTCTCATCTAACCCATACATGATCTTTTGCTGCTGAATCTCTTTGAAAAAGCAAGGTGGAACAGCAGTGGGTTCAAAGGTAGTAATTTTGTGACATGCATCGTTCAGCTAGGTCACTGTGAGTGGGGTGGTGTAGGTGATAGCGAGACCCAAGGCATTCCCTATCCTTCTTTCTGTAGTGACTGTATTCATGGGCATCGCAGCGGTCTCAACAAGTACTGGGGTCTGGGATGGTGCTGGCGGTGTGACCTGTACAACCAGTGCTGCGAGTGCAGCTGGTGCCTTTATTACTGAGGGTGGCGGTGGTTGATCTCGGCTCACAGTTCGTATGACATACATTTTAGCACTTTCTTGTAACTCTTCCCAATCTGCCATCTCTTCTTCCTCTGTCTCTACTGTCCCGAAGGTACACATAAATCCTTCTTGAACTGAGGGTAATGACTTTAACCTGTTCATTTTGCGCTGGCACTCAATATGGTCAGCGTTAACCTGGCTCTGCTCCTTGGTGGACTGGTGGAGCGCCTGTAAATTGGCACATTTCGTTTTTAATTGAGTGACCTTATATTTGGCCTCCTCTCTTATCAAGACAGCACGTTGTGTGTCTTGATAGGCTTTAACGTACTGGTCTGAAAACTACTGAGATGTATTATGCTGGCCTGGTGGGCGCGTTTAAGCTCCGCAATTTCCCTGTCCTTGTCAGCTAGTTTCCTCAGGTATTCCTCTTCTCGTTTCTTAGTTTCCTCCTTTTCCTCTACTAATTGACCGCAGACAGTCCGTAGGACCTCCTCGGTTCCTCACAATTGCGCCAAGCAGCACACTACAGCCACTGGCTTTTTGTACTTTGGCACATGTTTTTTCTATACCTGACTTTCGTCTTCCCACCAAGTTTGTCCTATCTTCCCAGGACCTGACTCGGTGTTGGCGCAGAAATCTGACCACAGGGGCCAGCCTTTCTCTTTAAGATATTTCCTTAACACATCCTCCCATATGGGACACTTCTCTTTCACGCTGACTACCTCTGTTTCTGTCTGTTGCGGGTTCATCTTCCTCTCTATCAACTGAGCTGCCATTTCCTTTCTTTTACTTTTCGAACAAGGGGATGGGGAGTCAATTGGACAGCGGGTACAGTTTGTGGCTATGTTCCTGCCCAAATCCCTCTTTGATGATGTGTCCAATACGGAGTTCAAATCTCTGTTTCTTGCTTTTAAACTAATTAATACATTTTGTGGGATCCTTCGGAGTAACAAAGTTACTCCTAATCGAATCCCACTAGAGTCTCCAGAAAACTGTTGCTCTTTTATAACCACGGTGCGTTTAACCCATATACGATGGACAAATGATTACACAAGTTTGTTTTGTACAACGATAGTTTATTTGACATACACAAGATTGTTTACTTAATTAATCACACGTTCATGCACATTGGACTATAACTAACACACTTAAACGACCTAGACTTAACTTCCAGGTGACTGGCAGATACAGAGTAGATATGGCTGTAGTAGTCGGTATTAGACGTATTACGGTACCTAGGTTGATGCTGTAAGATCATTGGTGTGGGTGGTACCTGAGACAGCAAGATCATTGGTGAAGCCTGCCTGCTGGTTCCGCCCAGTAAGGTGGAGTATAAGAGTCTGTGTCTCCCTAGCTGCTGCATTATGTACCTGCGCTGCTGGGGGAAACATCTAGTCTAATAAAGCTTCAATTGTATTCCAATCTCGCTTTGAGAGTTATTGATCGTACATCAATTTATTGGACTAGATTTTGAAGAATGGAGCTCCGCATCAAGCCAGAGTGTCTGCAACGTAGCCCCCATGCGGCAAACGCAGCAGCAACCTTCAAACACTGGCTGGCGTGCTTCAACGGGTACCTCAGGATGGCCACGACTACACCTACGGAGGACCAGAAACTGCAAGTTCTCCACTCGAGGGTGAGCCCAGAGATCTACATGCTCATCGAGGATGCGGACGATTTCGAGGACACTACATTTGCCCAGTAAATCAGGTTTACGCCCGACATCTGCTCGCGACAAGGCGACAAATCCCGGCGGAAACGCTAGACGAATTCTACCGCGCACATTTGGTACTAGGTAGGAACTGTGACTGTCTGCAAGTTTCAGCCAGCAACCACACAGAACTTTTAATCCGGGACGCATTCGTTGCAGGTATGCTGTCCTCCCAAATCCGTCAGCGGCTGCTGGAGAAAGAGACACTAGGCCTCAAGGAGGCACGGGCCCTCGCTAGCTCCCTAGATGTGGCCTCCCACAACGCCCGTGCGTACGCCCCGACCGCGCGGCAGACCCACGGGCAGCGTGGAACCCACCCGCGGCCGACCCCGATGCATCCCCCATCAAGCTTGTGCCGCACGGCTGCCAGGCTGGTTTAGCACACTGGGCTAAATCGCTGGCTTTTAAAGCAGACCAAAGCAGGCCAGCAGCATGGTTCAATTCCTGTACCAGCCTCCCCAAACAGGAACCGGAATGTGGCGACTAGGGGCTTTTCACAATAATTTCATTTGAAGCCTACTGGTGACAATAAGCGATTTTCATTTCAACTCCCCCACTGCTCCAAGGCCCTGAAACGCTTCCTGGGACTTTTTTTCATATTACGCCCAGTGGGTCCCCAATTATGCGGACAAGGCTCGCCCACTAATCCAATCCACGGTTTTCCCCCTGTCGGCTGAGGCCCGCCAGGCCTTCAGTCGCAAAAAGACAGACATCGCAAAGGCCACGATGCACGCAATCGATGAATCCCTTCCCTTCCAAGTCGAGAGCGACGGGTCCAACTTAGCTCTGGCGGCCACCCTCAGCCAAGCGGGCAGGCCCGTGGACTTCTTCTCACGCACCCTCCATGCTTCAGAAATCTGTCATTCCTTCATTGAAAAGGAGGCCCAGGCCATAGTAGAAGCTGTGTAGCACTGGAGGCATTACCTGGCCGGCAGGAGATTCACGCTCCTCACTGACCAACGGTCGGTAGTTTTCATGTTCGATAATGCACAGCAGGGCAAGATAAAGAACGATAAGATCTTACGGTGGAGGATCGAGCTCCCCACCTCCAACTATGAGATCTTGTATCGTCCCGGGAAGCTAAACGAGCCTCCTGATGCCCTATCCCACGGCACATGTGCCAATGCACAAGTGGACCAACTCCGGGCCCTCCATGAGGACCTCTGCCACCCAGGGGTCACTCGATTCTTCCATTTTATCAAGATCCGCAACCTGGCCTACTCCATCGAGGAGGTCAGGACCTCCACCAGAAACTGCCAAATCTGCGCAGAGTGCAAGCCGCACTTCTACAGGCCAGAGAAAGCGCAACTGGTGAAGGCTTCCCGTCCCTTTGAACGCCTCAGTATGGACTTCAAAGGGCCCTCCCCTCCACCGACCGCAACACGTACTTCCTGAATGTGATTGACGAGTACTCCCGGTTCCCATTCGCCATCCCCTGCCGTGACATGACCGCAGCCACCGTCATAAAAGCCCTCCACAGTATCTTTACCCTGTTCGGTTTCCCCACCTACATACACAGCGATAGGGGGTCTCACTTCGAGAGTTATTGATCGTGCATCAATGGCCTTATCTGGTTCTAGTAGTCTGGTGGAGGCTGTAGTTCTTGTAGTTCTGTTATCGTCATCGTCCTTCGGTGGATCGCGTGGGTGTTGGCTGGTGTTGGTGGCGGTTGATGCTGCAGTTGAGAGAGAGCGAGTGATGGCTGTGAGTGCCTTTTAACCAGCAGGGATTTTCCCTGCCCCTTTTGTGGGCAGTCTCTGGGTCACTGTCAATCAATTGATAGGGCTCCATCGCCCTGATCGATCAAGTCCAATCAGGGGCTGTCACATTGATTTTGGGGTGGGCACTCAGTGGCCATGCCTAGAAGTGTTCAGAGCAGGGCTTTGGGTGCCGCTGCATCTGGTAGATGATGTGATTGACAGGACTGTTCTATTCTGCCTGAAGACCTTTTTAATGGCCTTTTTCCTGTGTTCGTTTCTGCATAATCTGAGCTACAGTTTGTATATTTGCAGGCTGCAGGCTGTCTGTGTTCAAGCTTGGCCAAATTTCCCAGCGTTCTTTGCGGGAGGCCGTTTTAGATGGTCATAGGCTGAATGGCCACCTTCTACACTATAGGGATTCTATGATATGAGCATAATTGCGCTCAGCAACGGCCAAAGTCCTTGACGCGAATTCTATCTGCCTTTCTCTTCCACCAGCCATGTGGTGGGATAATGCAGCTCTGATTCCGTAAATAGAGGCATCGCACGTCACCAAGAGAGGCTTGGAGGGCTCGTAATGTGTCAATAATACGGATGAAGTTAGCAGTTGCTTCACCCTTGCAAAACCTTCCTCCTGAGGCGCTCTCAACACCCATTCTTGGTGCTTCTTCAGTAATGGGGTGAGGATGGTCTCTAGGCTAGGAATTAATTTCCCATAGCACTTTACAAGACCCAAGAATGACTGTAACTCTGTCATGTTTTACGGAGTGGGGGCTTACCTAATTGCCTGCATCTTCTATCAGGTGCAGTCCATCCCGATCCACACGTTATCGTAAGTATGTAACTTCTTTGGCGTAGAAAATGCACTTTCTCCACTGAGGCGGATGCCCATCTCAGAAAACCTTATCGAAAGGGTGTGATTGCACTGGAGAGAGTGTAAAGGAGATTTACCAGGATGCTGCCTGGATGGAGGTCTGAGCTATTGCATAGGTTGAGACTGTTTTCCTTGGGGCAGTGAAGGTGTATAAGATTGAGGGGCATAGAGTGGGTGGATAAGAAAGCAGTTTTTTCCATTAGTGCAGGGGCCACTATAGTAATAGATAGAAGGCTAAGAGCGTAGTTGAGGAAGCACTTTTTCACTCAGATGGTGGTGGCAGTTTGGAACTCATTGGCTGAAAGGGTGGTTGAGTCAGAAACTCGTTTAACATTTAAGAAGTCTTTAGATATGCACCTGCGGGGAACGGCTACATTTTCAGGAGCTCTGGCTTCACTTATCTTTTAATCCTTTATTTTTTCTGAATGTACATTCCATAATTTTTATTTCTGGGATCTATGTTTTGTGCTATGTCCCTGGCAGTGGTAGTTTTGCTGGTGAACGGGCCTTGGCGGTGTTATATGCATCAGGGTGATGACCGCCATTGTGAACGATGCTCTGGGTGATGATCTCAGCTCTCTGTTTCAGGTTTTTGGTGCACACTTTAATGAATTGAGAAGGTTCGATGGAGAACATTGTATCTGGTTTTTAAGGTCTGTGGTCAGGTGGGAGCCCCACCCATTGGACTTATGCTGTCCTGTCCGCGATGCTCAATGTGAGGGCTTGGAGGCGGCTGGCCATGTCGAGTCATTCCTCACAACTGGGGCCTGGGCTTCTGGCCGCCTGGCGGTGGTGTGGTGGAGGTGAAGACGCTTTGTTCGATAGAACTTTTGAGAGATCCTGAATGTTGTTTGATGATCCACTCATGGCTTGGCTTTTCCAAGCAACCTAGATGGTGCTATTATCCTGCAGTTCATCAATAATCTTGGACTTTATTCCCTTGATTTATGCTCTTGATTTCATGTTGTTGTCTTTTCTCCTGACAAGGGTGTACAATGTTGAGCCCGGGTGAAGGATCGTTTGTTTTAGTAAAACCATATTAAATTGGTAAATTTTTACCAGGTCTGTGCACAGTCTTATCTTTTTTTCAATACACTGTCATCTTGCATCCATGAGAACAGCATGCATTTTAGACACCCCTTATCTCATTTATAGAGAAGATGAGTAGAGTCATGGTGAGGTGATGGGTGGATGGCGGTGGGGTTAGATTAATCGTCACTTGGATTGAGGATATCCCTAGTTAGAGCTAATTGTATCAGGTTTTCATTTTGCTTTTCTTTTGTTGCTTTGAATTTTGAGAATCTATACGTGTCTCCTTTGAAGTCCTGTTCAGATCATGTATCCTGGAGAGGACCGGATTCCTTCTAATTCTTTTTTTGTGGTTGGCAGTTTTAGGACTATTGAGGTAGGGGAAATGAGTTGTGGTGCATGCCTGGGTGTGGTCAGTTCATCCCTGTTTGACTTGTTGAAGTGAGAGCCTGTATCCCATGTCCTCTTCAGTTTGAGGTAGGCTTGATGGGGAGTTAGGTACCCTCCTCCAAGTGGTCTTATATATTGGTTTCCTGAATATCCTGCTCGTTGTGCTTGGGTCTTCCATGGGGAGGCAGTGTATTTGTCTCTTTTTTTAAAGTTTGGAGTACCCAATTATTTTTTTACAATTAAGGGGCAATTTAGCATGGCTAATCCACCTACCAGACACATCTTTTGGGTTGTGGGGGTGAGACCCATGCAGATACAGGGAGAATGTGCAAACTTCACACGGTCAGTGACCTGGGGCCGGGATCGAACTGGGTCCTCGGTACTGTGAGGCAGAAGTGCTAACTACGGTGTCACCGTGCTGTCCCTATATTTGTCTCTGTTGGGTAGTGCTGCCGTGTCCCCTAATGTCCTTCTTGTAAGAGTATACAGTGCTAGTCTGTCGAATGTTCTTGGGTTTACTCAGGCATTCCTACTTTGGGAGGGTTTTTCTTTTCTTCATCTAGGTGAGCAACATGCTGTTATAAGTCCTGATTTGGTCGATGGGTTGATGTACTGCCCTGGGAGTGGTCAGTGAGGTGCAAGACCGGCTGGGTGGTGGCTCCTCGTGTGTGTCGGGTGACCTGGGGGTATTGACTCCTTTGTCTCAGAGTATACTGGACAAGGCCAAATCCAGTACTGTGACTGATATCCTGTTGCCCTCTTATGCTTGGGACGTCTCTTCTCGAAAGCCTTTATTAGGGACATCCTGAGAGCCTGAGTTTTTTGATGTGCTTGTCCATCCTTGGGTTATTGATTCCTAAGTGCACGAGGGCATGGCGTTAAGCCGGGTCCTGTACTGTGGCTGATATCCAGTTGCCCACCTCCTTTTGGTTATATGAACAAACAGTTTTTTCTCTTCTTCATTCTTGGGGGTGGGCGTGTGCTCGAGGAATACGGACTTAAGGTTCTATCTAGGTCCTCTTTAATCCTGAGAACTTTTCCTCCTGGTGGCTCTCACTTTTTAAATTGTGTCTTGTTTAATGTGTTGGTAAGCGCAGAGTACATAAGACCATAAGACATAGGAGTGGAAGTAAGGCCATTCGGCCCATCGAGTCCACTCCGCCATTCAATCATGGCTGATGGGCATTTCAACTCCACCAACCAGCATTCTCCCCGTAGCCCTTAATTCCTCGCGACATCAAGAATTTATCTATCTCTGCCTTGAAGCCATTTAGCGTCCCGGCCTCCACTGCACTCCGCGGCAATGAATTCCACAGGCCCACCACTCTCTGGCTGAAGAAATGTCTCCATTTCTGTTCTGAATTTACCCCCTCTAATTCTAAGGCTGTGCCCACGGGTCCTCGTCTCCTCGCCTAACGGAAACAGTTTCTTTGCGTCCACCCTTTCTAAGCCATGTATTATCTTGTAAGTTTCTATTAGATCTCCCCTTAACCTTCTAAACTCCAATGAATACAATCCCAGGATCCTCAGCCGTTCATCATATGTTAGACCCGCCATTCCAGGGATCATCCGTGTGAATCTCCGCTGGACACGCTCCAGTGCCAGTATGTCCTTCCTGAGATGTGGGGCCCAAAACTGGACACAGTACTCCAAATGGGGCCTAACCAGAGCCTTATAAAGGCTCAGTAGCACATCGCTGCTTTTATATTCCAACCCTCTTGAGATAAATGACAACATTGCATTCGCTTTCTTAATCACAGATTCAACCTGCATGTTTACCTTTAGGGAATCCTCGACTAGCACTCCCAGATCCCTTTGTACTTTGGCATTATGAATTTTCTCACCGTTTAGAAAGTAGTCTAAGCTTGGATTCTTTTTTCCAAAGTGCAAGACCTCACATTTTCTCACGTTGAATTGCATCAGCCATTTCCTGCACCACTCTCCCAAACTGTCTAGATCCTTCTGCAGCCTCCCCACTTCCTCAGCACTACCTGCCTGACCACCTAACTTCGTATCATCGGCAAACTTCGCTAGAATGCCCCCAGTCCCTTCATCCAGATCATTTATATATATGGTAAACAGCTGCGGCCCCAACACTGAACCCTGTGGGACACCGCTGGTCACCGGCTGCCATTCCGAAAAAGAACCTTTTATCCCAACTCTCTGCCTTCTGTCAGACAGCCAATCCTCAACCCATGCCAGTAGCTCACCTCGAACACCATGGGCCCTCACCTTACTCAGCAGCCTCCTGTGTGGCACCTTATCAAAGGCCTTTTGGAAATCCAGATAGACCACATCCACTGGGTTTCCCTGGTCTAACCTACTTGTCACCTCCTCAATGAATTCTAACAGGTTCGTCAGGCACGACCTCCCCTTACTAAATCCATGTTGACTTGTTCTAATCCGACCCTGCTCTTCCAAGAATTTAGAAATCTCATCCTTAACGATCGATTCTAGAATTTTACCAACAACCGAGGTTAGGCTAATTGGCCTATAATTTTCCATCTTTTGTCTTGATCCTTTCTTGAACAAGGGGGTTACAAAAGCGATTTTCCAATCGTCCGGGACTTTCCCTGACTCCAGTGATTTTTGAAAGATCTCAACCAACACTTCCGCTATTTCTTCAGCCACCTCCCTCAGAACTCTAGGGTGTAGCCCATCGGGGCCAGGAGATTTGTCAATGTTAAGACCTTTTAGCTTTTTTAGCACCATCTCTTTTGTAATGGCAACCATACTCAACTCAGCCCCCTGACCCTCTATAATTTTTGGGATATTACTCATGTCTTCCACTGTGAAGACAGACGCAAAGTACTTATTAAGTTCTCCAGCCATTTCCTCGTCTCCCATCACTAGCCTTCCGGAATCAGTTTGAATTGGCCCAATGTCTACTTTGGCCTGTCGTTTGTTTCTTATGTATTGAAAGAAACTTTTACTATCATTTCTTATATTACTGGCTAGCCTGCCTTCATATTTGATCCTCTCCTTCCTTATTTGTCTCTTTGTTAACCTCTGTTTGTTTTTATAGCCTTCCCAACCTTCTGATTTCCCAGTGCTTTTGGTCACTTTATAGGATCTCTCTTTTTCTTTGATACATTTCCTGACCTCCTTTGTCAGCCACGGCTGTCTAATCCCTCCCCGGATAATCTTTCTTTTCTTGGGGATGAACCTCTGTACAGTGTCCTCAATTATGCATACAAACTCCTGCCATTTTTGCTCTGCTGTCTTCCCCACTAGGGTCTGCTTCCAGTCGATTTTCGCCAGTTCCTCTCTCATGCCCTCGTAATTACCTTTATTTAACTGTAACACCATTACATCCGATTTTGCCTTCTCTCTTTCAAACTGCAGACTGAACTCAACCATATTATGATCGCTGCTTCCTAAGTGTTCCCTTACTTTAAGATCTTTTATAAAGTCTGGTTCATTACATAGCACTAGGTCCAGAATAGCCTGCTCCCTTGTGGGCTCCATGACAAGCTGTTCCAAAAAGCCATCTTGTAAGCATTCCATGAATTCCTTTTCTTTGGATCCACTGGCTACGTTATTTACCCAATCCACCTGCATGATCACCGTGACCTTGCCTTTCTGACATGCCTTTTCTATTTCCCGGTACATGTTGCGCCCCTGGTCCTGACCACTGTTAGGAGGTCTGTACATAACTCCCATTATGGTTTTTTTGCCTTTGTGGTTCCTCAATTCTACGCACACAGACTCCACATCATCCGACCCTATGTCGTTTAGTGCCATAGATTTAATTTTGTTCTTAACTATCAAGGCAACCCCACCCCCTCGGCCCACCTCCCTGTCTTTTCGATAGGTTGTATATCCTTGGATGTTTAACTGCCAGTCCTGAACCCCCTGCAGCCATGTCTCTGTGATGCCTACCACATCATAATCATTCACGATGATCTGTGCCATTAGTTTGTCTACTTTGTTACAAATGCTACGAGCATTCAGGTAAAGTGCCTTAATGCTAACTTTCTTATCATTACAGATATTGGAAGTCCTAAGATGTCCAAAGTTATCCTTCCTTTTTGTTGAATTCCTAGTCTGCCTCAAGCTTAAATCCACCTGCCTACATGTTATCCTCCTGCGTATCTTGCCATTTAACTCCATGCTCCCTGTCGCTTTCACTTTCCCTTCCCCCCAACTCAGAAGTTTAAAGTCCTATTGATCACCCTATTTATCCTCTTCGCTAGAACACTGGTTCCAGATCGGTTCAGGTGGAGACCGTCCCAACGGTACAGATCTCCCCGGTTCCAAAACTGATGCCAATGTCCCATGAAGTGGAATCCCTCTTTCCCACACCAATCCCTTAGCCACGTGTTTACTTCCCTAATTTTCTTGTCCCTATGCCAATTGGCACGTGGCTCGGGCAGTAATCCGGAGATTATGACCCTTGAGGACCTGTATTTCAATTTTCTTCCTAGTGCTTGATAGTCCCCGAACAGGTCCTCCACCCTAGCTTTACCTATGTTGTTAGTCCCAACGTGGACCACAACAACTGGATCCTCCCCCTCCCGCTCCAATATCCTTTCAAGCTGGTCAGAGATGTCCCGCACCCTGGCACCGGGCAGGCAACACACCATGCGAGACTCCCGATCCGGCTTGCATAGGATACTATCTGTCCCCCTAATTATAGAATCCCCTATAACAACTACTTGTCTTTTTACTCCCCCCTCTTGAATGGCCTTCTGCACCATGGTACCGTGGTCAGCTGGCTCATCCTGTCCAGAGCCCTTTTCCTCATCCATACAGGGAGCAAGAGTCTCATACCTGTTGGACAAGGTCAAGGGCTGAGGCTCCTGCACTCCTGAACTCAGGTTCCCCCTGCCTGCCTCACTAACAGTCACACTCTGAAGTCCCTGATCACTTACTGAATGTGAATTACTTAATCTCCCAGGTGTGACTGCCTCCTGAAACAAAGTGTCCAGGTAACTCTCCACATCCCGGATGTGCCGCAGTGTTTGAAGCTCAGATTCCAGATCATCAACTCTGAGCCGGAGTTCTTCCAGCAACCAACACTTGCTGCAGATGTGGTCATTGCCATTCACAAGGGGAACAGCCAGCTCCCACATCATACAGCTACAGCATATCACCTGCCCAGCCATCTCTGATTAGTTAATTAATTTATTACTTTGTATAAATTTAAGTTTAAAAAAAAAACAAACTTGGATACCTCTGCTATAGTCTTTTTCAACCTAGTTCTGGTTAACAAATAAGAAAAAGAAAAATAATAATGTAATAAGGCACTCACCTGCTCACCCCAATGGGTCTTATTATTAGGTTAGAGGAGGAGGGCGGGTGGGAGACACTACACGTGTAGTGTCTCGGGTGCTTGACTTCCGTCGAACACCTTGGGTCACTGATGCAGGTGCACCTTCAACTTACGCTGACCGCACTGCACGTATGCAAATCTCCCCGGAACAGCCAATCAGCCCGGAACATTGACCATAATCCAAATTTATAGCTGCCAGTTCTCTCTGTATAATTGGAATGGTGATCATTCTGTACTGTGCCTGAGGTTGGGATTATGTGACCTTGTGTGGTATATATAGAAGTGGGGTTCGCACGCATTTTCTTTGTATTTTCCTATTCCCTTTGTAGTGGGGCTTTAGAATCCGTGATTGACACCTGCAGGGTACATATGAGCCGGACATTCGGGGGATGGAGTTACAGTATGTTTTGGTGCCTCTGGTGTTGGCAGGAGTTGAGGAAGTTATGTTCTGATGTGTGCCTGAATGTGGCATGAAAGATTTATCTTGAAGTCTTGTGGTCGTTATGAACAATCGCTATGTGGGAAGGTGTGCACCATTTTTTCATGATTTTACCCTTCTCCCTCGTGTTCTCTGGTGGCATGTATAGAGATACAAAATTGTGTCCAATGATTCTACTGATTCAATTATATTGCAGTTCTCATGTTCCCCTCTGTATCCATATATATTGAGACTTTTTCTTTGAGCTGAGCTGTACCATTCCTGTGGTTTTGTTGCGTTATTTGTTAAAATTAAAAACTTCAATAAAAATACTTCAAAGAAGATATTCACTTGTGCCGCCATAATCACCAGGGCTATGGGTCAAGTGCTGGAAAATGACATTAGTGTAGTCAGATCTTTGTCAACCAGCTTTGACACAATGGGCTGAATGGCCTCCTTCTATGCTGCAAACATCTATGAATCTAATGGGTGAGTGGATGAGGTTCGTGAGATGGGTAGGTGGATGAGTAGCTGAGATGGATAGGTCCGTGAGTGGGTAGTTGGGTTGAGGGTAGTGTGGTTGGGGTAGTTGGGTGGGGCAGTCGGGTTGGAGGGTCGTCAGGTGGTTGGGAAAGTAGTTGGGTTGGGTTGTCAGGTGTAGTTGGGTCGGGTTGGCTTGGATCGGTGTTTGGAGGGGTCTGTGTGGTGCTCAGTTGAGTTTTGTAACTTATCACCGAGTAACACCAGGATTAAACAGTGTAAAATCTCCAGGGTTAGTATGTGTATCTGTCCCAAGTCTCCACCCTGAGCTCAGATTCGGAGAGATTCACAAAGGATCAGGGGCAGTGGAAACCAGCCCATCTGGGGATTAAACTTCACCTGCAATTACAAGACACGTCTGTGCATCAGAACTTCCACGGGGTCCTATCATGCATTTCCCACTTTACGTCCCATCTCCGATGATTCAGAGACCTAAAGATTTGGGCCCAGGTTCTTTCTTGCATCTTGGAATTTGCTGATTTTCAACCCGCCAGGTTTTAATGTTAAAATGAGACTTTCCTCCGATAACACTGTTGAATATTCAGCTTGAAAATTGTGTAAAAAAAATGTTCATAACAATGTCCTAACAGGATTTTATGTTGTTGATTCTTGTCCTGGTTGCCCAAGCATGTTGCTGTAAAACAATGTTTCCTTGATTGATCAATGGCCACTTAAAGCTTTGTTAAATGTTTGGGCAAGGGTGGTAGGTCATAATCAAACTTCGTAACAGGTCTGAGCAAAGATTCTGAGCATGTCATTTACAAACACTTAGATAGCAACTTCATTTGTTTCCGAGTTGAAGGTTCTAATGCCATGAGAGGAAGAAGAGATGGAAATTTTAGAAGGGCAGGGAGGTCATTCCATTACAGACAGCAAGGATGGATTAGCCAGACAGCAGAGTGAGAATGCTTATAACCTTGTTTGAGACATGGGAATACTAGACATGCATGAAAATATGGTTTTCTGACAAACATAATCCCGTAACGTCCTGTAGGATTCACGACTTAAATCACTGGTGCCCTGCACAATGTGCGGCGTGACAACGCAGAAGTGCGGGTGTAATGCCATGTATGCTGGAAATATGCAGCGTTTAAACTCCTGGCCATTTTATTTCTCTCTGCTTGAAGCCCTGCGCTGCGCTGGAGCTTCTGAATGAAAAAGCCACCTACAGTGCAAACGTGGACCACTTACCTGGATTTTAGGTGAGTTTTTACATCTTTTTATTTGCGCTTTTATTTGTTTTGTCTAGCAGTGGCAGGAGACATCGGGGGACATTTTTTTGGGAGGTTAATATTTTGTATTATTAATGTTTAGCATTTATAAATATATTGAAAATGCAAATGAAGTGAAACGACAATTTATTTTTAGTTTTTTTAACTTTGGTTTGTCATGAAGCGAGTAATTCCATTAAAAGGGAACTTTAATGTATAAAATGAGTTTGGAGTAACACAAGGTGAAAGAATGCCTTATCTTTAACTTTGGTTTGTCATGAGGAAGTTAATGCCATTAAAGGAACTACAATTTTTTTTAAAAATAAATTTAGAGTACCCAATTATTTTTTCCAATTAAGGGGCAATTTAGCGTGGCCAATTCACCTAATCTGCACATCTTTGGGTTGTGGGGGCGAAACCCACGCAGACACGGGGAGAATGTGCAAACTCCACACGGACAGTGACCCAGGGCCGGGATTCGAACCCGGGTCCTCAGCGCCGTAGGCAGTTAAAGGAACTACAATGATAGAAATGCGAGGATGATCACTCGCTGAGTCTGATTGTTCAGCTAAGATACTCCATGTTACTGATCAGGGGTTCTGTGGGTTCTGCATGGCTAATGAGCCCAATCGTAAAGCCGAATCTTCACTCACTCACTTGGTAGGGGTTTCCAAAAGGCGGGAGCGGTCCTTGGACGCTGATTCGTGGGTATGCCTTTCACAGGCTCCTTTTCTGGGCCTCCTCTTGCTGCTGGGTGTTCTCAAAGAATTGTGTCCCTTCAATCAGGAAGCTCCGTCAACTAGGTTTTTTCTGAGCAAAGGTCTCCCAGGCATTAACGTCTACATTCCAGTTCTTGAGATAGGCCTTTGAAGAGTTTCCTTTGTCCTCCTCTTGTTCAGGATGCTTCCTTGAGCTGGGTGAATAAGATTTGCTTTGACAGTTGGGACTTTGACATCTTAACCATATGGGTGGCACAGCAGAGTTGGTTTCGGATGATCATGACCTTAACACTGTTGCTATTGACTCCTTCAAGGGCACTAATGTTAGCATACCTGTCCTCCCAGCTGATTCAGAGCTAAATTACATTTGGATTTTGAAATGTATTTTAAGCTGTGTTGTTTAAGAGTCTCCCGATTGGGCGGCACGGTAGCACAGTGGTTAGCACCGTTGCTTCTCCGAGCCAGGGACCTGGGTTCGATTCCCGGCTTGGGTCACTGCCTGTGCGGAGTCTGCACGTTCTCCCCATGTCTGTGTGGGTTTCCTTTGGGTGCTCCAGTTTCCTCTCACTAGTCCCGAAAGATGTGCTTGTTCGGTGAATTGGACATTCTGAATTCTCCCTCAGTGTACCCGAACAGGTACCACAGTGTGGTGATTAGGGGATTTTCACAGTAACGTCATTGCAGTGTTAATTTAAGCCTACTTGTGACACTAATAAAGAATATTATTATCATGATGTAATATGAATCCTAGAAGCTGATGTGAACTATCTCTCTGACAGGTATTGCAGCAAATCAATCACCCATCCCTAATGGCATACTGCCAAAATGATGTCAGAGGAGATGTGTGCCAGGACACTGTGCTTCAGAAGCTGCTGCTTTCGGATGTTGAGCTTGTAACATTAACTATTGAAATGTCAAAACCCTCCCCTCCCTCCTCTCTTCCCTCACTTCTCTCGTTCCTCACTCCTCTCTTCCCTCCCTCCTCTCTTCCCTCCCTCTTTACAAATAGACAGAATCATTGTGTTTATGTAGAAAAATATATTTTATTGACTGTTGTATTTAGAAAATTTGTAAATTTGAAAATTTGCAAGAAATTTGTAAAAATTGAGCTCTTTTTATGTTATCAATCAGCTGATAAAGTAAAACATTAAGTTAAATGTTAACTGGTTTCAAAGTTTTGTATGTGTAAAATTATTTTTATTTGTAAATGTTTTACATTAAACTTTACAAGCTTCTACAAATGTCTTACTGAAATGTCTTAGCACTGCTGCCTCACAACACCAGGAACCCATGTACAATTCGGACTTTGGGTGGCTGTGTGGTGTTAGCACATTCTCGCCATGTCTGCATGGGTTTCCTAGAACCATGGAATAGAACCATAGAATTCTTACAGTGCAGAATGAGACCATTTAGCCTATCAGGTCTGCACCGACCCTCTGAAAGAGCACCCTACCTAGGTCTACTCCCCGACCCTATCACTCGAATCTAACCTTTATATCCACAGACACCAAGGGTCAATTTAGCCTAACCTGCACCTATTTGGACTGTGGGAAGAAAACAGAGAACCTGGAGGAAACCCATGCAGACACGGGGCGAACGTACAAAGTCCACATAGACAGCCAACCAAGGCCGGAATTAAACCCAGGTCCCTATTGCTGTGAGGCAGCAGTGCTAACCACTGTGCCACTGTGCTGCCACCGTTTCCCCTGGATGCTTCGGTTTCCTCCCACAGTCCGAAGATGTGCAGGTTACGTGGATTAGCCTTGCTAAATTGCCCCTTAACGACCAAAGGTGATATGGGGTTATGGGATTAGGGTGGGGCATGGGCCTGGGTAGGGTGCTCTTTCAGAGTGTCAGTGCAGAATCATAGAATCACAGAACTTACCGTGCAGAAGGAGGCCATTTGGCCTATCGAGTCTTCACCGGCCTTTGGAAAAGGCACCCTACTTAAGCGTAAGTCCATGCCTCCACCCTATTCCTATAACCCAGTAACCCCACCTAACCTTTGGACACTAAGGGGCAATTTATCATGGCCAATCCACCTAACCTGCGCATCTTTGGACTGTGGAAGGAAATCAGAGCACCCGGAGGAAACCCACGCAGACATGGGGAGAAAGTGCAAACTCTACACAGACAGTCACCCGAGGCCAGAATTGAACCCGGGACCCTGGAGCTGTGAGGCAGCAGTGCTAATCACTTTGCCACTGTACTGCCCCAAAATGGAAACACTCGCCCAATGTGGGGCTCGAACCCACGACCCTGAGATTAAGAGTTGCATGCACTACCGGCTGAGCTAGCCAGCCATAAGTGAACTCAATGGGCCTTAAGGCTTTCTTCTGCACTGCAGTGATTCTATAAACATAAATTTAAAAAATCAGATGTTACAAGGAGAGTGACAGCAAAAAGCAATAGGGTGCTTTCAAAATCTTATGACCATAATCTAAATTAAAACATATGAACTTTTTTACACATGCCACATGGAAAGTTATATCATAATATAGTGCAGATTCAAATAGTTTCACAGATTTAAAACAAATAACCAAATCTCTGTTCACTTATGACTAATCATCTTTAATCATAAAAAATTTAAAAATATTTTATAAGAATCTATCAACAACATGCCTGTTTAAAAGAAATAGCAAAAAGAAAACTAGTGAAAAAACTTCTACATACCTTCATAACACCTGTTAAAATAGTTGCCTGTTCCCTTCAATAAAAATCTGTTGTTTAAATGCCTGCCCAAAATTTCTGTTAAGCTGGCCACGTCATAAGGGGGCGAGGCTGTACTCCTCTTGTGCCACGCTGGAGTCTGGGCAGACCAGGGTGCTGGAGGCCCGAGGATGCCACAGGGAAAGGAAGGTTGGACCCATTATCCGAGCGCAGGTAAATGCACAGATTTCCCTATTAAAATCGTCGGCCTGTGGCTTCCCACTGCTATATGGAAGTTCATAGAATCATAGAAACTACACAATGCAGGAGGCCATTTGACCCATCGAGTCTGCACCGACCCTTTGAAAGAGCACCCTGAATTGTCTAGACACATTCCCTCAACCTATCCCCGTAACCCAGTAACCCCACCTACCCATTTTGGACACTAAGGGCAATTTATCTTGGCCAATCCACCTAGCCTGCACATCTTTGGACTGTGGGAGGAAACCGGAGCGAAACCCTCGCAGACACGGGGCTAATATACAGACACCACACAGATAATCACCCAAAGCTGGAATTGAACTCGTGTCTCTGGCGCTGTGAGGCAGCAGTGCTACCCAATGTGTCACTGTGCTGCCCTTACTTTTTGTTCTCTATTGCAGGTTGTCACCATAGGGTGCAAAGGCCCAAAGCTCATAGAAGAAAGTGACAACTCCACCTCTGATGATGAAGAACAAGAACACCTGGAGGATACACTGTCATCTGCCTCTCTTTCATCCCCCACCACTGCAGTTACACTCACACGGGCCTTGGAAAATTTGTGCATAGAATCAGGGCATATGCTGATGAAGATAGGAGAGTTAAAGAAAGCAAGCACTCTTGACAACGCTACCTATTGTAAACACTAATAGTTTAAACCTGAAAATCTCAACAGAACACTTCCTGTTCTACTTTTATTTCTACTCAAGAGTCCCCATATACTTTACAGGGTGCTGAGGGTGCTTTCACTTTTCCTAGGACCAAGTCAATAGGCTGGATTCTCCAAATTGAAGACTAAGTGCTGACGCCAACATGGGGACAGTTGCGTTTTACGCCAGAGAAAATGGTGCAAAAGCTGCACCGATCCTTTGTCTGGTGGGGGGCTAGCAGCCACGCAGTGAAAATCCCCGGCTTCACTTGCGGATACGGCCGGAGAATTGCCATGTCCCTGGCCGCGCATGGCCTGCAGCAGCCGCGCCGTGCAACATGGTGCCGGCTGCGCACGGATCCGGCCAGCCAGATACTATCCCACAGTAACCCCCCCACGCCACCCCCAGGCCACCCTCCACCAGTGCCCCCAGCCCCTGGCAAAGCCCCCCCTGCCGCCGCGGAATGGCTCCCCCACCCCCCCTCACTGTGGTGGTGCTGGACTCAGTCCGCAGCAGCCACGCCGGATTCATGAAAGAAAATAGCAACGCTCAGGATCCTGGCCCATCGGGGGCGGAGCATCAGGGGAACGCCTCAGGTGACGTCCTGAGGCCGTCCATACGGTGTGTGGCGTACTCTTGGAGTACGCCGTTTGAGTGGGTGGCGCGTTGCAAAAGCGTCGCCACCTCCAATTTCTGGGCAAATGCTGATACTCCGGCTGATCGCCGAACGCGATTTCAGCATCGGCGATCAGAGAAACCCGCCAATGTGTGCCAGACCTCAATTAAATTAATTTGGACTCACTTTGGTGTTCCCACTTATTCTCCAAGGAATGAGATTTCTTGGGGTCTTCCCACTAGCATCTGGCTAAGCAAACACTCCAACTCCCCTTCAACACCGCACAATTGTGGACTCCCCAGCTCAAGCACGGACCTCACTGCATTCTTGCTTAGTAACACCAAATCAGAAACACTCCTGGTTTCTGATATCTTCTATTACTGGGCAGCATGGTGGCACAGTGGTTAGCACTGCTGCCTCACAGTTCCAAGGACCCAGGTCCAATTCTGGCCTCGGGTGAATGTCTGTGTGGAGTTTGCACGTTCTCTCTGTGACTGCGTGTGGTTCCTCCGGGACTCCGGTTTCATCCCACAGTCCAAAGATGTGCAGGTTATGTGCATTGGCCATGATAAATTGCCCTTAGTGTCCAAAAAGGTTAAGTGGGGATTCTGAGTTACTGGGAATTGGTCGAGGTGTGGGCTGGAGTAGGGTGCTCTTTGCAAGGGTCGGTGCAGACTCAATGGGCTGAATGGCCTCCTTCTGCACTGTGAACACTATGATTCTATGATATGACTGATTCCAAAGTTGCTTTACAGCTCCTGGCGGTTTCTCTCTTTGTTTGTCTCAAAGTTTCCCCCGGCCGACTGCCTGTTTCGCTGGCATCTCCACATCAAATTTCCTCTTAACCTTCTTCTCTCCAAGGAGAACAGTACCAACCTCTCCAATCTATCCTCATAACTGAAGTTTCTCATCCCTGGGACCATCATTGTAAACCTCTTCTGTACTCTCTCTAATGCATTCACATCCTTCCTATAGTGTGGCACCCAGAAGTGTACAAAATATTTCAGCTGAGGTCCAACTAATGTCTTGCATACGTCCAGCATAACCTCCTTGCTCTTGTACTTCATTACCCTATTAATAAAACCCTGGATACTATGTTTTATTAACTGCCACTTTTAATGATCTATATATATATATGCATCCAGGTCCCTCTGCTCATGCAACTCTTTAAGAATTTTATCCCTTATTTTACATTGTCTCTCCATGTTCTCTGTACCTGATGTGACCATCAATTCATGCGAAACAGAGTGTAAATGTAAACTGTGGCTTTAATCGACTAGAACAGTGCCTGCCAGTGAAAGCCGCCTGCAGGGCGACTGCTCTTTATACCTCCCTTCAAGGGGAGGAGCCAGGGGTGGAGCCTACAAAGGCACCAACATGAAACATCACAGGTAATACCTTACAATGTTCCATAGGTGGAGCCCTCATGGGCAACAGCATGGCACAGTTACATATATGGTGAATGGTTACTGCAATACGTTCACCACAGTAACAAAGTGAATTGTCTCTCCGTGTTCTTTATACCAAAGTGCATCACCTCACATTGCTCTACATTGAACTTCATCTGTCACCATCTGCCTACTCCACCAACATATCTATGTCCTTTTGAAATTCTACACTGTTCTCCTCACAGTTTACAATGTTTCCAAGTTTTGTGTCATCTGCAAACTTGTCCCCTGAATACCAAGATCTAGATCATTAATACAGGTAAGGAAAACAAGAGTCCCAATACCTAACCCTGGGGAACATCACTACAAATCTTCCTCCAGCCTGAAAAATATCCATTAAATGTTACTCTCTGCTTCCTATTATTCAACCAATTTAATATCCACATTGCTCCTGTCCCTTATATTCCATGAGCTATAATTATTCTCACAAGTCTGTTCTGTGGTGTTGTAGCAAATGCCTTCTGAAAGCCCATGTACATCACATCAACAACATTAAGGGCAGCGCGGCAGCATTGTGGATAGCACAATGGCTTCACAGCTCCAGGGGCCCAGGTCCGATTCCAGCTTGGGTCACTGTCTGTGTGGAGTCTGCACAACCTCCCCGTGTGTGCGTGGGTTTCCTCTGGGTGCTTCGGTTTCTTCCACAGTCCAAAGATGTGCAGGTTAGGTGGATTGGCCATGATAAATTGCCCTTAGTGTCCAAAATTGCCCTTAGTGTTGGGTGGGGTTACTGGGTTATTGGGATAGGCTGGAGGTGTTGAACTTGGGTAGGGTGCTCTTTCCAAGAGCCGGTGCAGACTCGATGGGCCGAATGGCCTCTTTCTGCACTGTAAATTCTATGATTACCCTCATTGCCCCTTTTTCACATTTTCTATTTGTCTATTAATTAGTTCCGAATAATTCACTTGATGTTAACCTGACTGGTTTGTAATTGCTGGGGCTACCTCACTACATTTTTTTAACAATGGTGCAACATTTGCAATTCTCCAGTTATCTGGCACTTCCCCTATGTCTCGAGAAGATTGGAAGGTTATGACCAGCGCTTCTACAATTTCTATTCTCACCTCCTTCAATATCCTTGGCTGCATCTCATCTGGTCCCGGTGCCTTGTTAACCTTCAGTATCGATAGTCTATTCAACACTTCCTCCTTATCAAATTTGAACCCTTCTAGGGATAAAGCTTCCTCATCTGTCTCCATGGCCTGGGTAGCATCTACCTCCTTGGTAAAGATGGATGCAAAGTATATGTTTAATACCTAGCCATGCCCCCAGGCTCCATGTGTAAATCCCCTTTCTGGTCCCGAACTAACTTTTCCTTTCACCACTCTTTTACTATTTAAATGCCATGGGATTCCCCTTTCTGCTCGCTGCCAGACTTTTCTCATAATCTCCCTTTGTTTCTCTAATGTGCTCTTTCACCTCCCCTCCGAACCTTCTGTATTCCTCTTGGTTCTCAACTGTATTTTCTACCTGACACCTGTCATAAACACACGTTTTCTTCCTTACCTTCATTTCCATCTCCTTTTTCATCCAGAGAGCTCGAGATTTGTTTACCCTACCTTTCCTTTTCAAGGGAATTTACTGGGACTGGGTCTGCACCATTTCTGCTTTGAAGGTATCCCATTGTTCAACCAAGTTTATCCCGCTAACCTTTCATTCCAGTCTAACTGGCCCAGCTCCATTCTTACCCCATGGAAGTCAGATCTCTCCCAGTTAATGAGTTTTACTCTCAGCTGCCTATTATCCTTTTCTCTTGTCATCCTAAACCTTACAATACAATGATCACTGTCTCCCAAATAATCCCCCACTAACACCATTGTACTTATTTCCAAGTACCAGGTCCAACAAAATCCTTCGTTGTTGGACTGGACACAATCCAAGAATATTTGCCCTTCTCCGCCCTTTCCACTACCAGTGTTCCAGTCTACATTTGGGTAAATAAAGTCCGCCATTAAAACTGGCCTATAATGTTTGCATCTTTCTGCAATTCCCCAACAAATTTGTTCCTCTCCATCTTTCCCACTAGTTGATGGTCTATAGACTAACCGGGCAATGTAAATGCTCCCTTATTGTTCCTTAGCCAAATTGATTCCATCTTTGAACTCTCTGGAACATCCTCTTTCTCCAGCACTGAAATGCTCTCCTTGACTAATATTGCCATCCCTCCTCCTTTCCTATCTTTTCTGAACACCTTGCACACAGGAATATTTAACACCCTTGAGCCAGGTCTCTGATATCGCCACAATGCAATTTGCACCTTTAATTCCCCAATCTTATTTACTATAATCCGTGCATCAACATACATGCACGGTAACGCTGATTTAGACATCATTATTTTCTCCACAGAGAACATGTGGAATTATTTACTACACAAGGCTGTGGAGACCAAGTCACTAAATGCATTCAACAAAGAGACAGATTTTTTTTTAGAACTATTTAGCATTTAGGAGTTTGGGGAGAAAGGTAGAGTATGGCATTGAGATCGAGGATCAGCCATGATCATATTGAATGGCGGAGTTGACTCGAAGGGCCGAATGGCCTATTCCTGCTCCTATTTTCTATGTTTCCGATTTCACCTATTAACTTACTATTCTTTATACTAGAACATTCTGTCCCTCCCAGTGTTTTGTGTATTCTGGATTTCTCCAACATTTCCTCATGGTTCCCACACCTCTGCGGAGTTAGTTTAAAGCCCTCCCAACAGCACTAGCAAAACGCCCAGCTTTGTTCAGGTGCAACCTGCCTGGGCTTTACAGGTGCATCACCCCCAGAGCCAGTCCCAATGTCCCAAAAATCTAAAGCCTTCCTTCTTGCATCATATTTCCAGTCACGCATTCATCTGCCTTACTCTCCTATTTCTGTACTCACGTGCACATAGCACTAGAATGAATCCAGAGAGTACTACATTTGAAGGCCTGTTTACTAATTTGCTTTCTAACTCCAACCCCAACCCCGTCTCAATATGGATACCAGGAACGCTGGCAGTTCACTCTCTTTCAGAAGAGGTGGAACCAGGGAGGCAACATACTATGCTGAAGCCATGTCTACGACCTCAGAAACGTGTCTGCTCCTCTAACTAATGAATCCCTATCACTATTGCTCTTACTTTCTCCTTCCTCACCTTCTGACAGCTGAGCCACCTAATGCCACAAACCTGGCTCTGACTGCACTCCACTGAGGTTCCGGCTTCCAAGATGGAAAACCAGTTTCTGAGCGGGACCCCAGGGGACTCCTGCACTACCAGATTTGTTTTCTTAGACTGCCTGCTGGTCAACCAATCTCTCCCTGTCTCCATTATGGATATGTTTTGGGCTATGGGGACAAAAAATTGGATTTTAGAAATTACTTTAATGCGAGATCTGTACAGCTAGTAAGGATTTGGCTGTCATGTCATAAAATTGGATTAAAATGCCAGGAAAACCAGCCCAATATTCAACTTCGCTGCATCACTCTCTGCCCTTCTACCTTTGTTTTCAATTTAATATTTGTGAACTTTGTGGTGAATGTAACTCCGTAATTCACACTATTGTATATACATGAGACCATGCATTTGTAAGCGCAGGTGCATTGCCCGACCACTAGGGTGAGTAGCGCTGGGAATGCTGAGGAGTTTGTACAGGGCTCCACCCTTGGCTCCACCCACGACTCCTCCCCCTGGACTGCTGTATAAATACCAATGCTCAGAGCCAGTCATTCAATTCATCGAGAGTTCAACGTGGAACAGGCTGGCTCTGTTGTAAGTAGATTAAAACCACTGTTCATATCTTAAAGCACGTGTCTAGTGAATTGATGGTTCCATCAATTTAATCTACTTAAGAAACAGTCAGGATCAATCATGGAATCAGCCCTCAAGCCTGAGCAACTGGAACTCGACCCACAGGATGCAGAGGCAAAATAATTTTTTTCTCATTGGCTGCGGTGTTTTAAAGCCTACCTTGCGGAAGCAAGCACAGCCGAAACAACGGAGTAGCAGAAAATGAGCCTACTGCACGCGAGGGTGAGCCACAGAATCTCTACTCAACTAAACTGTGCCGGTTCGTATACTGAAGCCCTAGTGCTACTCGACAAAATGTATGTTGATGAAGTCTATGCACAACACATGTTCACTACTTGCCGCCAGCGGCCTACGGAATCGCTCGCAGAATCCCTGAGAGAGCTTAAAACGTTATCTAGTGACTGTAATTACCAGGCGGTTACCGTGGCAGAACATACAGAACTTGCTGTACGCAATGCCTTTGTTGTGGGCCTTAGGTCAAATTACGTGCACCAGCGACTGCTGGAAAAGGGGGCCCTAAATTTTGAAGCGACTGTTGAACTTGCTACCACTATGGAGGTCTCCTTCCGCAGCCTCACCTCGTTCCCCGCGGACCCCGCGACCCCGTCATGGGCCCCCGACCAGCGACTCCCCCAGGCCGGCTCCTTGCGGCCGCCCAGCCACAATGCTGCCCCAGCCTGCCACTTTTGCGGCCAGAATCAGCACTCGCGGCAGCACTGCCCGGCCCGCAACGCGACCTGCAGCAGCTGTGGGCGAAAAGGACACTATGCCAGAGTGTGTCTGGCGAAGAAAGCCCCAGCCTCTAACCCTCCCACGGCTCAAAGCACTTGTTCCCTGAATTCACAGGCCCACAGGCCCCGAAATGCTGCAGCCTGTATGCCGACTCCGCCCCCACCTGACATGTGCGACTCATGGGGGCGGCCATCTTGGCAATCCTCCTCCATGCGGCCGGCCATGTGCGAATCATGGGGGCAGCCATCTTGGCAATTCTCCTCCATGCGGCCGGCCATGTGCGACTCATGGGGGCGGCCATCTTGGGATCCATCCCCTTCAAACTCTGAAACTCACCTCGACGACTACGAAGTCAGAGGGCAGTCATCACGGGGCCACTCCAGCACAGCTGATCGATCTGCCAACTACCCGCAACTAACCGCAGTCACTCTGGACCAGTCGCGCCCGAAGCATCTGCGAAACTCGATGACAGAGGTCCAAATCAACGGGTACAGCACGCCATGCCTCTTCGAGTCCGGGAGTACTGAGAGCTTCATACACCCAGATCTGGTAAGGCGCTGTTCGCTCTCCGTTTTCCCCGTGCGGCAAACTATCTCTCTCGCTTCAGGCTCCCACTCTGTCCAGATCCAGGGGCGCACCGCCGCGACACTCACAATCCGAGGCGCTAGCTATGCAACATTCCAACTCTACGTCTTGCCCGAACTCTGTGCGCCACTCTTATTAGGCCTAGATTTTCAGTGTAACCTCAAGAGCCTCACCTTCAGCTTCGACGGGCCCCTGCCCCCACTCACTATCTGCAGCCTCGCCACGCTGCAAATCTCCCCCCCCTCCCCTCTTTGCCAATCTCACACAGGACTGTAGACCCGTAGCCACTCGCAGCAGGCGGTACAGCCTGCAGGATAGGGTGTTCATCAGATCGGAGGTCCGAAGGCTTCTCAGTGAAGGGATCAGAGAGGCCAGCAACAGTCCCTGGAGAGCTCAGGTGGTGGTCGTTAAGACCGGGGAAAAATTCCGTATGGTTGTCGACTATAGTCAGACCATAAATAGATTTACGCTTTTTGACGCGTATCCCCTCCCCAGGATTTCAGACATGGTAAACAAGATCGCCCAGTATCTGCTCTTTTCCATGGTGGATCTGAAGTCTGCATACCACCAGCTACCAATCCGCCCGGAGGACCACCACTACACGGCATTCAAGGCCGATGGCCGCCTCTTCCATTTCCTCCGGGTCCCTTTCGGCGTCACTAATGGGGTCTCGGTGTTCCAACGAGCAATGGACCGAATGGTGGACCAGTACGGGCTGCGGGCCACGTTTCCGTACTTGGACAATGTCACCATCTGCGGCTATGACCAGCAGGACCACGATGCCAACCTCTATTGTTTTCTCCAGATGGCTCAGAAATTAAACCTCACTTATAACAAGGAGAAATGCATTTTCCGCACAACCAGACTAGCCATCCTCGGCTATGTCGTGGAAAACGGAGTCCTCTTAGAACTCCCCCTCCCTCATTGTCCCAAGACCCTCAAACGGTGCTTGGGTTTCTTTACCTACTACACCCAGTGGGTCCCTCAATATGCGGACAAAGCCCGCCCACTCTTTAAGGCCACAGTATTTCCCCTGTCAGCTGAGGCGCGCCAGGCCTTCAACTGCATCAAGGAGGACATCGCCAAGGTGGCCATGCGGGCAGTGGATGAATCCACTCCATTCCAGGTTGAGAGTGATGCCTCATAAGTAGCTCTAGCAGCCACACTGAATCAGACAGGAAGGCCAGTTGCATTCTTCTCCCGTACGCACTCCGCTTCGGAACTTCGACACTCGGCAGTCGAAAAAGAAGCACAAGCCATTGTGAAGGCTATTCGTCACTGGAGGCACTACCTCGCAGGTAGGAGGTTCACCCTCATCACCGACCAATGATCGGTTGCCTTTATGTTTGACAACTCGCAAAGGGGCAAAATTAAAAATGATAAAATTCTGCGGTGGAGGATCGAACTCTCCACCTATAGCTATGATATTGAGTATCGACCGAGGAAGCTCAACGAGCCTCCGGATGCCCTATCCCGCGGGACATGCACCAGCGCGCAGATCGACCGCCTGAAAGTCATCCACAACGACCTCTGCCACCCGGGGGTCACCCGGCTCGCCCACTACGTCAAAGCCCGAAATCTGCCTTTCTCCACTGAGGAGGTAAAAGCCGTCACCAGAGACTGCCCGATTTGTGCGGCGTGCAAACCGCATTTCTATAGACCAGACAGGACCCACCTGGTCAAGGCTTCTAGGCCCTTTCAACGACTCGTGATTGATTTCAAAGGGCCACTCCCCTCAACTAACAGGAACGTTTACTTCTTAAACGTCATAGATGAGTTCTCCCGCTTCCCATTTGCTATCCCGTGCCCCGATATGACCTCCCACACAGTCATTAGGGCCCTGCATAGTATCTTCACCCTGTTTGGTTTCCCCAGCTACGTGCACAGCGACCGGGGTTCGTCCTTCATGAGCGACGAGCTGCGTCAGTACATGCTCAACAAGGGCATCACCTCGAGCAGGACTACCAGCTACAACCCCAGGGGGAACGGGTAGGTGGAGAGGGAGAATGCGACGGTCTCGAAGACCGTCCTACTGACCCTCCGGTCCAGGAATCTCCAAGTCTCCCATTGACAGGAAGTCCTCCCAGACGCGCTCCACGCTATTAGGTCCCTCTTATGCACAGCGACCAATCAGACCCCTCACGAGAGGCTCTTCATTTTTTCCAGGGGCACTACCATGGGGGTCTCACTCCCGGCATGGCTGAAGACACCGGGCCCTGTACTCCTGAGGAAGCACGTCAGGGTGCACAAAACCGACCCCTTGTTGAGAAGGTGCGACTGCTTCACTCCAACCCCCAGTACGCCTTCGTCGTGTTCAGCGACGGCTGTCAGGACACCGTATCCCTCCGGGACCTTGCACCCGCCGGGTCCAGCATCCCCGCTATCAATACAGATGCACCCCTCACCCTACACCCCATCCTGCCGCGCCGTCAGGCTCCCGAGCCCACTAGCTCGCTGCATCGGTTCCGCGCAACCCAGCCGCCCCCTCGCGCTCCCGAGCCCACTGAGCCCACTAGCTCGCTCCACCTGTTCCGCACGCCCGCACCGGCTAACCCCCAGCGCCCTCAGTCCCCAGTCGAACCAGACGGGTATGGAGCTCGGACGTGATCTTCCCTGGAGTCCCCAACCCGCAACACCCGTCCAGCCGCCGCAAGAGGCTGCAACCCCGGTGCTCCACAGATTGCAGCGGACAGTCCGACCACCGGGCAGACTCAATTTATGAACCACCACCCCCACCGGACTTGATGTTTTTGTAGGGGGTAAATGTGGTGAATGTAACTCCGTAATTCACACTGTATTGAATATACATGAGACCATGCATGTGTAAGCGCAGTTGCGTTGCCTGACCACTAGGGGGAGTAGCGCTGGGAATGCTTAGGAGTTTGTACAGGGATCCACCCTTGGCTCCACCCCCGACTCCTCCCCCTGGACTGCTGTATAAATACCAATGCTCAGAGCCAGTCGTTCAGTTCATTGAGAATTCAATGCGGAACAGGCTGGCTCTGTTGTAAGTAGATTAAAACCACTGTTCATACCTTAAAGCACGTGTCTAGGGAATTGATGGTTCCATCAAACTTCACAAAGATTATTATTATTTATTATTAATAATAATCTTTATCGTCACAACTAGGCTTACATTAACACTGCAATGAAGTTACTGTGAAAATCCATTATTTATAATGTATATAAATTGGTATTTTTACTCTTGCAACACTGTTGAAATTTACATTAACAGTGCTAATTGTTCCATGACTCTCATACTCCAAGTTAAAGCTTTATTTCATACATGATGTTAATGTTCCTGCCTGTATTCCTCACAACAAAATAGTGTTTTTCAGACCATAGAATAGAACCATAGAATCCCTCCAGTGCAGAAGAAGGCCATTTCACCCATTGAGTCTGCACCTACCCTCTGAAAGAGCACCCTACTTGGGCCCACTCCCTCACCCTATCCTCGTAACTCCACCTAACCTGCATATCTTGGACACTAAGGGGCAATTTAGCATGGCCAATTCACTTAACCTGCACAGATTTGGACTGTGTGAGGAAACCGGAGCACCCAGAAGAACCCACGCATTCACAGGAGAGTGTGCAAACTCTACACAGTCACCCAAGGCTGGAATTGAACCCAGGTCCCTGGTGCTGTGAGGCAGCAGTGCTAACCACTGTGACACCATGGCGACCAGATTGGTATTCTACACTAGGTTTGGCAGCTTGCAATGAAAAAATTAAAATCGCTTATTGTCACAAGTAGGCTTCAAATGAAGTTACTGTGAAAAGCCCCTAGTCACCTCATTCCGGCGCCTGTTCGGGGAGGCTGTTACAGGAATCGAACCACGCTGCTGGCTTGCCTTGGTCTGCTTTCAAAGCCAGCGATTTAGCCCAGTGAACTAAACAGCCTCTTGGTAATGGGCGCAGTGACAGTTTATAAGCTGATTTGAAAGAACAGTCGTGATATTCTTTCTTGCATTGTTCAATAATCATGCTTGTACAGATAAAAAGGCAGAAACCACTTCAAAGAATAGCCTGCAATATTAAGCTACCAGCTCTTTCCCAGACAAAAGCAAAGGCCAGTAATTCTCTCTGGATAAATATCTGAGTTGTATCATTTTCTGAGAAGATTACCAATATGGTACATATATGGATGTGTCCTTCTACAAGATGAACTGCAACAACATACTAAGGCCTCTTTGACAGCACCATCCAAATCTGTGACTCGACTGCTTTGAAGGACAGAAGGCTCATACCAGTGGCGGACTGGGTCTAAAAATATTGGTTGTCAGGAGACAAAGGGGGCCCACCTACAACTACAATGCTATCATTTAATTTTCAGAACGAATAAATAACATTTTCAAAAAATACATATGGAAATAAGGGTACAATTAAAATTTTTGTGGAAAAAATGTGTATTTCTTAGTAATTACAGTGTACATGCACTGTACATATTACTGGCAGTAGATACCAAATGTAAATACAGAATGTTATAATTGAATTTTTAATTTATAATTTTAAAAAAAGTAATTGGGTGATATTTTTAAATAGTTTACTGCACAATTTACACATTAACAGATAGTTCAAAAGCACAATAGAGCATTGCATGCAGTCCACTATATTAAGA
This sequence comes from Scyliorhinus canicula, assembly GCF_902713615.1. NCBI lineage: Eukaryota > Metazoa > Chordata > Chondrichthyes > Carcharhiniformes > Scyliorhinidae > Scyliorhinus > Scyliorhinus canicula. The sequence goes on from NC_052148.1 coordinate 161,939,904, forward strand.
GCAATCGTTTGTGTTCGCTAGATGATTGTGCGAATCTGCCAATAATTGCTTCTGCATCCAATTCATCTAACAATTCCTTTTCAATGGATAGCAACATGTTTGATTCCAAATTCTCCTCAGACAGCGAATTTCTTAACCTTGTCTTTATGATCTTTAGCTTTGAAAATGTCCTCTCACATTGGACTTGAGTAACTGGTAGTGTGCAGAAGACTTTATAAAGTTCATAAAGGTTATCATATGCCTTGTCATGAAGTCTGTTGGATGCCAGAATTTTTAGTACACGCGATGGGCAAGTGCTGCAAATTTTACAATTGTTTCAACTGTAATCCATATTCTCACCATCATTAAGCAATAGCTTTAATACATCAAAGTTTGAAGCAAAAGAAAACAATTCCAATATTACTTGATCTTTGCTGATTTGTGGAAACAGCTTAATAATAACTTCCAATGCTTCATCTTCAAGGCCCTTCTCTGCAATAGTTTTAAACTTTGCTGGGTCCAAGCAGGACAAATCTTTATACAACTGTTTGTGTTGTACAAAGCGTGATTCTAGTGACTGGACAATGCGATCCATTATTAGGTTAAACACATTTATTCGAAAATCAGCTAGAGAGTCTGAGGAATTTCTTTCATCATCAATAAGCTCATCTGCCATTCTTTCTTCTTCCTCTGCCTCTTAACTGGCAATGCTGTTTCCAACGCATCAATTTCCAATGTTTGATTTTCATCCATATTCATCTGTGAAATCCTGTCATTACGTTTATTTACAAATTCCAAAGCCTTGCTGTGACCGTTATCAAATGTTCTTGTCTGTTCCTTCAACTTTGTTGTAGCTGAATCTACCAAACTCCATGCAGTAAACATATCTAAACCACTTGTCTGTAGATAACTTGATAACGGGGTTGTAGTTTCAAATATATACAAGTAAGTAAATGCTGTCAATATGGTTTCAAACTTTAGAAGACTTTGAAGTAAAACATTTGCTTCATGTTTTGTTTTTGCATCAAACTTTTCTGAATCTTGTATCATTGATAAGCATGTCAATAGATTTATGAAAGTACTGACAGCGGCATCATCAAAACGTCCAAATATAGTTGTTGCTGCATTGGATTTTCATGACCATCTAGTCTCACCAATTAGCTTTAATCATTTCATTTTTTCTTGTCCTAGATGTTTTCCAACAACTTCTCTCCATACAGCCATTCTCTTGTATGATGCTTTCACAAAAGTTGCTATATTCTGGAGCAAATTGAAAAAAGAAACTGCAAGCACACAACATTTTGTTGTTTCAGTTATCACCAAATTCAAGACATGGGCATAGCACCATATATGAACATGTTGATCAGCCACATCAACAATTTTACTTTGTAAACCATTATACTGGTCATGGTAGCTTGCAGCACCATCTGTGCTATCAGATAAACATTTTTGGGGGTCAATTTTAAGATGCTGTAATGTTTCAATCCCTGTCCTGTACCATCATTACTTGGCACAACTCAAAGTAGTCGCTTACAGATAATACCTTTTAGCACATACCGAATAATAATACTAAACTGATCGATGGATGAATTATCTTGTGTTGAATCAACCTGAATAGAATAATATTTTGCTTGAGAAACTTCATGACTAATTCTTTCTTGTATCATATTCTTCATAATTTTGATTAACATGTTTATAGTTGTTTTACTCAGGTATGTAACAATTCCACCACGGCCTTTACTTTGAGCCTTTCCTTGTTGCTCTAATCATTTGATTCTTTGTTTAGACTTGTTTTGCACTGCAGAAACGTGAGCTGCCATAATGGGGGTCATATTTTGCTATCAACTGCACTGTAGCTAAAAAATTGCCATGATTCAGAACCTCATTATCTAGAGTGTAGGCCGATTCATTTCTGTGATCTCGAAAAGGAAGTGCTTGCTTGCCTAACATATTTATGGTGTCTATAATCCTCATGACAATACTTCTATGCTTCAATACTTCTTCTTTCCTTTTAATTAGTGATGCTGCAAAAAATGTATCTAAGGTGCCATCATTAACCACATTGATATATTGCTGAGCATTTCTGACATGTGTTGTTGTCGATTCATGTAAAGTCAAGCTCTGGCTAATATGCCTGTAGTCACTAAAGCCACGTACAAAGGGTGATGGTTTACAAGTGTTGGGAAACTCAAAGGCTAAGCAGTATGAACAATATAAGCATCTATTTTCTTTGTTATATGTTAGCCATTTTCCTCTCATACAAACGAGCATCAAATGGCAGATCATCAAGTGGCTGAAGTGGATGTTCAGCAAAAAACTGTTTTAGCTTTGCTCGTGATGGATATTGGAAGATTCCATTAATTGATCTTTCATTTTCTTGCGTAGGTTCATTTACAGGATGTGCTTCAGAAACCAAGTCATTTATGCTTGAAGGAATATCTGATTCCCTGTCACTAGTTGAAGCTATGTGTTCAGATGTTGCAACTACAGGCAGTACAGATACCGGAACAAGGAAGCCAGAAGAAATATTGGGCCTGGGTTGATTAGTAATGGATCCACTTGTATTTTCTCTACATTCAAAGTAGCTCTTCTCTGTTCTTGTAACTCACATGTCATTGCATCATCACCATGAGCATTGTTTCTTGCTTCTTGATTATTTGTTGCAGAACTGGATATTGATGTGGATTGTGCTTGTGGTATTATAAACTCTGTAATAGGCCTGCGTCACTTGGCTGATTCCTTCCTTTCTGCTTCTTTTTGTTCTTTGCGTTTTAGTGACCCAGATTTATGCTTTTTTCCCCCCATGCTGGTAGGGGTAATATTCCTGAAATAAAAACTTAATTAAAAATAGCCCACATTGGGAAAAATGAATATTGATGATTGCAAGAATAACCTGAAGGAACGCCAGATAAACCCCTACTTGATCAAAAATATAAAATAACTTACTTACACTTCAATAGGCTATGTTCATTAGTCAATGCTACTGTGGCCTATGCAGCTTCAGAAGAGGAGACAATCACTGTCCAGTGTTCACACCAGCAAGCAACTGAGACAACTGTTGAAACTTAGAAGTTTGGTCCGACTATAGTAAGACATTAAGAATGGTCCCACGACCAAAGTTAACATGTCCAGTTTGATACCAGTGTAGTGTTACAAGTCGCAACCCTTTGAGTTTACCGATCATGGCTTATCACTTCAATATCTTTGACCACATGATTAACGGTCAAAGGTACCACTTCTCCTTTTCGGTGACCTCACGACCCTATGTACTGCTTAATATCCTTTCAAGTTGCCGACCATCTCAAATCACGAACTGTAACTTTATCTTTAAATTCACACACTCTTGCTGAAAACATGGATTTCCAACTATGTCCGACCTGGGTGAACCAGCCCCCCCCCCTCCACTCCTTTTCACATCCGCTTAACACTGCTTCGTTCCTTCATACACTGAGTGATTATTTGTTTGTTTCTTTATTGCATTTTTATTTGGTATTGCTCTTTTTAAAAACAATTATATTTTATTAAGTTAGAATACAAATCTCAGGAAAGAAGTTGGAGATTTATTTATCTAATTAATTATAATTTTTAAGGGCCCTTCAGAGATTCACGGGCCCCTTCTTGGCTCTCCGGGCCTCGGACCGATGTACCGGCTGACCAAGACTACTGCTTGATATCCTTTGAAGTTGCCGACCATCTCAAATCACGAATTGTAACTTTATCTTTAAATTCACACACTCTGGCTGAAAACATGGAATTTCCTTAATTATGCCCGACCCGGGCCCCCCATTCCACATCCTTCCACTACCTCCCCTGCTTCGTTCCTTTTCATGCACTACTTATTTGGGTCCTGTTCTCTTTTTTTTCTTATTCCTTTTTATTACTAAAACAGTTGTCTGTGTTTGTTTCTTTGTTGCATTTTAATTTGATATAGGGGGCCCACTTCATCAGGGGCCCACTTGCCATTGGGCAAGCTGACACCCTGGCCAGTCCGCCACTGGCTCATGCCACCACCTGCAAGATTCCCCCATTTCATACATCACCTTGACTTGGGAAATATTTCACTGTTCCTTCACTGTCGCTGGGTCAAACTCCTGAAATACCCTCCCCAACAACCCTGTGGGCGTATCTACGGGACATGGGCTACCGCAATCTAAGAAGGCATCATCACCTTCTCACAGGAATTAAGAATGAACAATAAATACATCCCTTGATCGAATGAGAACAAATTTGTGCCTGTATGAATACACAACCAAATTGTTTGTGAGAGAAAATGTGAGACATGCCAGTTATAAACCAATTTTCTTCATCACAAACACTTTCTTCCATTTTCTTAGCTATGTGTTAATGTTGGACTGAATAGATTGAATGCATTTCACAACGGCCTACTTTCTTATGACTAGAGTCAGTTAGAAATGTAAAATGAATTTTAGCAACAATTCAATAAAGCCCGACGGATTCATTGCATGGAGGTGGATTAGTTATGTTATTACATTCTCCTTCTTGCGTTACACCATAGAAACAACAGACTATATTTATGTATATGGGGTATCCGTGGTTACTGGTTTGGCACACTTCCTTAATTCAATGCTGTTACCATCATAAATATAACACATTAAGATTCACATCTGTTAAGTTTCAAAGAATTATAGTGACTGGCTGCAATTTGTTTTTGCTTGTCTCATTGCTACAAATAAAGCAATTAAAAATAAACTTAGATCCATTAATTCTATAGGATTTTCAAATTACTGTAAATTAGTTAAAAAAAACACAATGCACTGAAGACATACCAAGGCTCCTTGAATAGTATCTTCCAAACCCACAATTTCTGCCACCTGGAAGGGCAAGGGAACAGTGAATGGGAACCACCTGCAAATTCCTCTCCAAGTCACACATGAAAAATCATCCTGACTTGGAACTATATCACTGGTTCCTTTGCTATCGCTGGGTCAAAATTCTGTAACTTTCCCAAGCAGCAATAATTTACAGAATTGTTATGTCACAGGAGGCCATTTGGCCTTTTTTGTCTGCACTAGTTCTCCAAACTAGCATCATGACTTAGTGCCACAGCCCTGCCTTTTCCCCCATACCCATGCATATTGTTTCTATCCAAATAATCATCTAATATCCTCTTGAATGACTCGAATGAACCTGTCTTCACCATATTTCTAGGCAGTACATTCTGGAGTTGAACCATTCGGTGTATGAAAAAGTTGTTTCTCACATTACATTTTCTTCTTTTGCAAATCACTTTAAATCTGTGCCCTCTCGTTCTTGATCCTTTTAGGAGCGGGAACAGTTTCTCCCTATCTACACTGTTCAGTCCCTTCATTGGAACATCTCTATCAAATCTCTTCTTAACCTTCTTCTTTCCAAGGGGAACAATCCCAACCTCTCCAATCTATCCTCATAACTGAAGTTTCTCATCCCTGGAACCATTCTTGTAAACCTCTTCTATGCTCTCTCCAATGTGTTCACATCTTTCTTAGTGTGGCACCCAGAAGGGATTGGTTTAGATTTGTTTATTGTCATGTGTACCGAGGTACAGTGTATTGTTCTGCGTGCAACTTAGACAGATCATTTCGTACATGAAAAGAAAATACATAATAGGGCAAACAATATTTCTGCTGAGGTCTAACTTGTGTCTTGTGTAAGTTCAGCATAACCTTGCTCTTGTGCTCTATGCCCCTATTAATAAAACCCAGAATACTATATACTTTATTAACTGTGCTCTCCATCTGTCCTGCCCCTTTTAATGATCTGTACATATATGCACCCAAGACCGTCTGCTCCTGCACCCCTTTTAAGAATTTTACCCCTTATTTTGTATTGTCTCTCCGCATTCTTTCTACCAAAATGCATCACTATACATTGATCTTCATCTGTCACCTATCTGTCCACTCCACCAACTTGTCTATATTATTTTAGAGTTCTGCACTCTCCGTGGTGCACCTACAACACATGGTTGTAGCAGAGCCACCGCCTTCTCAAGGGGATTTAGGGATGGTCAATAAATGCTGGCCTCGCCATTCACCACCCTCATCCCATGAAGTGATGAAAAAAGTTATACACTCAGGGTGAAGTTTGCGCAGTTCGGCTGGTCACTCCTTCATGTCTGAATAAAACACACACCGCAGTGGGCCAGTGATGGAGTTTCCTATTCTTCGCCCTCAGTAATAATGAATCTCAGCCAGAGACGTGATGGCACATTGCTGTGACTTTAGGTGTTTAACTGGAAGAATTCACCGTTTGGTCTGTCAGGCTGAACTCTAACCTTTACCTTAGCTACCAAACTGCGTCAGGATCGGAAGAGCCCATTGCTAACAACGGGGGGGGGGAACAAATGAATCAACAGATAAATACAAGTAAACCATTGCAGGCGATGGCTTCATGAAACTCTTCATCTAAATATACCACTATTCCTGCATTTCCCGTCCGTTATCCCTTTCTCCCTCCCTCTAAATGTGGGAGAAGATGTGATTGTGGAAAGTTTCCTTCCCCAGCAATATTGCGCTGTTCCCGGTGGAGAAATGGCTCCTGGCAACGGCGAAGCCGAGCGAAGGGAAGGATAGGGAGGAGCGGAGGGAAGGATAGGCAGAGGTTAAAGGGAGAGGGCTTAGAGAGAGAGAGAGAGAGAAAGTGGGGCATCGAGGGACACAGAGAGGGGAGGATAGGCGGAGAGCTGGGCCCGGGGACAGCGGCGGCAGAAGGAGCCCCGGACGCGGGGAGAGCGGGGCCGCACCATGTCCGACTCCGAGGACGAAACTCACGACCGGCAGCTGAAGATCGTCATTTTAGGGGACGGCGCCTCGGGGAAGGTGAGGAGGGCGGGGATCGCGGGCCGGCACTCGCAAGCTGGGCACCGAGGCTTGTCCTGCTGGGGTCGTCCTCGCTTCTGCCAACAATGAAGATTGATAACGCGTGCTTTCTGTTGCAGACTTCTTTGGCAATGCGTTTCGCCCAGGAAGCTTTTGGGAAACAGTACAAGCAAACAATTGGGTTGGATTTTTTTCTGAAAAGGATCTCTCTACCAGGTAAGAACATTCAGCAAAGTTGCACTGTTCAACGTGTAAAAAAGTGTTAATTGGAATAGGTGCATTATTGATAGATTTTGCATTTGCGCGAACTTCCTGTACCATTACAAATTCCTGTGTCCATATTGATAGTGGAAAATGTCTATTGTCGCATTGTAATTGTCACTTTTTCGTGGTGGTGGTACATATGCATTTGCGTTTCCTGGATCTGGGATCTGAGAGATCATGGGGAAGGAAAATCTGCTGGGCTGGCTGTTTGGCATGGACCTCTGTCGCCCTTGATTTAACCTCCGTGATGGTGGGATGAGGCACTTAAGTGGACGTTGCCTATTTTCAGACCTAAATTGGTGGGTGGGCTACCTGTCATTGCCCTTACTGCTGTATCACAATGGGGACGGGCCTGTTGAGGATTTTCAGATCCACTGGTGGGAAAATGTTAAATCCAGCCCAGAGTTAATATTTCAGGCAATGACCTAGTAGAGTTGTTCTGCAGTAAGTTCCCACTAAGAGCAATGAGATAATGACCAGATAATCTTTTTAAAAAATTGATTAAGGAAGGAATGTTGATCAAGAATCCAGGGAGAACGCCGTTGCCCTTCTTCGGAATAGTCACGGGAATGTTTACATCTGTCCGAGAGGGTAGACATGGCCTCTGTTTAACATTACCTGGTCCTTATCTCATTGCTGTATTTGGGAGCTTGCTGAATTTGCACAAATTGATTGCTGTGTTTCCTAGAATACATAAGTGCCTATACTTTGAAAGTACCTCTGTTTTGGTGGTCAGGTGCTTTCAAACTGCAAGCTATTTTGCTTTTTGTTTTGCTGTCTTGCTGTCTTCCTCCCTCTCTTTTTTTTCTCTTTGTTTTCATTGTCCTTACTTTAACTTTTCGATTTCAAAACTGAAAACAGGAATATAAAATATATCTATTTATAACTTGGAATCCATAGAATCCCTGCAAATCCCTACAGTGCAGAAGGAGGCCATTTGGCCAATCCAGTCTGCACTGACCCTCTGAAAGAGCTCCCTACCCCATTCCACTGCCTTATCCCCGTAACCTTACCTGCATATCTTTGGACTGTGGGAGAAAACTGGAGCACCTGGAGGAAACCCACGCAGACACTGGGAGAATGTGCAAACTCCACACAAAGTCATCCAACGCCAGAATCTAGCCCAGGTTTCACTGCATTCTGGAGCCTTACCCAATGAAAGCACACAATGATCTTTCTATATCATCTCTGAGACTTCTTGATCTTTTGACCTGCTGGAACATAGAGTTGGCTAGTGGTTCTCCTAGGTTTGGTGCTGTGAGGTGGCAGTGCTAACCACTGTGTCGTCATGCTGCCCGCACTGTGCATCCATCAGTCTCAGACTCCGATATAGAAAGGAGGAGCCCATTCTCCTTCCAATCGTTGTTTTTCTTTATGTATTCTTGATCAAATTGAGTAAGCTTTCAAGTAAAGTATAGAATTGCGAAACCTAAAGATAACAAAAAAGCCCTGACCTAGAAAAGTAATCTGCATGCAAGAAAATGTTCTTGTGATTTTGATCATTGCTCTGTCTTCAAAATAAGAACTAGAGTTGTTTCTAACCTCATCTGTTTTTGAGGGATGACTTTTTGCACCTTTTTTTACTTTTTATTTGTTTTGGATTTAAAATGTATCATTTTTTTCTAGAGAGGTTGGTGCAATTCTACCAGGAAATTGGAATTTCCTGGTGGGAGTTAAGCTTCTGCTTCATTCTAGCCTTTAATGGCAATCACTTAGTTTTGTGCTTCACAAGATTCTCAATTTCTCTCTGAAAACAAAGCTTATAAATTACCGGTTAGCTTCTGGGTAATATTAGGACCTGTCGAGAATCCTGTTGGATTAGATTCTCTTGTGTTTTAAATAGATGTGAACCTGGCCTTGGTGTCATTGGAGGTTGGTGAATTGTGTCCAGCTTAATTAGATTTTTTGCGACATAGCTTTTCTTAACATCTAATCATATAATTTTACCTGAGTGTTTTTGACAGTGGAAGAAACTACCCATTAAACACTCTTCACTGTCTCTCCAGTGTGGCCTAAACTAATGATTTTGTTAATTTCCTGTTGTTGATCCAGCAGAAGACGATCGTGGAAGAGATACTAGAGAAGATATGTTTTAAGAAAGTCAATGGTCCTAAGAGTACAAAAATTATCATAGCATGAATCCTAAAGTACTGAAGGAGATAGTAAAGGCACGACAATATTTGGAAAAAGGAATTATGATGATGGAAAGCGACAAATGGTGTATGTCCCTTGTTCAAGAAAGTGGAAGGATTTTTTTTTGGAGGGACTGGGAGGAGAGAGGATGAGGCATAAAATTATAGGATTTTCAAGAGATTTCCAATGAAATATAACAGACTATGAAACTCAAGTGCCCTGGTATGGAAGGAAATTCAACTGACTTCTATCCACCAGGTATCACTCTTCCATGCAAAGAATGGTTGTAAATTGATATTATTCATGTTGGGATATAATAGTTTCCACTTTATTTGGGTATAAGCACATAACTGGAGTCATGCCTCGCACAAAAGAAAAATGATTGTGGTAAGTCCCAGCACATTGTTGCAGGAGTTCCTCAGGGTAGTGTCCGTGGCCCAACCACCTTCAGTTACTTCATCAATGACCTTCCTTCTATCATAAGGTCAGAAATGGCCATGTTCCCTGATTGCACAGTGTTCAGTTCCATTCACAACTCTTCTAACAAAAGTCTATATGCTTGTGTAGGCAAGACCTGGATAATATTCAGGCTGTGGTTCAGCTGAGTGGCAATTAAGAGTCATGTCACACAAATGCCAAGCAATGACCATCTCGAACAAAGCAAATCTAATACTTCCCCTTGAAGTCCAAGTGGACTACGTCAAAAGCATTGCCCTCATCTACACACTTGGTAACCTCTTCAAAATATTCAATCAAGTTGCTCAGATATGACCTTCCTTTAACAAAACCACACTGACTGTTCTTGATTGGTCCCTGCCTCTCCAAATGCAGATCAATTCTGTCTGTCAGAATTGCTTCTAATAGTTTCCGCACCACTGAGATTAGAGTGACTAGCCTGTTGTTTCCTAGTTTATCCCGTCCTCCCTTCTTGAATAGTGGTACCACATTGGCTATCCTCAAGTCCTCTGACATTAGGGGCTGATTTAGCACAGTGGGCTAAATAGCTGGCTTGTAATACAGAACAAGGCCAGCAGCGCGGGTTCAATTCCCGTACCAGCCTCCCCGAACAGGTGCCAGAATGTGGTGACTAGGGGCTTTTCACAGCAACTTCATTGAAGCCTACTTGTGACAGTAAGCAAATATTATGAAAGGAATTGAAAATTATTACCAGCGCCCCTGCTATTTAATCTCTTGTCTCACTCAACAGCCTGGGATGCATTTAAATGGCCCTGGAGATATGTCTACTTTTAAGTGTGACTGACCACTCAGAACTCCCTCTCTGGCTATGTTAATTTCTTTTATTTTTTTCACAGTCCTTCTCCCTGATATCTATACACACACTGGCCCTTTCACTCATGAACGTCGACAAAGTATTCATTTTGAACCCTACCTAGGTAAAGTCGCCGTAGTCCCAGATGACCATAGGCTCAAAGGGGAAAGCTGACTAGGATCACCAGACCTCCGGTGACGGGCAAGGCTGAGAAGGTGGACCTTCATGAATAACATCAGCCGGTGCGGGAATTGAACTCCCGCTGCAGGCCTTTCTCTACATCACGAACCAGCTGTCTAGACAAGTGAGTGAAACTGGCATTCACTGGCTCCGCACACATTGCCACTGTGGTCCTTAATGGACCTTGCTCTTTCCCTATTTATCCTTTTACACTTCATGTACTTGTAAAACAATTTGGGATTATATGCCAGTATCCTTTGATGTCCCTTTTTTGCTCTCCTAATTTCCTTTTAAAAGTTCCCTCTTGTACCTTCTGTATGCCCCAAGGGTTTCTGCTATTTTTGCCTATATTGTATTTTTCCTGCAGTGCCTCCTACATCATGGGCGGGAATCTCTGCCGGCGGGATTCTCCGTTTTGCTGGCACCCGGGGGTTTCCTGACATCGTGGGGCTGCCCCACGATGTTGGGAAACCCCATTGACCGGCCAGCGTTACGGAGAATCCCGCCGGCGGATCGAGGCTCAAAAGTGATGTGGCGGGGCGGAGAATCCAGCCCCATATCTATATTCCAGCATGCTGCCTACCACCTCCCTGTGTATTAAGAAACCTAGAAAAAGGAATGATGTGGAGATGCCGGTGTTGGACTGGGGTGAGCACAGTAAGAAGTCTTACAACACCAGGCTAAACTCCAACAGGTTTTTTTCGAATCACTAACTTTCGGAGCACAGCTCCTTCCTCGGGTGAATGAAGAGGTCGGTTCCAGAAACACATAGAGACAAAGTCAGTGATGCAAGATGATACTTTGAATGCGAGTCTTTGCAGGTAATTGAGCCTTTACAGATCCAGATGGAGCAACTGGAGAGAGGGATAATCACAGGTGTGAATTGTCCCTAGCCAGGACAGTTGACAGGATTTCGCAAGCCCAGGTCAGATGGTGGGGGGTGAATGTAATGCAACATGAATGCGAATGTCGTGGTCGCTGTTCTGAAGGCTGGGTAGTTTGCACCAAACAATGGTCTGTTTGAGGTTGCGCGGTTGTTTGAAATCAAGTAGTGGGGCTGCGGGGATGACCTTGGCATCTGTCCCGTGTTTGTCTTCTGAGGAGGTCGGTACGGTGTTTTGCTGTGGCGTGTTTGAACTGTCGATCGAGATGTTGAGCGCCATATCCCGTTTTATGAGGACATCTTTGAGCGTCTGTAGATGCCTGTTACGCTCTGTTGAGACAATTCACACCTCTTTAACCTGGAATTATCCCTCTCTCCAGTTGCTCCGTCTGGACCTGTGAGGACTTAATTACCTGTAAAGACTCGCATTCAAAGTATCGTCTTGCATCATTGACTTTGTCTATATAGATGTTTCTGGAACCCACCTCTTCATTCACCTGAGGAAAGAGCTGTGCTCCGAAAGCTGATTCGAAACAAATCTGTTGGACTTTAACCTGGTTTTGTAAGACTTCTTACTGTAGAAAAAGGAACACATAATCAGAAGTTACTGGTGTATGTGAAAATGGAGTGTTGAAGAATTGTTCTCCACAATAAAAATGGAACTTATCTTATTTAATTGTCATAAATCAATCACACTGATAATACAACAAACACTGTTCATTGTTATAAAATGGCATTTGCAATTCACTTATGAGAAATGTCATGGCTGATCTAGTAAAAATATAAGTCTTGTAGATGATGCATACTTGCCAGAAGATTCTTCCATCACTCATGTCAAACCTAAAATAAGTGTATGAGTCTTATTCATCCACAATAAATAGTGGTTCTGTGATGTATTCCTTGTTACATGGTCTCCAAGGCAGGTGGTGCTGTTGTCTTCAGTGAGGCTTCTATTATTGGAGCTATTTCGCAATCACAGAATTGATGCCGGGGACGAGACCATTAGGCCAGTTGCTTCGGCATCATCTCTCTGATTGAGCAATTCACCTGCCTTCTCCCCATAACCCTGCATGTTCTTCCTGTTCAGATAACAGTCTAATTCCCTTTTGAATGCCTCAATTGAATCTGCCTCCAGCACACACTCAGGCAGTGCATTCCAGACCCTAACCACTGTTTTTCTTCATGTTGCTTTGGTGTCTCTAAATCTATGCGTCTTGTTCTTGATCCTTGCGTGAGTGGGAACGATTTCTCCCTATCTATTCTTTCCAGACCCCTGATGGTTTTGAATACTGTATCAGATCTCTTTTTCAGCCTTCTCTTTGCCAAGGAAAACAGTCCCAACTTCTCCAATCTGTCTTCATAACTACGTTCCTGGACGCATGCTTGTGAATCTTCTGCATATGCTCCCTAAAATGCTTCCCGGACTGCATGCAGTATTCCGAGTTCCAACTAGTGTCTAATGCAAGTCCAACATCACTTCCTTGCTCTTGCACTCTCTGCCTCTATTAACAAAGCTTAAGATACCGTATACTTTATTTACTGCCCTCTCAACCTATCCTGCGACCACTCCAGATACTAGTATACACTCAGGACACTACTTCCTTATTCCTGCAGCTTTCTGCGATCTCTCACTCACTGTCTTGAGTCCTGCAAAGCCCTTATCCTCAACCACTTGCTCCTATTGCCACCACACCATATGATAGTTACTGTAAAAAAAAAAACCCTAGTCGCCTCATTCCAGTGCCTGTTCGGGTACAAAGAGAACAAAGAAAAGTACAGCACAGGAACAGGCCCTTCGGCCCTCCAAGCCTACCATGCTGCCCGTTGAAACTAAAATCTTTTACACTTCCGGGGTCCGTATCCCTCTATTCCCATCCTATTCATGTATTTGTCAAAATGCCCCTTAAACGTCACTATTGTCCCTTCTTCCACCACCTCTTCCGGCAGCGAGTTCAAGGCACCCACTACCCTCTGTGTTTTTACAAAAAAAACTTGCCTCGGATATCTCCTCTAAACCTTGCCCCTCGCACCTTAAACCTATGCCCCCTAGTAATTGACCCCTCTACCCTGCGTAAAAAGTCTCTGACTATCCATTCTGTCTATGCCCCATATAATTTTGTAGACCTCTATCAGGTCACCCCTCAACCTCCTTCGCTCCAGTGAGAACAAACCAAGTTTATTCAACCACTCCTCATAGCTAATGCCCTCCATATCAGGCAACATCATGGTAAATCTCTTCTGCACCCTTTCTAAAGCCTCCACATCCTTCTGGTAGTGTGGCGACCAGAAATGAACACTATACTCCAAGTGTGGCTTAACTAACATGACTTGCCAGTTTTTATACTCAGTGCCCCAGGTAATGAAGGCAAGCATGCCGTATGCCTTCTTGACTACCTTCTCCACCTGTGTTGCTCCTTTCAGTGACCTGTGGACCTGTACACCTAGATCTCTCTGACTGTCAATACTTTTGAGGATTCTACCATTCACTGTATATTCCCTACCTGTATTAGACCTTCCAAAATGCATTACCTCACATTTGTCTGGATTAAACTCCATCTGCCATCTCTCCACCCAAGTCTCCAAACGATCTAAATCCTGTTGTATCCTCTGACAGTCCTCATCATTATCTGCAATTCCATCAACCTTTGTGTCGTCCGCAATCTTACTAATCAGAGCAGTTACATTTTCCTCCAAATCATTTATATATACTACGAACAGCAAAGGTCCTAGCACTGCAACCTGCGGAACACTATTAGTCACAGCCCTCCAATCAGAAAAGCACCCTTCCATTGGTACTCTCTGCCTTCTATGACCTAGCCAGTTCTGTATCCATCTTGCCAACTCACTGATCTCGTGTGACTTCACCTTTTGTACCAGTCTGCCATGAGGGACCTTGCCAAAGGCCTTACTGAAGTCCATATAGACAACATCCACTGCCTTACCTGCATCGATCACCTTTGTGACCTCCTCGAAAAACTCTATCAAGTTAGTGAGACACAAACTCCCCTTCACAAAACTGTGCTGCCTTTCGCTAATACGTCCACTTGCTTCCAAATGGGAGTAGATCCTGTCTCGAAGAATTCTCTCCAGTAATTTCCCTACCACTGACGTAAGTGTAGTTCTGTAGTTCCCTGGATTATCCTTGCTACCCTTCTTAAACAAAGGAACAACATTGGCTATTCTCCAGTCCTGCAGGACAAGACTTGAAGACAGTGAGGATCCAAAGATTTCTATCAAAGACTCAGCAATTTCCTCTCTTGCCTTCTTCATTACTCTGGGGTAGATCCCATCAGGCCCTGGGGACTTATGCACCTTAATATTTTTCAAGACGCCCAACACCTCGTCGTATTGGATCTCAATGTGACCCAGGCTATCTACATACCCTTCTCCAAACTCAACATCCACCAATTCCTTCTCTTTGGTGAATACAGATGCAAAGTATTCATTTAGTACCTCACCTATTTCCTCTGGCTCCACACATAGATTCCCTCGCCTGTCCTTCAGTGGGCCAACCCTTTCCCTGGCTACCCTCTTGTTTTTTATTTATGTGTGATAAGCCTTGGGATTTTCCTTAACCCTATTTGCCAATGACTTTTCGTGACCCCTTTTAGCCCTCCTGACTCCTTGCTTATGTTGCTTCTTACATTCCTTATATTGCACACAGGCTTAGTCTGTTTCCAGCCTTCTGGCCCTGACAAATGCCTCCTTTTCCTTTTTGATGAGGCCTACAATATCTCTTGTTATCCAAGGTACCTGAAATTTGCCATATTTATCCTTCTTCCTCACAGCAACCTACCGGTCCTGAATTCCTTTTCAACTGACATTTGAAAGCCTCCCACACGTCAGATGTTGATTTACCCTCAAACATCCGCCCCCAATCTAGGTTCTTCAGTTCCCGCCTAATATTGTTATAATTAGCCTTCCTCCAATTTTGCACATTCACCCTTGGACTCCTCTTATCTTTGTCCACCAGCACTTTAAAACTTACTGAATTGTGGTCCATGTTCCCAAAATGCTCCCCTACTGAAACTTCTACCACCTGGCCGGGCTCATTCCCCAAAACCAGGTCCAGTACAGCCCCTTCCCTAGTTGGACTATCTACATATTGTTTTAAGAAGCCCTCCTGGATGCTCCTTACAAACTCTGCCCCGTCCAAGTCCCAGCACTAAATGAGTCCCAGTGTATATTGGGGAAGTTAAAGTCTCCCATCAAAATAACCCTGTTGCTTTTACTCCTTTACAAAATCTGTCTACCTACCTGCTCCTCTATCTCCTGCTGGCTGTTTGGTGGCCTGTAGTAAACCCCCAACATTGTGACTCCACCCTTCTTATTCCTGATCTCTACCCATATAGCCTCGCTGCCCTCTGATGTGTCCTCCCACAGGACAGCTGTGATATTCTCCCTAACCAGTAGCGCAACTCCTCCACCCCTTTTACATCCCCCTCTATCCTGCCTGAAACATCTAAATCCTGGACCGTTTAGCTGCCAATCCTGTCCTTCCCTCAACCAGGTCTCTGTAATGGCAACAACATCATAGTTCCAAGTACTAATCCAAGCTCGAAGTTCATCTGCCTTACCTGTTATACTTCTTGCATTAAAACATATGCACTTCAGGCCATCAGTCCTGCTGTTTTCAGCAACATCTCCCTCTGCTCTTCCTCAGAGCCATACTGGTCCTATTTCCTAGTTCTCCCTCAATCTTTTCATCTTCTGACCTATTGCTCTGGTACCCAGCCCCCTCCCATACTAGATTAAACCCTCCCGTGTGACACTAGCAAGAATACACAGAGGGAGTTCAGAATACCCAATTCACCTGACAACACACCTTTTGGGACTTATGGGAGGAAACCGGAGCACCCGGAGTAAACCGTAGGATTCCTAGCTTTTGACCTGCCCTGGTATACACAGTATTAATGTGGCTAGTCCAGTTCAGTTTCTGATCAATGGTTACCCCCAGAATGTTGATTGCCACTTCCTTCTACCACTGCTTGTAATTAATGATCTAAATGACCTTGGTCTGATCCAAATTTGCCTTCTCATTGCTTCTGCTGCCACTATCCTAAGCATATTTATTTTCCCTGATCCCATCGTTGATCTGCCATCAAGAATTCCACTATACGTTCGGTGGTTACAGACTAGCACCACCCTTTATCTTCCTCCCCAGTACTTTCACACTTTTATATTCTTCCCCACTTGCAAACTTCCCACTGCAAAAAGACAAAATGAATAAAGCAGCATTATTCTTTAACCCACAGAAAACCTTTGCAAATGTCTTGTAAAATCTCAGTTGGAGTATTGTCTACAATTTTCATACTTTCGAAAGGACGTCAAGGCTTTGGAGATGTTGCATAGGGGGTTTAGTAGGATGACACTGGAACTACGGAACTTGAGTTATACTGAAAGATTTGAGCAGCTGGGTTTGTTTTCCTTGGAGAGATGGTTAAGAGTAGACCCAAGAGACATGATAATGGTTTTGATTGAGAAAGCTGGGAGACACTGGACGTGATCGAACCAAATGAGAACAGAGTCCCACAGCGAGCGTGTTTAGCCGTGTGTTTCCCAGTGCTGCAGCACCGAGAAACACAACACCATCTAACGCGACTCCAGTTAGATATGGGGCTCAGCGGGAATGTGCGGCCCTGCACTGAGGAGCTTTGCTTGATGAAACTCCTCAGTGCAGGGAGAGATTGAGGACACCATTTTTAAATGGTATCCCGGTCTCTTGACCCCTGGACACGAGATCTGAACTCCCCCCAAAGGTCCTGAGTCCACCCTTGCGCCCCACCTCTTATGCATAGTTCACCCCTGGGCCCAATCACAGCAATGCAAAACAAAAAGCCAGCTTGGCACTGCCAGGCTGGTACCCTGTCAATGCTCCTGTAACCTGGCAGTGCCAGCTAGGTACCTTGGCAGTGCCAGGCTGGCACCCAGGTGACACAGTCAGGGTGCCAGGCTGGCACCAGCTGTTCCATGGTACTGCCCTGCTCTGAGGGCAGGCACTTGGGAGCCTCCGATCCTCTGGGAGATCGGCATGATTGCGATTCCATCTGGTCGCCGTTTGTGGGAGGTATTTATGCCCTTTGTCTTGGAGACCAACGCCTTATTACCTCCGGAAATTGCATGTTAAAATTGAGACTAGCTGCCTCGCTGTAATATGCAGATTTTACAAAAAGCGATCCTGCCCACAATGGGTGGGCTTCACATCGCGACGTCTTACGCGATCGCGTTAGATCTAGCAAGGCATGGCGAGCCGGGTAGATTCCGGGTGCAGGGTCTCTCAGCATTTACCAGTCACATTGCGCCATGGCACGCTGCTTTTCGGGCACGTGTTTGGTAGATCGCGTCCAATATCAAGTGCGCCCATCATTGGAGTTTATAGATTTAACGTAATTGACAAAAGAACGAGCAGAAATTTATTTGTACAGAAGGTTATTTGTACAGAAGGTGAGAGTGCCTTTAAGAATTGGATGTTTAAGAAATGTACCTTTAAGAAATGTAGCTGATCATATTACTGAAGTGATGTCACGGGGGGAGCTGAGCTCACTTTTGCTTTTTGGGAGTTTTAGTTACAGTTTGAAGAAAGCTTGGGTGTGGTTGTGAGCTGCATTGCTGGTGATCTCTGCCATGAAGGACTATTGGATTGACTTTTGTGAACTTAAAGACAGTGAAGGATTGTTGCTTTTCCGGTGTGGTATTTTAGTTTAAGTGGGGAGAGTGTTGTGAACAATGGCTCTTTCAGAGGCTCAGACGTTTTTGGGGGTGGAGACTGTCACACGCAGTACCTTACGGACAGAGACTAAAAGCAGACTGTTAGATTTGGCAAAAACATTGCAGTTAACATTACCTGACAAAATGTGAAAATGTGAGGTAATTATGGCGGTGGCTAAGCATTTAAAGTTGCCTGAGATACAATTTGACTCATTGGAAATGGCAAAAATTCAGTTGCAAATTAAACAAATGGAACATGAGAGAGAATTAAAGAGGCTTGAATACGAAGTAGAGAGAGAGAGAAAAAAGAAAAGGAGAGAGAAGAAAGGAGAAAAGAAAGAATAGCCCTAGCAGAACAAAAAGAAAGAGAAAGGGAGATACAGATCAGGGAAAAAGATATTCAAATTCGGGAAAAAGGTAAAGAGAGAGAGAGTTTGAACTTCAGAAAATGGCCATGAAACAAGACAGTCGGTTAAAATTGGCAGATGTAAAGGGAAACGTACAGTTGGATGATACCGATGAGGGTAGTGAGAAAGAGCGTCAAAGTTGAAGGCGTGGCAGGGATCTATTTAAATATGTCCAAGCATTGCCAAGGTTTGACGAGAAGGAAGTGGCAACCTTTTTCATTTCATTTGAGAAGGAAGCTAAACAAATGAAATGGCCACAGGACATGTGGGTGTTACTAATTCAAACAAAGCTGGTAGGTAGAGCTTGTGAAGTGTTTGCATCACTACCGGAGGAGGTATCTGGAACGTTTGAGGAGGTGAAGAAATCCACCTTAAGTGCATATGAGCTAGTGCCTGAAGCTTACAGACAAAGGTTTAGAAATTTAAGGAAATAATTTGGTCAAACATACATGGAGTTTGAAAGGCTAAACGTATGAAGCTGTCAAATAAATTATACTTTTGGAGGTGTTTAAAAATTCAATTTCTGATGTAGTGAGAACTCATGTGGAAGAACAGAGGGTTGGAACTGCGAGATTAGCAGCATAAATGGCAGATGATTATGAATTAGTTCATAAATCAAAGATTGGTTTCCGACATCAGTTTCAGCCGGTGAGGGATAGAAACTGGGGACATGAGAAATATTCAAGTGGTAAAGGAAAAGGTGATCTGATGGGAGACAATAAAGAGAGTGTACCTCAGATTAAGACAGAAATCCAGGAGAGTGGAAAAGAAATGAAAAGTTTCAAGTGTTTTCACTGTAATAAACTAGGCCTTGTAAAGTCACAGTGTTGGTGGTTGAAGAAAAGCACTGGAAAGGCCGATGTGGTAAAACAGGATAAGACAGTGGGATTTGTTAGAATGGTAAAGGAAAGCCCAAGGGAAGCGAAGGAGGTGCAAACGATTGTACAGCCTGTTCAAGAAGTAATTGTTAAGAAGGTGCCAGATGTCTTTCAAGAATTTACTTGTGTAGGTAAAGCTTACTCATGTGTATCAGGAGGAGCAGGTGAAGAAGTCACAATTTTAAGAGATACAGGGGCTAGTCAATCTTCAATGGTAAGCGATGAGGAATTATATAATTTGGGAAGAATGTTGCCAGAAAAGGTGGTGATATGTGGAATTCAGGGTGAGAGGAGTAGCGTTCCATTATATAAGGTAAGGTTGGAAAGTCCAGTGAAGAGTGGTGAAGTGGTAGTAGGAGTAATAGAGAAACGATCTTGTTCAGGAATACAGTTTATCTTGGGTAATGATATAGCTGGATCGCAGGTGGGAGTGATGCCTACTGTGGTTGATAAGCCAGTGGAAAATCAGACAACTGAAGTGTTGGAGGACGAATATCCTGGGATTTTTCCAGATTGTGTAGTAATAAGGTCACAAAGTCACAGGTTAAGACAAGAGGAGAAATCAAAGAGTGCAGATAAAGTTGAAGTGCAAGTATCAGAAACGATTTTTGATCAGATGGCTGAAAAAGAACAAGAACAGGTGGAGGATGAGGCGGATATTTTTAGTTCAGGAAATTTGGCGGAGTTACAACAGAAAGATGTAGAAATAAAATGGATGTGTCAGACAGCATATACGGAAGAGGAATCTGAGAGTATACCAGAGTGTTAGTACCGTAAAAGTGATGCCTTGATGAGAAAATGAAGACCTGTACATATGCAGGCGGATGAAAAGTGGGCAGAAGTTCATCAAGTAGTATTGCCGGTAGGGTATAGAAAGGAGGTGTTGCGAGTTGCACATGCGGTACCAGTGGGAGGTCATTTGGGAATAAGGAAAACTCAAGCTAAAATCCAGAAACATTTTTATTGGCTTGGACTACATAAAGATGTAGTTAAATTTTGTCAATCATGTCACACATGTCAAGTGATAGGGAAACCTTAAGCAGTGATAAAACCAGCGCCCTTAATACCCATTCCAGCATTTGAGGAACCTTTTACAAGGGTCCTAATTGATTGTGTAGGACCGCTTCTAAAAACAAAAGTGGGAATCAATATCTTTTGACTATAATGGATGTGTCTACTAGGTTTTCAGAGGCCATTCCAGTACGTAATATTACAGCTAAAAAGATTGTGAAGCAGTTACTTAAATCCTTTACTAGATATGGACTACCCACAGAAATACAGTCGGATCAAGGATCAAATTTTACCTCAAAGTTATTCAAAGAAGTTATGGATAGCTTTGGAATAAAACAATTTAAATCAACTGCGTACCATCCAGAATTGCAGGGAGCATTAGAAAGATGGCATCAAACATTAAAGACAATGTTGAGGGCTTATTGTCAAGATTATCCAGAGGATTGGGATAAAGGAATTCCATTCGTACTGTTTGCAATTAGGGATGCACCTAATGAGTCAACCAAATTTAGTCCTTTTGAACTAATTTTTGGTCATGAGGTAAGAGGACCACTTAAATTGATGATGGGTGAGAAATCGGAAATTACACTATTGGATTACGTGTCAAATTTTAGGGAACGATTAAATAGAGCAGGTGAATTGGCTAGACAACATTTGAAAGTTGAACAAAATGTGATGAAACGGATAGCGGACAAGAAATCCACAGTTCGTAGTTTTGCAAGTGGAGATAAAGTTTTAGTGTTGTTACCAGTGGTAGGGGAGCCTTTAAAAGCTAGGCTTTGTGGACCGTATCAGATTGAAAGGAATTATGTGGTAAAAACACCAGATAGAAGGAAGACTCACTGAGTGTGTCATGTGAATATGTTTAAAAGGCACTTTTAAACGGAAGGAGAGAAAAAGGAGGTTTTAATAATTCTAACTGAAAGTGACGAACCAAATCCAGATGACTGTGAATTTGACATACCTCAAATTAAATTGGAAAATGAGGATGTTCTTAAAAATTGGGATGAATTGTTAAGTTACCTTCCAGAGGAAAAACATGGGCAAGTTTGTAGAGTTAAATTGGGAAGTATTAAAATGGCTATACATGATGTAGATGTGGGAAATGCTGTTCCTATCAAACAGCATCCATATCAACTTCATCTTTTAAAATTCGCACAGGTTAACAAAAAGATTGAGAGTATGCTTATAAAAGGCATAATTGAAGTGGGTTGCAGCCAATGGAACTCACCCATAGTGATGGTACCTAAACCAGATGGTACCCAATGGTTGTGTGTGGACTATCGAAAGGTGAATGCAGTTACAAGAACCGACTCTTACCCTATCCCACGTTTGAAGGATTGCATTGAGAAAGTGGGACAATCTGCTTTTATTTCCAACTTCCAGACATAGAAAGAACGTTTAAAACATCGTATGAAGTTCTTCGATCGACTTCAGGAGGTGGGTTTGGTGATGAACCTAGCCAAAAGTGCATTTGGAGAAGCCCGAATCACTTTCCTTGCGGAGTTTCTGATACCCTCAAGACGAAGGGAAATAATGCGATCCCTTGGCATGAATGAATTTGATCGAATCTTTGTGCAAAAGATTTGTAGCGTGGTTGCTCCACTGATGGAATTACTGAAGAAACGTAAAAAGATTCAATGTACAGGGGACTTTCAACAGACATTTGACTGCCTGAAAGCTGTGATCACCAATACTCCTGTATTGGAGAATTGCAAGGGCTCTGTGGTCAGATTGAACTAAAGTATCTGATTCTAAAGAGAAATGCCGAGGAGTAGAGGATTGGATGGATCGCGCAGAGACTGTCTTTTTCAATGAGACTGTCAATTGAGAAGATTTTCAGTTGGAGGAAGAAGAATAGGAAAAATTGACTTTATTATTATGCCTGTTTGCGTGTGTTTTTAAAAAAAAGAAAACATATATTTACTGTGTACATTTTTTAGTGGATGGTGCAAAAGTGAAAAATGAAACCACCTTGAAGTTGATGGGTTTTTTTTCTTGGGGAGGTGTCATGTGAGAGTGCTTTTAAGAAATGGATGTTTAAGAAATGTACCTTTTAAGAAATGAAGCTGATCATATTTCTGAAGTGATGTCACGGGGGGGAGCTGAGCCCAATTCTGCTTTTTGGGAGTTTTAGTTTCAGTTTGAAGAAAGCTTGGGTGTGGCTGTGAGCTGCATTTCTGGTGATCTCTGCCATGAAGGACTATCTCTTAATCCTTTGGTGAAATCTGAATTGTAAAAAGGTCTCAGTATTGAATATAAATCTAATGTGCTTCTGTTTGAAGGATTTGTTAAGTCTTTTGGATGTGTAAAGGAACAGTTGGCAGGATTGGGTAGTGTTGTATTGTTTTCGGGGTTATCTTTGAAGTAAGGGGTGTTAAGAGATCCAATGTTTATTTAAAAGGTTAATTTGAGTTCATGGAATAAACATTGTTTTGTTTTAAAAACCACGTGTCCATAATTGTAATACTACACCTGGGGAACAAACCGTGTGCTTCAAAAGCAACAATCTATTAAAGGTGGGGGTTGGTTGAACTCCATGATACATTTTGGGGTTCTGAAAACACCTCTCCCATAACAATATGGCGGTAAAATAAATCAAATTCAGACGAACTTTCAATTGGCAATTGGACATGATGAAAATGATGTGTGGGACTAAATTGGACAGCACTTTTAGACATGACAGGATGAAATGCCTCCTTCTGTGCTGTAAGATTCTGTGATTTATAGCTTTAAAAGGAAACTTGGCTTATGGATGGAGATACCTTACCCTTTACTGAAGTCCCAAACTCATCGGACTATCTCTCCACTAGCTTTGTCTTCTAAACCACTACTGTGACAATATGGCCCTCATCACCAAATCACACCCAGGAAAGGATGTGACGAAAATTAGCAATTAAAGTGAACTTGCCAGAGTTGTGAATATTTTGCGACAAACCCTTCTTGCTGCTGCTGCACACTGTATTACTATGGTGCTAAATTTATTTATTTTAATAATATTCCAATCTCTTGAAAATGTAGGTTTTGGACAGTTCATTTTTCTGAAGGAAATCAAATGGTTTTGGAGAATAATTTGTTTCCCAAAATAATATGGCCTTGAAATTTTCATAAAATGTTAGGAATGTGAAGTGCTCTTGAACAGTGATTGACAACGCTGAAGGTCCAAACCAACTTTGGTGAGAAATACTAACACTCAAAGTTGAGTGTGAACATTTTAAAATCCTGTGTAAAGTCCTTTAGCAATAAAGTATTCAAAACTGAGGATCCTTGGTACTAGCTTGAAACAAATGTGTGATTGTCTCAACATTGCATGTGTTCACAAGAGTTTTGATTATTATAAAATAACTCTTAAAGGATCTACTGTAAAATATGTTTTAATAGTCGTTTGGGTGGCATCCAGGAAATAGGTCTATCCCACTGAATGGATTATTTCAGTCTTGTTAATGAAAACTTGGCTTTTGACACTTAAAATAAGGTTAAGAGTTATGCCAAAAATATTTTATAAGGTTAATGCTAAATCCCAATGGTGGTTTTAAATTTTGCCCAGTATGAACTGGTCAGTGTGTTGGCCCAGTTTTCTTTAAATACAATGTTAAATTTGTTTTTTTTTTTGTTTATTTCCTCCATTGCTGCTATTTGTCACTTTCTTCCTGTAATGTATGATGATGAGGAGAGACCGTCCTTGAAACTGTCTGAAAAAGATCTCTAGTATGTATTAGATAAATGCTTGCTCTCTAATTTGTTGACTGTAGCAACCATGTGTAAACTGCTGAAAAATGTGATCCTATACTTATAAATATTGATTTTGGTCAGTCTGTATTTCAGAAATTAAAATGGTTCCAAATATCATGTTTGTTATATATTAATTTTCTAATGTAATTCAGGTCTAGGTTCTTTTATAACTTCTTAGCTGGATAATGCTACTAAAATGTTATTTTTTAACACAGGAATTTTCAAAACTGAATAGTTATTAAATAGTTCGCAGGAGATTGCTAAAGGTTGGTAGTCCTGTATAATGTCGTATTTTGGACTTCCCATTATAAACCGGGCCTGAGAAACACTGGTAAATCATAGAATCCCTAGAATACAGAAGGAGGCCATTCAGCCCATCGTGTCTGCACCAACCCTCGGAAGGAGAGCCCTACCCTGGCCCAATCCTTCACCCTATCCCTGTAACCCCATTTAGAGGCAATATAGCATGACCAATCCATCTAACCTGCACATCCTTGGACTGTGGGAGGAAACCAGAGACCCGGAGGAAACCCACACAGACACAAGAAGAATGTGCAGGCGCCACACAGTCATCCAAGGTCAGAATCGAACCCGGATCCCTGGCGCTGTGAGGCAGCATTGTTAACCACTGTTTTAAGACTAAATTCTTTTGCGAGATGAGGCAAAGTAAACAGGCATCTTCCTTGTGTAGTATTCATAGTTAGTCAAATACATTTAAAAGATAGACTTCATGTTTTAGGTGTGCATCTTTTATTGAGATCAAGCAATCAAAAGGAAGCAACTCGTGTCTACATTGTGGATGGCACTTTAACTATCACTACTCCGCTAACACTGCACCATAGGAAATTTAACTGAAATCATTCACTTGTTTTTTGCAGGGAATTTAAATGTTACGCTGCAAGTCTGGGATATTGGTGGACAAACCATCGGAGGAAAGATGTTGGACAAATACATCTATGGAGCTCAGGTGAGAATTTGTGCTTTTAAAAACAAATCTTCCTGAATGCTATAATATGGTTATGATCTCTACATTGTAAAACATAAAATAATAGTATTTTAAGTAAAGGGTCTGGGATATGCACTATGCCCTAGATTGGAAGAAATTGGAAGGGGTGGCACATTGATTAGCATTGCTGCCTCACAGCGCCAGGGACCTGGGCTTGATTCCAACTTCAGATGATGGATTTTGCACATTCCCCGGTGTCTGCGTGGATTTCCTCCGAGTGCTCCGTTTTCTGCCCACGGTCCGGGGATGTGCAGGTTGGGTCGATTGGCCAATCTAAATTCCCCCAAGTGTCCAAATTTTTGTGGGGTTACAGGGATAGGATGGGCGATTGGCCTGCTTAGGGCCTTCTTTCGGAGGGTCGGTGTAGACTTGATGGGCCAAATGGCCACTGTACGGATTCTATCATTCTAGATATTCCTGAAATGGGTTGAATTTGCTTTTATATGCCAGCACGGTGGCACATGGTTAGCACTGCTGCTCACGGCACTGAGGACTCTGGTTTGATCCTGGCCCCGGGTCACTGTGGTGTTTGCACATTCTCTCCATGTCTGCGAGGGTTTCACCCCCAAACCCAAAGATGTGCAGGTTAGGTGGATTCGCCATGTTAAATTGTACCTTAATTGGAAAAAAAAATAATAATTGGGTATTCCAAATTCATTTTGAAAAAATAAATTTACTTTTATATAGGGACTGGCTTGACCAGAATATTGTATAAATAAAGCAAAAATATAGTAACCGCAAGATCGGTGAGCTTTGTGGCAGTACATTTTAATTGATCAATGTAGATGGGTATTGCCTGTAAAGAATGTTGGGTTGTATTAAAGAGGTCCATGTATGATGTAGCTGTCTTCTACATGTCTTTAGTACTGTTTGCAGTGTTGATGTAACAGATTATATGAATTTATATGAATCTAGTTTGCTGCAATGGAACAGAGTAATTGTTTGTATTGTTAGATTGTACATAATTTAATCATGATCTGAAAATACTGCTGTACTTGGGACAAAATCTAAAATTTAGAATGGTACATTTAAAATATAAAATTGAAGTCATGTAAATGGCATTTTAAGAGTACATTGAATTCAGATTTAACACCAGGCTTTGACTTTAGTTTTGTTGTGATTATTTCACTATAGAACTGAAAACACAAGATAAGATTGTTAAGTAATTTTCAATGTTGAATTTCTTGCACTTCTGTAAAGCTCTCCTCAGGATCCCTACAGGCTGTGTTCATATGTAAAACATTTTGGGAAATGTAGTTTTAACTTAAAGCTGAAGTTTGCATAAAGTCACAGTAAAATGTCACTGCTGATTTGCTTTGTTTTCGTCAGAATATTGCAAAATAAAAAGGAGCATTTGAGTGAACCCACCCTCTCATTTAGACAATCCGAAGAAGAATCCTATCGGAGTCAAAACATTAACTCTGTTTCTCGCTCTACATATGCTGCCAGACCTCCTGAGTTTTTCTAGTACTGTTTTTATTCCTCTCATTAAGGAGATGGATTTGCATGTTTTATGGAGTAAACTTGAGAATGTAAAAGATGTATGCGCCTTTTTTTGTTTTGAAAATTTACGTCTTGCAATTAATTTTTAAGTATTTATGTTGTAAAGCATCGTTACAGAATGTGAGTCCCCTAGATTGAGAAATAATGGTCCCTCGCTCTACTGTGCGATTTGAAAATATCTGTCATGTATTCAAGACCTGCGATATGGTCTATTTCTGTCAAAGAATCATGAGCTGGTCAATGTGTGCTACAGAATGATACATATAAATGACTGAAGAAATCACCACAGGAATCAGGCTAAACTGCAGCGAACACACTTCTGATGTAAACTCCATTGTTTAAGAAAATGTCTATGTACTTTGTGTGTTTTGTCATTACATCTGCCATTTTTTCTAGTTTGCTGCATGGTTTTTCTGCCTGTTCTCTTGCCTCTCTCGTTTTATCTGTTTTATCTTGTAATTCTATTAATTTTCACTGCACAGGCTATCAAACAATGGTATAGTGCACACGGTTAATTGTACAATTTGTTTTTCAAATTTATATCTTTGCCCTTATAGATTCTGTCTTTGTGTAACCTCCCAGAACATCCTTGCATTCTGATACTGTGGTCAAAACCTCTATCCAACCTGCTGTATCTTTTTTCTGCTTCAAGAGAACTGTCCCAACTTCTCCAGTCTCTCTCCATAATTAAAATCCCCCATTCTTGGTAACTTTCCAATAAATCTCTTCTGCACTCTCTTTTAAGCTGGGCGGCACGGTGGCACAGTAGTTAGCACTGCTGCATCACAGCTCCAGGGTCCTGGGTCCACTTTCCGCCTCGGATGACTGTCTGTGTGGAGTGTGCATGTTCTCCCCATGTCTGCGTGGTTTTCGTCCCACAGTCCAAAAATGTGCAGGTTAAGTGGATTGGGCATGCTTAATTGCCCCTTCGTGTCCAAAAGGTTAGGTTTGGTTACTGGGTTACAGAGACAGGGTGGAGGCGCGGATTAAGTAACGTGCTCTTTCCAAGGGCCAGTGCAAACTCTGTAAACTCTGTGACACAATGCCTAAAATTTGGTGCCATGAGTTAAACATAATACATCCATCTGAGGATGTAATCAGTGTCTTATAATAATTAGGCATAATTTACTTATTTTTGTACTCACTTCGTTATTAATAAAGCCAAGAATCCCATATCATTGGCAGTCTTCTCATTGTCCTGCCGTCTTCAAAGATTTATATGTGCATCCCATGGGCACAGTGTTCCTACATCCCTTCCAAAGTTAGAAATTCAAATTGATATTTCCTCCTCCATTCTTCCAAGCAAAATGTATAATGTCACA
This sequence comes from Scyliorhinus canicula, assembly GCF_902713615.1. Taxonomy (NCBI): domain Eukaryota; kingdom Metazoa; phylum Chordata; class Chondrichthyes; order Carcharhiniformes; family Scyliorhinidae; genus Scyliorhinus; species Scyliorhinus canicula. Next base: position 161,967,995 of record NC_052148.1, read on the forward strand.
CTTCTCTCCATTAATTTTTCATCGGTCTGTCCATTCACTGGTCTATCTACATCATCCTGAAGTCTGTTAGCTTCCTTGTTAAGTTTAGTGCCAGTACTTTGAAATGATGCCCTGTACACCTAAGCCAAGGTAATTAATATGTATCAAAAGAAGTGGTTCTCATCAATATTTCCATTAAGCTGCATAGCCACCGAGCAACCAGAATGTCCCTGAACAGGCCATACACTCTTCTAATTCTTCCATATGCATTACTATGGGAAAAAGTTTGAAGGGGTCACACACTTGAACAAATTTCCCATGCAGTCCAAAGAAAAAAATAGAAGGAATATTGGTCCGAATACATCACTCCTCAGCTTCTCAATCAATTTCATATCCACACTGCCACTTTTGATTTAATCCTGTGGTTTCAATTTTGCTGACGAGTCTATTACATGGCACTTGACAAAAGGCCTGTTTGAAATCCTTGTACAGAATATACTGTCATTGATTGTCTCCTTCCAGAAAATGTTAGGTTTGGATGCTATTGGGAATTAAAGCCACGTTTCAATAATTGCTGCAATATCATACTGGCCCATTATTACTAAAGTTTTTAAATTTAGAATGAAATAATGCATTGCACATTCATTTATAAGCCATTTGATGCTTTTTTTGTTGTTGTAACATTGACTCATATCTTTTCCTAATTTTCTCATTTAACTTGTTATCTTTGACCTTCGGCCAACAGTTTTATGTGTTTCACTACTAAAAGCTTCCATTTCCATTCTCACTTTTTCAGCTTTTGATTCTGCAACAGTTGTCTCACGCTATATTTTCTGCACCCACCCCATATTGGTTTAAATCTTCCCTGACTGCTCTGTTTGTATTGGTCATAATTATGTTGTTGTCATTTTAGTTCAGACTTTGCTGTAACTACTCCAAGAATGCATATTTTTCTTTCCTGCACCAACATCTCAGCCAAAGTTAACCTGAGTAAGCTGCCTCTCCAATGCATGGCTTGTGATGCAATTGAGACTGTAAGAGCCTTGAAGTATTGTTTTTTTCAGTCAACTGCCATAACACCTTCAGATCTCTTGCTGTGAGGTTTTTGCACCCGGTCAATAAGGATTTTAATCCTGGGTTCAAGGAGGTAATGTACCATTTGGACCTCATGAATGGCAAGAAAGGTGTCCATAGCCCTAACGGATGGAATTCCCCACTACTACCACCATACTTATGGCTCACCTGTTTTTTCGTTCCTTGGACAGTCCTGTGCTCTATAATATTAGTCGTACTCAAGACCACCCTTTGAGTCACTGCAATTGTTATATATGTGATTGTTCCAGTAACTATTTGTGACTCCTGTCTTCGACCTCTCGCCCAATTAATTTCTCTCTGTCTTGATTGAACACATTCCTGAATTTTAGATAGCCAACGTCTGCAACAATGCTACAATGTGTTGAGAGGCATCTCAATCATCAAGATCCTCTAGTCCAGTCTCTTTTCCAACACCTGATGTAAATGTTCTGCTCCACAGATCACACTCTATGGTCTCTTTCATTGCTGATGTTAACTTGATGGTTAACTCAACCCGTTAACTCTTAATCTTTTCACACACGCTGCTTAGCCTGCTGAATATTTCCAGCACTTATTGTTTATATTTCAGTATATCCTGGATACAGCATGAAGAGTTACTTATGTCCTCATCCTAGTTTGACTGAATTACATCCACAGATAAATCTTGGTACTTGAAACACATCTTCCACATTTTGTTGTGTTCTGAAATTGTTCTGGTAGAAAAATAGTTAATTATCTGGTGCCCGTGGAATGCACACAGTCATCCATTATGTCTTGATTTCTCAAGCGCCACTTGGAGACTCGGTTTTCTGGAGCCAAACTTGGTGGTATGATGCGACCGTCTTAAAATGAACGGATTGAAGTTCACCCAGGAGAGCAAGCATTCACGTGCATGATGACATGCTTTTTGTTGCAAATGAGATTGTGGAATTATTTCTTGATCTTGTGTGCTTCCTTGATGCCAGCTACACCATGTAGGTGAAATCCTCCATAGTCACACTCTAAAATGACAGTGCCCGGACAATGCTGTTGTCCTTTTGCCATGGGGAAATCCATGAACAGTCTTGTTTTCGCAATCTGTGCCTCTGTACAAAGCTGACTCACTAATGTTAATAATGTACTTGGGAGCATTAAAGATCAGAACAGCTGTGGACCTTCTACAGGCACTGCAAGTGGGGTACCCATGATGGAGGAGGGCCATAGGTTACTTTGAAGCATCTGACATAGCTCCTTTTGTGAAGCACAGGCTTCTAGACCACTGTCCTTGGTTCACATTTAGGATTTATTGGTGCTACCCCTTTAAAATTGATTGTGAATAGTGAGATTAAAAGCTCTCTAAATTAATGTCATTTTGCATCAAATCTTGTACTCGAGCACTGTTGCTAAGTTTGTTGTTGTATTGATCCTGGTAACATGTTTTGAAGGGGTCAAAATGGATTTTCAAATACATACAAATTTTGTCATTTTTGAATTTGTGTTTGACATTCCCTTTCTGAATTTAAGAGGACTGAATTCAAAATATACCATTGTGGTAACCCTTCTGCAATGTAATTTTTAAAAGAAAAATACCGTTCAACAAAAGCAGTTCAAAATTTCAAATGAGTTTAATATTCCTGAAGAGCAAAGAAAAACACAAGAATTCTGATTTTAAAGGATTTATTCAAAATTTGTATTCATTTTTAAAATCTACTAGAGTCAAATATTTACTATTGTAAATTTGTGACTATTATATCAGATTATTTTTTGGTTAGTTTTTTATTAATAAGTTTACTTCAAATTTTAATCTTCCAAACAAGGCCTGATGTGATCAGTTTTGAAGAGTGTCAAGTGAGATATTCATAGAATTCCTACACTGCAGAAGGAGGCTATTCGGCCCATCACATCAGCACCAGCCCTTGGAAAGAGCACCCTACTTAGACCCATGTCACCACCCTATTCCCGTAACCTAGTAACCCCACTTAACCTTTTTGGACACTAAGGGGCAATTTAACATGGCCACTCCACCTAACCTGCACATCTTTGGACTGTGGGAGGAAACCGGAGCACCCGGAGGAAACCCACAGACATGGGGAGAAAGTGCAAACTCCACACAAACAGTGTGGAGGATTCTCTAGGATTTAAGAACTCTGCTAATGTTAATTGTGAGAGTGTCTCATACCCCAAAAGATAACTTGAAACACTGGTTCTTAATGGTATATTTTTGTCCAGTCGTTGTGTAAATTAATAAAGAATATTGATTTTAAGTTTTAAAAAAAAACAAAAGACTAATCTACATTATGACACTTAAGTATATGAATGACTAAATAGTGTTGTCTGAAGTTACCTCTTGTTCCCAAAATATACCCACGTTTCCTGAACTCACTGAGACACTCTTTTTCCCAAGCAGCATCCAACAATAGTAACTCTATAGATAAATCCAGTTAATAATTGTCACGCAATGCCTCTTAGATGACCAAGCCAGGGAAATCATCTCTTCCTGGCCCAACAAAGGCACAAAACTGCATCTTTTAGAGGGGAATATCTGCTGTGGCGCTAAATGTTAGATGGAACAGGCCTCTGTGGCTTGGATCACAGATGGAACAACTGGTCTGTCTGACAATGGATGGAATGTTGTTGCCTCTCCAATGAGGCAACTAGCAGCTATATTGTTCAGTCTCTTCGATATTTTCCTCTTGTGGATTTGTCTGTCTACCTCTCTCAAACATTCCTTGTCTTTAGAAATTATCATTTGTATAGCCCCACTGATGTGGCCATTTACGCCTAAATTTCTCTAGACTCCAGCTAATCTTGTTACTGGGCAAATCACATCTCATTATTACTTTAGATGCCTGCTAGTCTTGTCTGTTATTTTATTTTCATCCCAAATTCACTTCTTAATCTAGTTAATTTCCCACATTCCTAACCAGGATTAAGACAGTCTAGTACTTGAAATTATCAAACTGGGTTTTTTGTTCCTTTACCCAGGATTCTTCCTCAAACCTTACTCCAAGATCTAAAGGCAAGTATTGACACACTTTAAAAAGTTTGGGGAGTTGGGATTTGCCCGTGAAAGTGATCTAAAATGAATCTAGCATGAGGAGGTGCGCAAAAGTCTAATTTTTAAAATGTTACCAGTGTAAATACAAAATACTAAAATCCTCGGTGGGGTGGAAGGGGGAAATGAACTTGTGAAGTACATGCTAAAACTCCTAAATCCCCTTCTGTCTGCCTAGTGTTGCTAAATGTCTATTTTGTATGGGCGGGATGATTGCTGCTGAGCTTAAATTGAGTTATTTGAGTTGAAATGATGGAGAATGGAACATGTGTGATCTGTGCCTCCTATTTTAGTATTTGAAAACTACTCCCTCCAGGACTATATGCAAATCATTGCACTTAATGAACAGAAATGGAACCCTATGGAACTGGGATAACCACTCGCAACTATTCCAAGGCTAGGATTTTATGCCCCCCTCCTGTCTGGGGGATATTATGGATCCGTTCAGCTGAATGGAGGTTTAACTGGCTCGCTGCATCCGCCGGGAGGAGACTCTGCGGCAGGGCTGTAAATTCCTGGTTCAGGAAACTGCCTTTAACCTCTTTTTTTCCCCTCTTCATTTCTATCCCCCTCATTTCTACCCTGTCTTAATCCAGTTTGCTGTCATACTTGTAATTCCATATTCTTTAATCTTCAATAGTTTCTTATTTGGTATTTTGTCAATTGCTGCCTAAAGTCTCTGTTCACTATGTGCCCTGCATTTTCCCCATGTTACACATGCTGTCATTTCCATGACCCTTATCAGGTTTGCCAATCATGATCTTTCATTTTGAAATCTGTAATGTTTGCTTCAAATGATTTTCTTATTTTCTAGATACTGTTCTATGTTCTATTTAGAAACTTCAATTTATAATTTATAATATATAATACGTATATAGGCATATAAATAGTAAAATGTTGGTAAAAGGAGGACTGCGGCTGATTATGGACTAAAAAGGTGATTTATGCTTCGAGGCAGGCTGCATGGCTGAGATACTAACTGAGTACTTCGCATCTGTCTTTCCAAGGAGGAAGGTGCTGCCCAGGTCATTGTGAAAGAGGAAGTATTTGAGACAATGAATCCACTTTATTATGAATGCTGCACGCATTCAGATACCGAGGGCACGATTCTCCGGCCTTGTTACTCTCCCACTCAAGCGAAACGAGGCCGGTGAATCGCGGGAGAGGCCAAAAACGAGATCCGCGCCGGGCACCAAACAGTTTGCGATGTAACTGGCCCGCTCCCATTGGCGAAATCGGGATCTCGGCGTACTGTGGCACGAAACCAATTGTCACCACTTCAGCCCATTACCAGACAATCAACAAGAGCAACCCCATATCCAGCGGCCTCCCGCCATTCAGCGGCCTCCACAGCTCACGTCGGTGCCGATTAGAACTCCTTTTGAAAACCGTGAACCTGGCGCAAGGGCTTCAGTGGGGAGCCGAGGAGGTGAGTAGCCACCTTTGCTCACAGGAAAAAATCACGGGGGCATGGGCTTGCCACCCCAGTGCACGGCAGTGGGCGGGGGGCTCAGCGGGGTGAGGAGGGTGGCGGCGGCGGTGTTGATGTCTGCTCACTTCTGCTGCCCGGTGTAGATCGTTGACCTTCTTCCTGCACTGCTGGCCAGTCCCTTGGCCATACTATTTGAATTTACGGCTGCCACCACCTCATCCCAGGCAGCACTGGCTGCCTTGTGGAACAGGGGAAACAGTACATCCCTTGTGGCTTATACTGCATCCAGCAGCCTCCCCAGGTCAGCGTCCCCGAATCTTGGGGCTGGTCTCCTCGGCGCCATTGCTGCGAGCTGGATGGGGTTGGCTGAGCAAGTGCTGTTTAAGTGCTGCTCAACCTTGTTAGCAGGGACTGGCAAGCTCGGTCCCAGCGAGCCGTTGTTTGCGGCAAGGAGCCCATGAAGCCTCATTAAATGGACCAATTAACGTAGAATTGCGCTGCCGGCCTTGCTGGGCCGAGTGCCTGGAAACTCACAGCAATTTCTGCTCGCTACCACACTTTGAAAGCTTTCCTGAGAGTTTTGCCCAGAGCCTTTAACTGCATTTGACCTCATCTGATGGTGCACTCTGCTCTCTGTCCCTTCCTGCCATATTCTGATTAACATTATACAAATTGCATATTCTGACTAACTATACCCAAATCGCTATTGTTAGTCCCTTGATTTATTACACCTGCTCTCTCATGACCCCACCCCCCACTATTTAATTACAATCCTCTCCACCACCATACTTCAATGACTCACCAGAACACTGACCCCAGTACGGTTCAGGTAAAGACAGTTCCAATGGTACACCTACCACATTCTGCAATACTGGTGCCAGAGCTCCATGAATCAAAACCCATTTCTCGTCACAAGTCTTTGAGCCATGTATCCATGTCTTTTATCTTATTTACCCTGTGCCAATTTTCTCATGGCTCAGGTAAATAATCCAGGAATTATTGGCTTTTGAGGTTCTGCTTTTTAATTTAGCCCATAGCTGCTCAAAACCCCTCAGGAGAACCTCTTTCTTAGTCCTATAATGCCAACGGTGACAACAACAACTAGATCCTTCCCCTCCCACTGAATGTTCCTTGACAGCCCTGAAAAGAGTCTTAACATTGGCACCGGGCAGGCACCATATCCACCTGGACTCTCTCTTTGCTGCAGTGAACTGTGCAAATCTCCCTGACTGTACTGTCCCCTACTTCCACTACATTCCTATTAACTCCCCACAGTTGAATGACTTCCTGTACTCCAGTGCCACGGCCAGTTTGCTCATTTGTCCTGCAGTGCTCGCGTTTGTTTCCACAAGTTGCAAGAAATGTGAATCTATTGGACAGATGTCAGAACTGAGGCCATTCCACTTCTATCACTGCAATTCCCTGACATGCCTCACTTGCAGATACACTCTCCTGTTCCTGGCCACGACCATGCCAAAAAACCATAATGTAAGGAATGTGGCTGCGTCCTGGAATTAATTTTCCAGGTAACTTTCCCCCTCCCTGATGCATCGCTGTGTTTGCAGCTCAACTTCCAACTCATTGATTGAGCAAAGCTCCTCAAGCCGCCGACACTGACAACAACAACAGACGTCTTTTCTCTGCATTATACCAGTATCCAGGAACTCCCAAGTACTGTAGTCACAATACATCACCTGCTCTGCCACCTTTATGAAAAATTAAGTCAATTAATTATAATAACCTCTGTTAGTGACCTGACTACTAACAAAACCTCTCAATTACTATTACTAATTAAAAGTTTTGAGAGACAAATGAGCGAAATACTTGCCAATACACTTCACTTACCTGTTTCCTTGCCCTGAACTCACCAAATTACCAAATTCACTATCTGACTAACTACACTCTGTGTTGAACTGCTGCCTTTGTGCTTGCTTACCTTGTTGCATTCTTTTCTGACCAAAGGTAAGGTTTAAAAGGTGGATGAGCAGGCTGGCCGTGGCACCATAGTATAGAAGAGCATCCAAGAATGTAGTAGGGGACCGTATAGTGAGGGGGTTAGATACTGTTCTCTGCAGCAAAGATGGAGAGTCCAGAAGTTGTTTTGCTTGCCTGGTACCAAGGTTTGGACATCAGCCCTGAGCAGAACTTGTAATGGGAGTGGTAGCATCTAGTCCTCATGGTCCATGTAAGTACCAACAACATAGGCACGACAAGGAAAGAAATTCTGCATAGTCAGAATGGGAGGCTATGTATTAAATTAAGATGCAGACCCTCAAGGGTAATAATCTGCAGATTATTGCTGGAGTTGCATGCAAATTGACATAGGGAAAATAAGAACGGAGAGATGAATGTGTGGCTCAAAGAATGGTGTGGGCAAAGTTGGTTCTGGTCATGGATGCTGGCACCAATACTGGGGAAAGTGGGGACTTTCCTGTTGGGATCTGAACCATGCTGGGATGAGTAGAGACGGCTTTAAACTAAACAAAAGGGGTGAGGGATCAAGCTCGAGTAGATGTAGCAAATCAAGGGGTATATTCAAAGTAGAAGACCACAATAATATGGTAAATGATGGTCATAGAATAATGGGAAGAGACAGAGATAAAACCTAATGAATGTACCAATATTTAAGACAAGATGTTACAATGATAACGAGAAGACAAAACCAAAGGCTCTTTATCTAAATCCACATGGTATTAATAAAATAAATGTACTGATAGTGCATATTGAAGTAAATAAATGTGATCTGATCGCTATTACAGAGATGTGGCTGCAGAACGACAGGAATTGGATTCTGAATATCGAGGGGTATATGACAATCCAGAAGAATAGGAAGCTCAGTACAAGTGGAGGGGTAACACTGTTGATCAAAAGAGGTGTTGGTGCAATAGTTAGAGATGACGGTTCAGGAGATCAGGATGTAGATCTGTTTGGGAGGAGATGAGGAATAGTAGGGGGAAGAAGTCATTAGTGGGAGTGTTCTACAGGTTCCTTAACCGTTACCACAATGTAGGACAAAGTATACAGGAAGAAATGCTTGTGATAAAAGAATGGCAATAATCATGGATGGTAGTAGATGCGTTGGTGTTAATTTCCCAAAGTTTTCTAGATTCTGGAAAGTAGCAAATATAACCCCTCTGTTTAAGAAGGGAGAGAGGCATGAACAGGAGGAGTTGCAGCACTGGTCGCAGATCATCAGTGGGCGCACTCGCAATTCTCTGCCTCCAATGGGCCAAGTTCCCGACGGCACGGCACACGTGTGCTCTCACAAATCGTGAACTTAGCGTGTTAGCTGCTGAGAGAGAGACCGGGCATATGGACAGTGTCCAGCACCGCTATACCGACAGCTGTGTCGCTGGCCGGGGTGCTTCTGCCAAGGCTGGGGAGAATAGTGGGGGGTGGCCAAGAGGTGGGCTGTGGGGTCGGGGTGGACAGATATGCAACACCATTGCCGCAGCCGGCAAGGCAGCTGTGCGGCTACGCATGCTGCTGACAGGCCGCTTTAAACCTCGTGCCCTTAGTTGTATCGGTGACCTCACCCCCCTAACCCCAGTCACATGGGTAGAGAAGATGAAATTGCCATATAACCAATCATTTGTTACCAGTTATCTATATCCAATCATGACAATCGATTAAGGTTTACATCATGCATAGTCATCATGCATAGTATGCGAGTACAATTAATCACTTACAACAAGTGCATGCATGCTTACTTAACTATAATATCCAATCAGTGCAAAGACATGTTCATGCTGTGTCCTAATATTCATCACCAGCTCTCCATTATCAAGAATATGTATAAATCACCTCCCCTACCTAAGTATAATGGCCTTCCCAAGGTAAAAATGCCCACTGCAATACAATCTTGTATGATTGTCTTTCCTCCAGACAACTTGACACCAATATAAATGGTGAAAAAATCCCATATTGTTCATTGCTATCCTTGATAACGGCTATCTGTTGTTTCTCTTTCCTGGAGCAGCAAGATGTCTCCTTGGGCTGATGTTCTGCAGCTAACAATTTCAGTTAAACGGCTTGTGTGTGTAATATAGTTCGATACAGAAGTTTTGGCGCTTAGTGGATAACTAAAAATATAATGTGCAAGATGACTGCACCAACCCCAGGAGTCAAGCAAGTTGCAACTTCATCTTGGGATTATAATGAACCAACAACTGTGACTTCAGTTAAGCTTCTTTCATTTCTCGTATGCAGTCTCACATGCTTCTGACCAGTGCCATGCTTGTTTGACACGTAGCAAAGTGTGTATACGCTTTAATCGTATTTCTAAATTTGGCATGAATTTACCATAATAATTGATCAGTGCTAAAAACTACCTTAATTGTGGGTCCTTGTGTAAGCTCCTTGTGCAAGCTATCTTTTTCGATGATATGACCATAGTAATTTATGGATGACTTTAAAAAGTGATACATTTTATTTTGTAACTCTCGGGTTGTGGTCCATAACCACTTCAGGGTAGCTTCCAAATTCTCCAAGTGTTCCTGTTCACTTGCACTGGTGATGAGTATGTCACCTAAATAACATTGCACTCCATTCAACCCACTCAGAATTTGTTCCATGGATCTTTGAGAAAGAGCAGGCACAGATGTTATTCCAAAAGGAAATCTTCTGTATCACAACATGGAGAAGGCGTTCAATTTTCTCGCTGCTAGAAAGCAAGGCGACTGTGAAGATGAATCGTTTTGTTACAAGAAAAAGACGGCCAGACACACAAATGGGCAGTATAGCTATTGGCCAGAATCCCACATTTCAATATACTGGAGAGAGCAGCCCAGGAGAGTCCACGGCAGGACAGAGCAGTGCTAGTGCTAGCTCTGTGGTGAACAGCCTACAAAGAAGAAACTACTTGGGAACAAATATGTACAAAAATGATTTCTTGAGGTACGGTTTTGTCAATTGTGCAAATAAGGATGGAAAGCCCATGTGTTTGTATGCAGGAAAGTACTGAAAAATGAGAGAAGTTTCTGATTATGAAAGAGGAGTGGTGGGTGAAAAATTCTGTTTGCGGTTGAAACCCCAGAGTCAGTTATTAACAGCTGACTCTAAATTAAAAGACTAAGCTGTTGTGCCTGATCGATGACAGCACATTAAAAACGCGCCAAAAGCCCATGAGGCTGTCAGCAGAGTAGCGTGTCCCAGGAGTATCCAGCGCTAAGTAAAATGAATTGTCTGCAATTGCCCTTCATGACGACCTACATGTGCGAGGTTAGATTTTCTGTTCTCGCAAAGGTGAAAACTGGCTGAAGCCTGCACATTGCTCTCTCCGGTGAACCTGATTGGAATGAGATTGAGGACCAAGCAGGCTTTCCTTTCACATTATAGGTGAGTGAATGTGGTGTGGGTCGCAACGGTCAGCTGGTTGGCAAAAGTGAGTTTGGGGCGGGGGTGGGAGGGGAGTTTGAAAAACACTGTACCAATTGATTGACTGTTTCCCAGTTAAGCCTGATCTTAGCCGACCATGCTCTGCAAAATAGAGCAGGAAAATCCACGGACAACATGAATAGGCAACTACACACTAGTCTATTCTTTTGCTTCTACTTTCATTATAATGCATTGTTTTAATGGTACGACCCCTTCAATGTGCATCCGCAAGATCGCGTTTGATAGTTTTAAAGGCAGTTGCCTCCACTTTTGATTCTCTGGTGCAACCATGTCCACTTTCATTTTAATTTCATGACCTTCAAGTTTTGGATATGCCGCAAAACATTGACAAAACACCTGGATTTAGTTCTTGCAGTAGCTCTGTTTTCTGTGGTCTTGAGCTTCATCCACTAATTTGGAGACACAATTAAATTGTTTGACTGTTGTTTTCTAGCACCTTCTTGGTGTAGGAGAAATTTTCTGAGCGCTACGTGCCTTGGCAATGTAGTTTTTCTTGCCACAGTTTTTGCATGTATTTGTTTTACTCCAGCATTCCCCGCCGAGTGTCCAACCCATCATGTACAACAATGACATGGTTGCAACTTTGCAGTCTTGTTCCTTGAGGTATCCACTTTGTGGATCTTCACTCCAGCCCCTAACTGCGAAGCTTCTCTCGTCACTAGCTCCATAGATGTGGCAACTTCCACAGCAGCTTTTTGAATTAAATCACTTGCAGTGTGCAGCTTCCTCTGAGTAGCTTCACTGCCAGTGAAACCTTGCCTCCCCGGAGTGGAACTAAGTCATCCTCGACGCTGAGGGACTACCCAAGACGAAGATGTGTAGAAAAAGTGAATCATTGAAAATAAACTTATTTTATTGGAGAGGTTGGAGAAAATGCAAACTTAATCAACGTACATCATTAATTGAATTGCTTTATCGCGAATCAAGACTTTCAGTTACCTTTTAAAAACATTTAAAAGATATAGAGAATTCGTAGTAGAACAAACTTGGAATCCACCTATCTAAGAGGCAGTTAATACTACCATTCCTAAGGGCAAAACATTTTCCGTACTACTGTGTATCCTTAATTAAGCATAAATGGACAAAATATCCTTTTGGGGAGTTGAACATTGCAGCCTTTTATGAGTTATAATGTTTAACTGCCTGTCTTTCACTGGTCCACTAGAAAAAAATAGTACTGTATTGCTTTTTTTTTCTTATTTGGACCAACTGAATGTTTTTGAACTGCACTGGCAAACAGTATCACAAAAGACCCTTCATCGTATGGGAATTGGAAAGAGGGAGTGTAGTAGTTTTTATATAGTGGGAGACCAAGCATTCCAACATGATTATGACAAAAATTGAATTGATTTTTTTAAAAAGTGGGTTATGTGTGGGGTTGTTATTTGTAACGGGGGATGGGTTATGGGGAAGGAGCAGGGTTTATGTGTCGGGATGGCGAGTAGAAGTTAGGTGGTGGGCTGCATATGTGGGTGCTTGGGTGCGGTGGGATGTGGTCTCCACGTTGCATTTCTATTAATACAGTAGAAAATAGTTTTACCACAAAATTTCTAGTCCAGAACCTGATTTTAAATTACTGCCAATTATTTAAAAAATTATACTGAACCTGCTATTAGTTTAATTTGTGTAGCGTTGGTTCATTTCGCAATAAATAACATATTTTTAATATAGCCTTTTAAAATGCATCTGCTAATGCCTTTACAGCAGAAAAAATACTTGCTTTGAAGAGGCTTTTCAAATAGACTTGATAGAAATTCACCGTGTTGATTATTTTCATGGTGGGGCTGTCCAGATGCTTATGGGAGGGTGGGGGTCTTCTGTGTCCGCTGGGGAGTGGGGGGGGTTGAATAACTTCAGCCAGGCATCCTGATCCGCTCCTATGTCTGTGGAGCCATACTTGCCCCCTCTATCAGACCCCAGCCCACCAGTCTGACATCGCAAACCATATCCCCAGATTTTATTTTTTGGCGTGCGGCTGAAGGTCTGGTCTGAAAACTCGGCAGTGCACCTGGGGAGATGCACGCCAGTTTTCAGTCAGAGTCTGACACCATTATGGGAAAATTATGCCCCATGTTCATAATGAGAGTGGCCACCCTTGGAGATGGGCAAGTGACTGACATCCCACCCCTGCGATGGACCTTATTATCATTCCTAGTCACGTAACTGTGTTCAGTTCTTAGAGTTTCCCCATATTTGATCAGCCTGCTTGCCAATGTGTTTCTTCAGTATAGGTGGCAGCTGTGGCCCAGTGATGGTACACCCACCTCTGAGCCTAAAGTTTGAGAGTTCAGGTCCTACTCTAGTGATTTGAACACTAAATTTAGACTCGTATCAGAGCAGTACTAAGGATGGCTCTGATCCTTCACTGAGGATTTTTCTTACCCAGAAAGCAGTGGAGGATGTGTTATTGAATTTATTCAAGGCAGAGTTAAACAGATTTTTGATATGCAAGGGAGGTTGTGGCTGGGGGAATGTGCAGGCACACATGAAGGCAGCTGAGACTATGGCCAGATGAGCCATGATCTTATTGAATGGTGGAGCAGGCTTGAAGGGCCAGATGACGTGTTCCTGTTCCTATGTCCAATGCTCATCGTGTCAAGCATGATGAGGTTGCGTCTTGAAACATTTTGGCTGCCTTTTTGTTCAGGACTAATCAACTGCACTGAAAAATATTGAATGTTAAAACGCATGTTTAAAGTAGCTTGTTTGTGACTTCTTTATATTATGCATTACTAAGTTGTTTAAAGTCAGATTGAAATATGAGAGTTAATTTTAACATCTAATCATCATGTGCTATGTCATTGTATGCATTTAGTTAATAAGATGCAGTAGTCATTAAGGATTTTTAGCATGCATAGTCACATTATGGAAAGATCTGTATGCATCCCTGGACCTCTAGTAAATAAAGTATTGGAAATTTTAATTTTTCCCCTCGAATTTGTGAAGAAGTAAGTTATTACTCATGATCCATAAAGAATCTTGAAATTTACTGAGAAAACCGGGACGTACTTATTGGAGAAGTCCTGATGCTGCCTGACATTTTTGTTTGGTGATCAGTGATGCCCATATTATGCACAATAATAAACTGCTAAAACAGTGGCAACTGTTGTGTTCTAATAACTTTCAGATCATACTGTAGTTGATATTATTTAAAAGTCTTTGTTAGTATACTGACAGTCAATGTTTCAGTAGCAGTCATTACCAAAGGATCTATGCTTCAAAGCAAGTGTTGGCCCTGATGATGTTATGCAGAACTATCGAATGCTTAACCTGATAAAAAGGTCTTGGGTTTATTGCTAGTGAAAACTTGTGCATCTTTGTAGGGCCTTATTATGTTTTACATTCTCTTGCACCAATGCTAAAGAGACCTTTGAAGTGACTGAAGTGCTGTTTTATTGTTTCCACCCTCCCACAGGGTATCTTATTGGTATATGACATCACAAACTACCAGAGTTTTGAAAACCTTGAAGATTGGTATGCTGTAGTGAAGAAAGTAAATGACGAGTCCGACCAACAACCTGTAGTTTCATTAGTTGGAAATAAAAGTAAGTAATTTATTAAATAGCGAAATTATTTTGTGTATAGTAGATAATATTATCATATAAGCTCACTTATAGTACACTGAGTATTATCTGATTACTTTAAATATATGAAATCCAGAGTCAGAAAGGTTTTGTTTTGTGACTCAGCATGCCTGTTCCTCATAGATAATAAAAGATACTATCATTTAATACCTCCCTCCTACTGATTTGAGAATTCCTTTATTTCACATTTTTCAAAAATATTGACTTTTTCCATTTTTACAACTGGTACAGTACAGCATGAATATTTCACCATACATGAATACAGAAAAAGACAGGAGGATACCATTGTAGCTGGTTCAGCTTAATCATTATGTCTGGTGCTTCCATTTGTACAAAAAGAAACATTGAAAGGATAAAGCCATGGCAAAATGGTGCACACCCTCGCATACAGCATGTCAAAAGCAGTGCGACATAGATGATGGAAAACCTTGCAAGAACAAGTCAGACATTACAGAATCTATATCTTTGAGATGGGGGCACCATACATTTCAGAATGCATTTGGATCGGAGGTTGTGGGTCAGAATTCCATTGGGATATATTCTGTGATAATTATATGCCTATTTTGAACTGAAGGACATTTATAGCGATTCCAGTAGCAGAGGAGATCCCTCAGCGCTGCAAATGCTGGGCTATTATACAGCCTGTTTTTATTATATTTCACTTCTGAAGAAAAATCAAACTGTTTATTTCCTAATATCTTCAACATTCGAGATCAGGATCATTCCAGCTCACTTTTACTGATGTCTACTGACCCTGAATCACCACTTTCTTTTGGTATTGTTTCCTCGTGTCTACTGTACAGTGGTGAAATGAAAAAATGAGAATTGCTTTATTGTCATGAGTAGGCTTCAACGAAGTTACTGTGAAAAGCCCCCAGTCGCCACATTCCGGCGCCTGTCCGGGGAGGCTGGTACGGGAAATAAAAGCTTTTTCCCCCAATTTAAGGTTTGTAAATTTGTACTTGTGACCTATATGTGCTGTACAATTTAAATAGCTTGCTTCAATGTTATTTTTGAGGCCTGTGTTCCCTCAATTCATAGTTTATTTGCTGGCCGTAATTTAATCCATGAAAGCCTTGGTCAGCTTTCTCTCTTTTTCTGATGCATCAACATTGTTTTGTGGTAGGGCTAGCATACTCCAAAATTAGCTTTACCCACCTGATGAAGCCTGAAATCTGATATTTACTTTGGTAACTACTTTGCAATTAACTTTCATATATGCTCAATGGATACGTCAAAAACCTTTTCCTTATTGACTTCTGACTGAACTTTCAAAATAAGATTCTATAATGTTACACAAATGCTTATTGTTACCTGCTGTAAATCCATTAATCTGTATTTATATCAGCAGTAAAATTCACCTGCTGTGATGAACTGTGCTATGCATTCGGTCTTGATGTTTTGCCTGATATTTGTTCTGACCAATGAGAAGAAGGTTGGTATTGGGGACTACAGTACATTTGGTCTTATTTTCAAAGTTTCATATCTGCATTGCATTTGGGTTGGATTCTATACTCAACAGTGTGCTGTATTTTCTTTGCACCTGCCTCAACTCCACTTTCCTGTCTGCCTGCCCATTCACCCCCACCCCCATATCCATTGACTCACTTGTCTATCAAAAATATATCTAACTCTGCCTTCAGTAAATTCAATCACCCTATTAATTACTGCTTCGTGGCTTTGCCAAGTTGTCATGTTTTAATTTTAAACTGAAACAGGCCAGCTCGTCAATGCTGCTATCATGAGGCGATTGTTGTTCTTGGGCAGCCCCTCAGCATTGAGGATGATTTGCTTCCACTCTGAGCTAAGTCCATTGTAGAGCTTGTAGACTCTACCACTTGTGGAGCAGATGGCACTTGAAGGATTGGGTAGATCTGTTTGAAGGTTTTTGCACTCCGTGCTTTGATTTCACCGTTGCCTGTTCCTGACAGAATATCCCCAAGTGTTTCTGCTTTCTTCCTGGGAAGAGTAGCTTTGGGAGTTTGGTGTCAGGCACACAAACAATGTGCTCAGTCCAGTGGAGCTGATTTTGAGTAGCAGTTCAATGCTGGAGATGATGGCTTGTGTGTATTCTGTTGTTGGATTGCCTTTCTAGCCACTGGATTTAGAGGATCATGCGAAGGTACCACATTTTGAATGCTTTGAGGTGCCTACTGTCAGTTGTCTAGGACTGCATAGAATGTAGAATCACTGCCATCCAGTAAATCACCACTATCATCTCTCTTGGGTTTGAGATGCTGATGCTCAAATATTCTTTTTCTTAGTTGGCCAGAGGCTGAACTGGCACGTTGGAGGCAGACATTTGGATACAGAAATATGCCAATGTTTTCTTGGGTCTTGGTGATGCATTGTGCTGCCATCCAATGATGGTTGGAAGAGGACCTTGGTTTTCCAGGTGTTTTGTGAATGGCCCAATTTCTCATGCTTCAGAAAGGAGGCTTTAACCAAGCCAAATCTTTCTGAGCATGGGGTACTAGCATGGGCCTTAGATAACTATGAAGAGCAGAATTCCTACCTGAGCTTTCCAGCACCCCCCCCCCCCCCCCCCCCCCCCCCCCGTCAACCCTGTCTCTATAACTTCAAGAATTTAAATTGATCAGGTACAAGCGCAAATACCAAGCCTTTCAATTATGTAAGTAACCCATAAAACAAATTCTAATATGTGAAGTGCACATCTTGAGGCTTATTGATCATACACACAGTTGTAATCAACATTCCAATTGATCTCCAGCTGGGGATCTCTGCAGTTGGATTAATTTTACAATTGCAGTAATGGTACAAAAGAACCACCCTGTTCAAAACCAGCAAGCAAAATATATCAATGTAAATAGAACTGACTAGCCGTAGCTCCTTGGACTGAATTACAAATTCGAGGACTGGAATTGGCCGAAACTCTGTAGTTTGAATATGCCTGTTTTAACATGAAAGACACCTTTGCAAAGTGAGGTCATTTGGTCTCTGTGATAAGAGTTGGATTATTAATCTATTAAAAAGGAAGGCTGTGGTAATCATTGAGTAAGAAATCGAACAGGAGTCTCCACTTTCCTGCCTGTCCCCTGCACTCTTGACTTTCTTATGAAGTAATGACACACTGGCTAATCAAGATTGCAATAGTGGTGAACCTTACGTAGGATGTCACGGAGCAATGTGTTGGGACTAGTTCGGTTCCTAGTACGTATATTTGAAAGAAATGGAATTGCAGTATTACCTCCTGAAAAACTTAAAATTTGTACATAACGTAAGCAAAGTTTGCACCTGGGTTGATCAGTAGCATTAGCTGTTAAGAAAATGGATGCTGGATTATATTTTCAAATCTGGCGAATAAGTCCCCAAAATCATGATGGAGCTGTGTTTTGCTTTAGTCAGGCTGCATCTAAGCATTCATAGAATCTCTACAGTTTAAAAGGAGACCATTTGGCCCATCGTCTGCACCAACCCTTGGAAAGAGTACCCTGCCAAGGCCCACACCCCAACCCTATCCTGGTAACTCCACCTAACCTTTTGGACACTAAGGGGCAATTTAGCATGGCCAATCAACATAACTTGCAAATCTTTAGACTGGGACCTAGACACAGGGGGAAAGTGTAAACTCCACAGTTACCTGAGGCCAGAATTGAACCTTGGACCCTGGCGCTGTGAGGCAAGAGTGCTAACCACTGTGGCATCGTACCGCCTCTATTCCTAATCACAATGACATTCGGGAACCGTGTAGAGCTAGAATCCGTGTAGAGCTAGAATCCGTGTAGAGCTAGAATCAGCGTAGAGGAAGGCCAGCGTAGAGGAAGGCAATGAGGCTGACCACTGTCAAAGGGAAGAAGAATAAGGGATGACTCTAAATTGGTGTTCGTCCAGAAAGAGGACTTCACAGTGCTATATAAACTTACTTGGATACAGAAGGTTAGACAATTCAGACACACTAAAGCAGCAAGATTATAGGGCACAAGTTCAGGGATATAAATGGAAAATTTAGGATGGATACCAGGAAATACTATAGAGGATAATTAACTAGATTATTGGAGATGGAATACACTACTTTTGAATGCAACTAAATATTTTAATAAAAATATTTATTATTCGGAGAGGAGGAGGCAATTTGTGTTGAATGACCTTCATCTGAACATATCCTGTGAAGATGAGCTTTAATATCAGAAAAATATGAAAAACGCTACAAATAATGCTACAACTTTAAGGAAGATGACGAAAATGGGACTTTGGGCAGCTAGGGCATTGAGTAAGTTCTACAGCATTAAGTGGAATAAAAATGGTTAATCTGGACCACTATTTCTGTCGAACCTTGTCCAGTGAGGAAAGGGAACATAAAGCGCAAAGACCAGTTAAAGACCGGTCAATACCTAATTTAAACTGGTTAGCAGAGTGGAGAAAGAGAACTTGATATAATGATCTTTAAAATTGATCATAAATTTTCCTCCGAAAGGAGAACATTAAATAGAAGCAGGAGAAGGTCATATGGTCCATCACGCCTTCTCCACCATTCAATAAGGCTGTGGCTGGAGTTTCGTGACTTACCTTGGTTCCCTTCAGACCTAAAGATCTATTTTTTTTGTTCCCTGGAATATATCCATTAACTGAGCATCTGCTCTCTGGGTTGGAGAATTCCAAAGCTTCAACCTTCTGAAAATGTTTCTCATCTCAGTCCTAAATAGTTGGTGCCTTATCCTGAGATTAGGACTCTTAGTTCTAGAGCCAGTCTACCAGCATCTCCCCTTTGAGCCCTCTTCAGAATTTTATATGATTCAGCGCGATCACCTCTCATTCTTCTAAACTCCAGAGACTATGGACTAATTCTACCTCACAGGACAGCTAATTGTATCACATAGGGGTTTTTCACAGTAATTTCACTGAAGCCTTCTTGTGACAATAGACGATTATTATTATTATGATGATGATGATGATTGATTATTATTATTATGGCAATGCCATGGTTGGAGGTCTGATTTGTACAACTCTCAAAATTTCCATATGTTATTGGTACATTGTTACCAGTTAGACAATTGTTACCAGGAGCATATTTGAGCAAACTTAATTGAGAGATCACTTGTAAAGTTGCCACTGAACAATTTTCAGATTTCTGTCAATCACGTGATCTCCCCATTTTAAAATTCATCATTAGAATTTTTGAGTTTTCCCCTTTAGTTGAGATTTCGTTACTTTTCCTGTAACTATATTAAGTCAATTGTTTTATAGTTCCTTGGCCATGTTCTGTTTCCCTTAAATATTGCTATCTGATATGAGATCTTTTTCTAATAAACGATTAAATATATTTAATAGTCCTTCTGCTACCTCTTTGTTGGATTTGTTTAAAATAAATAGATGCAATTCATCAGGACCGGAGTGATGTACTCTCAAGTTGATTTCTTATTTAACATTTCTCTTATGTATTTTAAGTGTTCTATTGGGCAGGATTTATGTATTTTTCGTTGGTGGAGGCGGCCCGCCAGTGGAAATCTACCAACCCTGACATTGTCAATAGGATCTCCAGGTGACAGTATCCCTCATTGCCGGGAAACCCGTGCAGTGGCACAGGACCGGAATTTCCCGCCCATTATTTCTAATCTCGTCTTCTCATCTACCCCTTGATCACCTTTTTTCCTGTTCCAACCTTTATTTTTAAATGAATATTCCTGTAGAATATTTTTTTCATGCTTCTTGATAATTTATTTTCATAGTTCCTTTTTGCTTTCCTAATTGTTTCTCTGACTTCTCTCCTAATTTCCTTAAACTCTTCCTTATTATGCTCTTCCCTGCTGTTCATGTACTCAGTCTGCCTCTTTCCTTACCCTCAATTTTCCCCTCTGCCTTTATTTATCCCTGATGCAAAATTAGAGTTATTAGCAGAATATACTTTCTTGGAGTGTGTTCTACATCCTTGTTTGCCAATATTGTTTGTTTTATTTTCCAAGTTCTAATGTCAACCCCTCAAAATCAAACTTTTTTCCAGTTTATTATCCTGGACATTATTATATTCAAATCATGCTCAATTATTATTTTAAACCATCCAATATTATGCTCAATATTACTTGGATGTTTCCCTATTTTTCCTTCTCCTGTCTGCTCTGGTTCATTCGGTAATTACTTAGACCAGGCCTTTGAGATTGGCCAATTGGGATACAAGTTCCCTGATTAGTGGGCCAATCAGGGAACCTCTTTGTATATAACAGGGAGTGTAGATGGCAAGCTGAATGCAAGGGGCTGTTTAGCTCACTGGGCTAATCGCTGGCTTTGAAAGCAGACCAAGGCAAGCCAGCAGCACGGTAACAGCCTCCCCGAACAGGCGCCGGAATGTGGCGACTAGGGGCTTTTCACAGTAACTTCATTTGAAGCCTACTCGTGACAATAAGCGATTTTCATTTTCATTTCATTTCATCTGGTTGTACTGCTGTTGGTTTTGTTAATAAAGGGATTCTGGTGATGGGACTTCTGCTTCCGTGGACTTATTACACATTCCACATTAGCAAATCCAGGAGTAAATCCTCCATTGTTGGGGTTTCTTGCATACTGTTGGAAAACACATTACGCTGTGGGACCTCATTCCCTTATCCATGTTGCCTCCCTCTTCTGGTAAATTAATTTCAGGATAGTTGAAATCTCTCGTGATTTTTAATACTAATTTCCCTTATTTGTTAGCATATTTCTTTTGCAGTATTAATGTAGATTTATTTCTACTGGTGTGATTAAATCCTTTATTATCTTTTATCTCTACTTGGATTCCATTTCCATCTTGCTGTACTGTTAGAATGGTCTTCACCCGAACAGCGCTGGGGCCAGTGTCTTGGCGAGTTGTATAAATAGAGCTGTAAAGAGGACTTTAAACTAAATAATGGAGGGGAGGGTTTTCATGAGGGGAAATTTAGAAGAAAAGACAAGACAATAGTGCAGGGTACTGATACAGGTAATGGTAACCAGAAGGGACAGGAGGGAAATAGAGCACCTAGTGGAGTGGTGTAGCGACAACAATCCCTCCCTCAATGCCAGCAAAACTAAAGAGCTGGTCATTGACTTCAGGAAGCAAAGTACCATACACACCCCTGTCAGCATCAATGGGGCCGAGCTTCAAATTCCTAGGTGTGCACATCACCAAAAATCTGCCCTAGTCCACCCACGTCGATGCTACAACCAAGAAAGCATAACCGCGCCTATACGTCCTCAGAAGACTAAGGAAATTCAGCATGTCCACACTGACTCTTACCAACTTTTACAAGGTGCACCATAGAAAGCATCCTATCTGGCTGCATCACAGCCTGGTATGGCAACTGTTCGGCCCAAGACCGCAAGAAACTTCAGAGAGTTGTGAACACAGCCCACTCCATCACACAAACCAGCCTCCCATCCATTGACTCCATCTACACCTCACAATGCCTTGGGAAAATGGGCAGCATAGTCAAAGACCCCTCCCAACTGGCTTACTCACTCTGCCAATTTCTTCCATCGGACAGGAAATACAAAAGTCTGAGTTCACGCACAAACAGGTTCAAAAACAGCTTCTTCCCCACTGTTACCACACTCCTAAATGACCTTATTATGGACTGATCTGATTAATACTACACTCCTGTATGCTTCACCCGATGCCATTGTCTAGGCATTTGCATTGTATACCTTGTGTTGCCCTATTATGTATTTTATTTTATTTTCATCTACTAAATGATGTGTTTGAACAGCACGCTGAAAAATGCTTTTCACTGTACCTCGGTACACGTGACAATAAACAAATCCAATTAGAATCCAATCCAACTAATGCTCTCAGTAAGTACAGAGTCCATGTAAACCAATAAGTGGAATGTGGTCAGACCCACCACACTCTGAAACCAATTGACACCCAAAACAATGCCTATGGATTGGCCTAAACAAACTGTCACACTGATGAGCCAACTGCTCTCACTGGATCTTTGACTTTCACAGAAGGGTATCCAAGTTCCACTTTCGCAGAACACGTTTGGAAACTTCCCCCAAACAACCCTTTTTCTTGGATGCCTTCACCAAGGATCCACGTCCAGGATTTCAGCCTCTCCTTTCACTGTTTCTCTTCCATGGAACACCATGTGCATTCAAACTTCCACACAATCTCTCTCACAGGTACCAAACCACGCTGACTGAACATCATTGTTTCACAGGCTGTGTTAAGGTGTTACCACCCATGGTACCACCTCTGATGTGTGGCTCTCGCTAGTTGATGTCTCCATGCTTGTACCTTGCAGCCCTGACTTTTGCTAGAAGCCTCTCTAAAATAGAACTCTTTTCCAGATTTCTCTTCTTTGTTCCTTTAGCTTCTTGGAACTCTCATTCCCTGATTTCTAACTGTTCTTTAGCTTCTGGGACTTGCTTCATGTTCTTCTGTATTGTCCTGTTTATACTGGCAGTTTTTGTAGAAAGCTTCTTGCTTATTCCTGATTCCAACTGAACTCCAGTGCTTCTCTTTTCAGTGTGAGCCTCTGGTTGCTAAGGAAGTTTTTTTAACCCCTGTAATTGTTTTTACATCATCAAACCTTAATTGCAAAGCAGACAAAGTTTAAAGTGATCAACTAGGCACCTTTGTTTAACATGAATCTAAACTGAAGTTTTGACCTTTTCTTAGCACACATACAGAAACACAAATTAAACTTGCATCTTATTTCTAACACAAATTACTTAAATTATCTCTTAACAAAGGTGACGAAGGTTTGGAAATTCCAGGGTATGCTATATTTTGAAAAGGCAGACAGAATGGAAAGGAGAAATGTAGCCCTCATAATAAAGAATGACATTAGGACACACGTGAGAAAGGATCTTGGCTGAGAAAGCCAGGCCGTGCAATCCTTTTGGGTGGAGATTAGGAATAGCAAGGATCTTCAACAAAAATACATTCCATTGGAAAAACAAAAATTAAGTATGAAAGATCCATGCATTGCTCTCTGGGGAAGTGTGGTTAACAGATTAGTTAACGGACAGGGAGCACAGAGTAGTGATAATCCCAGGGGAGGGAGAGACAATGGGGTAGTGGTAATATCACTGGATTAGTAATTCAGAGGCTCAGGTTAATACTCTGGGCCACTAGGTTCAAATCCCACCAGGGCAGCTGGTAGAATTTACATTTATTTCCAAATTATTTCCCTAATGGATATTAGTGAACCGGATGGGTTTTTATGACAAACGATCATTGTTGTCATGGTCACCATTACTAAGGCTAGCATTTAATTCCAGAATCAATCATTAAATGTAAATTCCGAAGATTTTGACTTGTTTCTTTAAATGGTCATTTACCTTCTACCACATGTCTCGTATGGCCTACTTGTGACTCCAGACTCACAGCAATGTTGTTGACTCTTAAATGCCCTCTGAAATGGCCCAGTATATCAGTTAGTTAAAGGACAATTAGCGATGGGCAATGAAAGCTGGCATTGTCAATGGCACCCATAACCCTTACCCATGAAAAAATAATTTTCAAGTTGGCAGGCTGTAACCAGTTGACTGTCGCAAATGGCAGCGCTTGGGCTTCAGCTATTTACAATCTTGTTTAATGACATAGACAAAAACAGTGAACAATGTATCTAAGTATGCTGACAATACAAAACTAGATTAGAATTCAAGGAGGAGAACATCAAGAGCATGCAAAGAGATGAGATTAAGTGAGTGGACAATGAGGTGGCAGGTGGAGTATAATGTGGGAAAAATGTGAAGGTGTTCACTTTGATCATAAGAATAAAAATTCTGCATATTTTCTGAAACTTGAAAATGTTGAACCTGCTACAGGCTTCCTTATTTAGATTATAAGTATGATCAACTCCATACTGCATGTTTCCTTAATTTTAAATGTTGAAGGTACATTTTTGATATTACATCACATTGATTTAAATTGTAGCTTTTAAAATCAATGAATCCATCTACAAGTTTGGAAAAAGCTCTTGTGTGACATGGAGAATGGATGTATCCTATTTGATGAAGACATTGAAATAACTAATCAGTAATATTTTATGTTGTGGTTAAACTATTGTTTAATTGTATTTATTAATGTTTTTTGTGAAGCAATTTTATATGCAAATGTAAAAGTTGCAGGAAATTATTTAATTTGATAAAGATCATTTTGATGTTTCTTGGAATTTAAAAAGGGTTTTGGCACAGAAAAGGTGTCCAATGATTCTGAACATATTATGTATCACTCTTCCAAAATAAGCTTGTGCTGGAATGGTGGTACATGAATTTTGAACTACAGTATTGATGATTTTGTTCTTCAAAATGCCAAACACACTTCACCCACGTTATATACCCCATCATGTATGTTATTGTATTTTAGGCATGTATTGTGCTTTTAATGTTCATCATATGTTGTGCTTCACTTGCTATCCTTGTGATAGAATCCCTACGGTGCCGCA
Source organism: Scyliorhinus canicula (assembly GCF_902713615.1). Lineage (NCBI taxonomy): Eukaryota > Metazoa > Chordata > Chondrichthyes > Carcharhiniformes > Scyliorhinidae > Scyliorhinus > Scyliorhinus canicula. The sequence continues at coordinate 161,992,859 of NC_052148.1, forward strand.
GGAGGCCATTTGGCCCATTGAGTCTGCACCAACCCTCTGAAAGAGCAGACCACCTAGGCTCACTTCCCCTGTCTATCCCATAACCCGACCTAACCTGCACACCATTGCACGCTAAGGGGCAATTTTAGCATGACCAATTCACCTAACCTTCATATCTTTGGTTTACATACCAGTTATTATTTTCTTTAAGATTCATGCAGTAATAGCTGTGATGTCGAGGACAGTTTGGTGATATTCTATAAGTTCCTTAAATCCAATAAATGTGTTACTGTATAAAATAAAATTGGTTCAAGCTCAGGAAAATAATAATAGGAATCCAGAAACCATTTTTGAAAAGAAGATTCACAGATTTAAATTTGAACATTGACATTTATTACTTGTTATGTAATTTAAAAAGTTAAAAATCAGATTTATATTAAGATTGTTCTTGAAATGTTATCAATTAGAGGTGTGTGTGTGTATGTGTATATATATATATATATAACAAATATAGCTTATTTGTTTATGTATCTTGGACGTTAAACAAGAGGTTTAACTGTTCTATACTGTTTTGGAAAATATTAGCAATAGTTCATTGCAGTTTAAGTTACACAATCCGTTGCAGTGTGAATGCTTGCTGGAACTGGCTGAGGAAATAATGTATGGTGTATATTAGTTTTAACTATTGTAGCTAATGCTTCAGATTTTGAGTTAACACACCTGAGATTATTTAAGAATTTGTGTATCCTTTGAGAGAGACATAACACTCATTATCACTAGTCCATGTTTACCTGTACAGTAAATTACTTGAAACAATTGTTTTGTTTTGAAGTCTGTCATCTTTTACAGTTGTGACAACCATTGTTAATGCCATCCAAGTCTTCATGCATCCCCAAGGCAAAACGTTTAGCTTGGTTGGAGCTTGTGTCGGGTTTCTTTGCTTTTCCCACCATCTGATTTGAAACCAGACTCCTTAAGTGTCAAACGAACTTTCTCAGCAGATTTATTGTAAACAGAAATTAACCCAGGTTGCATGGGAGCTGCATACATTGTGATTTATGATACTCAAGTGGGTTTGGGGCTCTGGTTATCTGCAGCTTCTATGCAGGGGTATGAATTATCAGGCACCAGTGTACTTCAGATGGATGAATGATTTCTGCTGTTGAGACATGGAGATGTTAACCAGATCTACTCCCAAATAAAGACTAATAACACTTATTTTTAAACAGTGCGTGTGACAGATGGGAGCGAGGAGGAGAGTGGATAGACTCTAATTAAGAATGTTGACTGTATGTTCTCTTTAGCTGTGATTGATTAGTACAGGAGTGCTATCTCTACACAGGAAATGATGCAGTGATACATTGCTAGGTGAAAGGTTAAATCTTAAAGTATGTTTTAATTTGTGTGTACTGCTGTTGGTGGTGATGCATTAGCTTCAGAATTTACAGTGACACCGTTTGGTAAAGCTATTTCTGTAATCTATTTATAAACCCAGTATGGTTCAGTTAATTTCCCCCAGGACAGCAATAGGAGGTAACATTTGTATATTTTTACTTTTGCATTTACCAAGGAGTAATAAATACGAGCTCTGGCATTTCATAAATCTTTACATTTTTCATTTATGAATGCATTTAAAAAAAAAGAAGAGATTTCAGAAGCCTTTTGCAAACAGTAGCCCTCCTTTCCATATCGTAAATTTTGGACCTTTGCAGGATGTTTCACTTTTTATGTTAAATTACTAACATCTACTGAGCTACATGTTCTAATGTCAACATTCATTTTTCAAAAAAGTGTCCTTTTTAATGTATGGGGAAAATTGCTTTCTGTTTACCAATTCCACGTGTATCCCACTTCCTTTGCAAGTTTTGTGTTTCTTGAAACACTTTGAATATCACATGGGCAGGTTAATTGAAAAGTGTTAAAATTAATATTCATGCTTTTTCAGGAAATCCTTCTGTTACATCATTGGGTTACTCAGGTTAAAAGATACACTCCAATTTTTGCTTGCAATGATTGAAACTTTATTTCTGTCATTTTCAAAAAGGAAGTTCCAATGATTTCAGTCTAATAGCCAGATTAGGGAAAAGGCAACGAGGGTTTCTGTTTCTTTCTAATTGCCAGAAAAATGATTCCTGCATGAGGGCAGGATCAGGCACTGCTGTGATGGTTGACTATCCTGTGGGTAAAGTACTGGGGATTAACCATTACCAATGCAATTGTCTGAGTGATCACTTTTCAGGAAAGCAGGGAGGGTGAAGGAAAGAAATTGGAGGGAGAAGTACTATTCGTTATTGCTTTATTTCACCTTTTGGATGGGGGGATAAAAGCTTAATTCTAAGGCTCACTGTGTAAACTAATGCTATTTTTAAAAAACTGAAAATTGTTGGCATGGGAGCATAATGCAATTTTATCTGTGGATCATTTTTCTATTTAATTTTTAACCACAGTGGGAATTGGAAACACTTTGTGGCTAAAATTGTTTCTCAATTTTTCCAATTTCTGTACCTTAATTTTCAGTCTCTAAAGAACTCTCTGAACTAATATGTTCATGATTTTAGCTTTGAGATGTGTGTGTGTGTATGTTACAATACTTTAATGAAAAATATATGTCCTGCATTCTGATTGAATCCAGTAATAGGATACTGAAGAGAATGACTACTAGCATTACAAATCCTGCTCCTGTAGTGGTTTAAAAAAAGGTATGGGAACCAAACATTTTTGCTGCTTGTCACATTTGAAAACTACTTTACAATACTGCAAACTGCATTTCTGTTTCAAACTGAAATGGAATAAATAAGTAATATTCGCTCTGCAAACAAGGTACTTTAAATGGAAACAGAGTTGGAGGAAAGGAGAAAACAACGGGATCTCCAATATCCTAGATAATTAAACAAAAATAATTGTTATAGTTTAGTTAGGTTAACAGGACATCCGATTAGAAGATATCACAGTAATGATGCCATGAACCCCTACAAGGAGGAAAACTAGACAAATCTGAGAAATATGGGGAGACTGTTGCTGAAGAGCAGAAGTAATGGACATTTTGGTCCCAATATGCAGACATTTACGGAGAATCCGCAACCCTGCTTCAAGGCCGGCATGAGCTGGATGGGAAGTGATATTGTAAATACTGCTCTGCTGGATCAAGAAAAATCTTTAATTAGATTTTCATATTATCCATAAATTTTATTGTGTATATAAAAAAATTTGTGGGTCTTTCTGCAGTCCTTACTACTTAATAGGACCACATTTTAAATAGTCCGTCACATTTGTTGGTCAAATATACCAATCACCACCCAACCGCATTAACTTCAATTTTAAAGTTGCTGGTGATAGCAGCAATTTTAAATTTGCTAGCGTTAGCAGCTAAGTGTTCTATTTATTTCAACTGTTTAATAAATTATCCCTGTGATATTATACATGAAGTATACAAGGAATTAATACAGGTTTTATTAAAAATAACAGAGACTATGCACAATTAGTGCCACAATTAAGCGTTCGGGTTGTTTAAATGGTTATTCAATGAAGGAATTAAGATTTGTGTGTTCTTCGCTCTTATTGGATCTTGCTGGATAATAGAATGACTGGTTCTGCGCCTTGCTCCTGCAATTGCTTGATGACTGCAGCCATGGTTAGGTAGGCTTTAGAGTCCTTGCTCCAGTCCAGGGTCCAGCAGTAAACTTTGTGAGGTAGTTGTGGGTGCCCATGAATGTTGACAGCATTACCATGAACAAATTGAGATTACACAAATGCATTCACTTTGAACTATATACAATTTACTTTTTAATATCAGAACTGGGTTTTCATTCATAGTCAATTATTAATTTTCAGGATGAAAAATATTCTTCCAGAATTCAGCTTAATCCAGTAACTAGAGTTTATACTCCATGCTATTCCAATTCACTATTCAGCATTTGTCTGCATTTGATTTATGATGATTCCTTGAAGAAAGCATAATATACCTATTCAGCATTCCAAAGGGACTGTTTCCTCTGCAACACCCTCAGCCACTCCCAACACCATCAGCTTTTCAGTGTCCAGATACCTGCAGAAACCAGTGCCCTATGGTCCCTGCAGCCTTTTCGGCTGCAGAATGGAATTCATAAGAACGCATGTGCATGCAAACCCACTTTTAGCGTTTGGAGATGCAAATGGCCAAAATTCAAATCCTTTGTGGACAATGGGAAACCGATACTATGGTCACTTGACAGAAGCCAGCTTGTGATAAGAATGATTTATTACCACATTTATTAACACACTTATTTCAGTTAGCGTGGGAGACAAAGAGACTTAGAGGGAAGAGATCTCACCCAGGAAAGGAAAGAGACTGCCTAGAGTCCACCAACAAGCAGAGAAGTGGGGCTAGCCTTTAACATGCCAATTTGAAGAACCAAACCAAATCCTCACTACAGGAGCTCAACTGCACCTGAACCAGAGCACAATCAGAAACCTTATAGATTTCATTGAATTTACAGTGCCGAAGGAGGCCATTTGGCCCATCGAGTTGTCACCAGATCTTGGAAAAAGCACCCTACCCAAGCTCACCTCCATCTTATCCCCATTAACCCCACTTTACACTAAGGGAAATTTTGGACACTAAGGGCAATTTAGCATGGCTAATCCACCTAACCTGCACATGTTTGGACTGTGGGAAGAAACCGGAACACCCGGAGGAAACCCACGCACACACGGGGAGAATGTGCAGACTCCGCGCAGACTGACCCAAGCCGGGAATCGAACCTGGGACCCTGGAACAGTGAAGCAATTGTGCTAACCACTATGCTACTGTGCTGCCCACACGTTCGCATGCCCACAATTCACTGCAAATTCATCACCAAAAACTTCCAACCTTCATTTCATCAGTGAACCAAAAGGAAATCAACAGGCCTGCAATGTTTTAAATATCCATCGGGAAAGACTCGAGTGTAATGGAATTTTGGCTGCTCTCTGGTGGCTAGCTTGGAGGTAGGAAAGGCTTTTAATTAGGGAGGATCACGGTGTACCAGAACTTCTCTGACTGCCCACCTCCGCTAGAATGAGGGGAAAGAAAATTGTCCTTTTGTCTTGGAGGTCCAACATTCAAGGGGCTAAAACACTTTCTCTTTGTGCTCATTCGAAAGTTGGGAATAAGGAGAATCATCCTACCATTGCTCTCCTGCCCTTAACAACTGGCATCAGAAAAGATTGATGTGCATGGGGAGGCCACCAGGTCAACCATGGTGTCTTCCAGCAACTTCTTTGGGTGGGAAGGCCTCTTTTACTTTATGACCTATGGAGAGAACCCATGGGTGATGGTGGCTCCTTCTTCTTTCCCTGCCCACCAGGTGTCTGCAGCACCACCTCTGGAGCAATACCTACTTACTCCCCTACATGATGGCTAGGCCTGCCTCCCTTCTCCAGGTATGATAAATACAAATAACTGACTTGGCCTTCTATTGCATCTCCTGATGGAGATGCTTTCTTCTTCTTCCTGCAGCCTCATAAGTCAATACCTCTGTCAGTAGTGCTGCCAAACCTGAGTTTGCCCGGCTCCTCAATTGGACAGTGGTCCTGTGGCAGCCTCTTATTTTAGTCGCCCACTATTTTGGCACCTGCAGAATGCAGTAAGAAAACAAGAGTGCACCTTGGAGTTTGGGAAATGGGGCAGTTTAAATTGCTAATCTTTTAAAATTTTACTATAAAATCTAATCTAGTCTGCAATTAGCAATACCTGGAAAGTACTGTGTAAGCAGGCTTATCCTTTCTGGCAGTTTGGACACAGTAAACGCGCTCTCAGCTGTGGAAGCTGACTAGTTACTTAGGTGACTGATTTAATCTGGTTACTGTAATTCGAGTTCAGTTTTCTATAAACTCAGTTCAGATAGAGTGCAAACTTGGAGTTTGGTAAGTGGGGGATTTTGTTTCCCTTCGTTTTTTCTATCTTGTCCTTTAGAACTGGTTCTTGCTCTACTACATGGAAAGGAGTTAACGTTTGGGAATCTGGTAAGTGGGTAAATTCTACTCTATCCCTAAGGTTTAAAACTACTCAACTTGGTGGTGAAATTAATAAAATATATAAAAAACATAAATAAGTAAATATTTTAAGTAGTTGTTTAAAACACCAATTTGGCAGGGTAGGTGATGTATTAAGGTTGCAGCAAATGGGAGTTCCTGGATGACATTATGTTCCTGGGAACATTGCACCAAGTGTTTTCAGTTGAGGAACTTTGGCTCAGTCATTGAGCTGGAGACTGAGCTGCAGACTCTGACACATTAAGGAGGAGGGAAAAGTTACCTGGTTGCTTTGTACCAGGAGGAAGTCGCTTCTTAGGATAGGGTCTTCTGATTTGGTCAGTGGGGAATTGATTGCAAAAGTAGGGAGCTTTTGCTTCAGGTGTATAGGGCATTGGTGAGACATCTGGAGTAGTATGCACAGTACTGGTCTCCCTATCTAAGGATAGATGAAAATGTGTTAGAAACAGTTCAGAGAAGGCTTACTAGGCTAATGCCTGGAATGAGCAGGTTGCCTTATGTGGAAAGGTTGGAGAGGTTTTCTTTGTATCAATTGGAGCTTACGAGAATAAGGTACCTTGATCAAAACCATTACGTTTCTGAGGGGTATTGACAGGGTCGGTGTGAAGCGGATGATTCCTCTTGTGGGAGAATCTAGAAAGGGGTCATTGTTTAAAAATACGGGGTCACTCATTTAATATAAAGATGAGAATGTTTTTTCTCCCTGAGGATCGTGAATCTTTGGAACTCATTTCTTTATGGGCAGTGGAAGAAGAACTCTTTGAATATCTTAAAGGCAGAGCTTGATAGATTCTTGATTAACAAGGGGTAAAAGGTTATCAGGGTAGTAAGGAATATGGTGTTGAGATTACAATCAGTCGTACAACATCCAGTGCAGAAGGAGGCCAACCGGCCCATCGAGTCTGCACCGACCCACTTAAGCCCTCACTTCCACTCTATCCCCGTAACCTAATTAACCACTCCTTTTTTTAAATAAATTTAGATTACCCAATTATTTTTTCCAATTAAGGGGCAATTTAGCATGGCCAATCCACCTACTCTGCACATTTTTGGGTTGTGGGGGCGAAACCCACGCAGACACGGGGAGAATGTGCAAACTCCACACAGACAGTGACCCAGAGCCGGGATCGAACCTGGGACCTCAGCGCCGTGAGGCGGTTGTGCTAACCACTAGGCCACCGTGCTGCCCCTAATTAACCACTCCTAACCTTTTGTGGACACTCGGGGCAATTTAGCATGTCCAATCCACCTAACCTGCATGTCTTTTGGGACTTCTGGGAGGAAATCGGAGCACCCGGAGGAAACCCACGCAGACACGGGGAGAACGTGCAGACTCCGCACAGACAGTGACCCAGCGGGGAATCGAACATGTGACCCTGGCGCTGTGAAGCCACAGTGCTAACCACCGTGCTGCCCACGGTAAGGTTATGACCTTATTGAATGGTGGAGCAGGCTTGAGGGGCCGAGTGGTCAACTCCTAATCTGGATGTTTGTCTGGTCCCAGCAGTGGGAATACCTGCCTTTTTGAAAAATTCTGGCCAATGTTACTACTAATTGAATCACAGTTATCCCTTTTTTCTGTTTATGCTGCCAGCTCTTGCTTTTGTTAACTGTATCGCTACATTCTTCAGTCAAGAGAGCATCTTGTGGAACACATTCAAACAAAAGAGATACCTTTTGGGAGCACAATCATTCCTCGGTGCTGGCCTGAAATGTCAGACTAGATTATGGGCACACATATATGGGTCTGAAACCCCAAGGCAGGTGCTACAAACTATGCCAAACTGACATATTGGGATGAACTTTCATTTGGCTGAAGAGGGTGGCAAGACTGCAGTTTCATTTTCCTGAGTGACCTATTGACTTTCCAACTTGGCCTTCCCTATCAGCGACTTTTTTTGCAAGAGCTGGCAAGTTCTGTATGTTATATTACCTTACGTAATGTCTTTGAACCAGCCGAGTTGATGAAATAAACAAGTCTTCTTTTAAAGATGAACTAATTTAATGAGTAAAATAAATAGTATTTTGTGAGTCCTTTGTACTTAATACTCAACTAGTAAAATAAATAAAATACACCTAAAGATAACCAACCAACTATACAAAATAATATGTCTTTTCTGTTCAGTCTTCTGAAGCACACTCTCTCAGAAAGAGCAGGAAAGTCTTTCTTATACCATCTGATAGTGAGACATCTAGTGTTAAATTGACTGTACTACATTTACATACATTGATCATGTATAATATACAGAGATCACTACACTGTACACTGGGCAACCACCCAAACACAGTGGGTAACTATTTAAGCTCCTTGAGGGATCAGGTAAGGCCTTTTTCCTGACCCGAACCTACTTTTACCCCCAACAACATGTTAACATAAAAGAGAGAGTATATAAAATAGGCCGGTCTCTTCAACATTGCTATATAATGTAATGTGCTGGATACATGAGTCTCAGAAAATTATTCAGTGTCTTAGTTTGTTTAATGCATTTCAATACATTTTAGTTTTTTATTGTATATTTGTGTTCCGAAACTAAGAAAACTCCAGTGTTTGGATTGACGCCACTGTAATCAGTGGAAGAAATGGTTATTTAAAACTGAAGCTTACAAAACTATGGAATACATCTGACAGGCCTAATTATTTGTTCAAAATCATGAGGGGCTTAGACATAACACATAGGTTGAAACTGTTCCCATTGGCAGAACTTAAAGTTTAGGACCAGCATACGCAAATTTAAGGTGACTGGGAAAAGAAACAGCAGCAACAACAAATACCTTTTTATCATGGGTCAATTGGTTAGGGTTTGGAATGCACAGACTGAGCAAATGCAGTCATGGCTCTTTGGGTAGTAAGACGTTGCAAGGCTATGGCGAAAAAACTGGTGAGTGGGACTAGCTGATCAGCTATTGCAGGGACCCAGCGGAACAAAATGGCCTCCTGCTATGCTATAATCATTCTATGATTCTGTATGTTGTAATAAAGGGATGGCTACACAGTCTGACATGCAAGCTAAATTGACTTCCGATGGTGGTTCACTAAGGGTGTTGTTTCTGGCTCTAGATTGCATTTAACAACTGTTGGTTATTATATTAAGAAGCCTTTTATTATGCTATTGGGAATAGCAATGCTATAATAGACATATGGTGAACAAGATGTGGTGCACCGAATTGGGTTATGTTTGAATAGAAATTGTTTGAAGGTCTGACGTGTCTAGCAGCACAGGGCCGACACTTGGATTGTCTAAATCCTAACTTGGCTAGAATAAAAAAAATAGTTTACCATGAAAAAAGATGAGGGGGGAAAATAATTTCTATGTAGAAAAAAATGCTTTGCTACATTAAATATTAGTAGCCTTAAACTGCATGCCTGAATATTTGTTTTCTGCAGACTCAGAAAAATGCAGAAAGGATTGTTTTCATTGTAACACTGAGGTAGGAAGTTAACCTATGGGTTTAGGTTTATTTAGAACAGTGTTTTTCAAATTTTCTTTTCTCCCCAGGACCCTCTTTCATCCAGCTGGCTGATCTTTACGATCCACGTCAGCCGGCCTTCACAGCACACCATTTTTGCTTACCTTTAATACAACTGGTGAGCCTGCTTGGACCTCACGGGTTCGCAGGAAGAGAGGGCAATGTAAACATCGGGTATAGTGTCCAGCTGGTTCCTTTCAGCTGTCTTTTTTTGTGAGGATGTAAATTCCAACGTTGTATATGTAGGTCGTTGTGAATGGCAATAGCAACAAAATGCTTGGTTTACTCAGCACAGGATACTCCTCGGAAATGCTACTCCAGATTGCTGACAACCTCGTGGACTGTTGGCGTGTTTTTAATATGCTGCCATAGGTGAGGCACTAACATTCAGTCTCCTCATTTGGAGTTGGTTGTAAATTAATAATTGACTCTGGGGTCTCAAACTCAAAAGGATTTTTTGCCACCTCTTTTCGTTCAAAATCTGAAACTTGTCCTCTGGAAAGTAGCAGTAAAAACTGTTGTTCAGTGCTGCCAGATGCGATTGAGTAAGGCTTTCCAGTCTTTTGACAGTTCCCTTACTAACGTGTTTTTTTGTTTTTGATACGTCGTAGCAGCGTGGGGAACATGTAGTAGTTTTGGCTTTTTATTCGCACTTGCCAAACTTTCAATGACTTTTGAAAAGCGTCTAATTCTTCACAGTGCTAAAAGCAATCATCCTTCCCTTGCAATTTGAGGTTCAGTTTATTTAGAATTGAAAAGGTGTCTGTAAGGTAAGATATTGTTAGCATTCAACTCTCATTTGCCAGTACTCTCCTGCATATAACACGCAAGGGCTTCACATCCTGATTTGCATTGGTGCAATTAATAAAGCCATACTTCCAGAAATCATCTTTATACTGCTTTGTTCCTGATTTCAGTTTCTTCTGTTGGTCGTTCTGGGTGAGTGTGCTTAACACTCAATTTGGCTCTGGAGTCGCCAGGTGTCGTTAAGACACCGCCACAAGGTCAAGGTGAAGTTAAAAGCAATAAACCCATACACCAATTAGTAAGTCCAAACAACTGAGTTTATTATAATACAATTATAATAACTACCCATGCACACGCTAAAAGGATTAAACTTATTCCTACCGCTAAATAAACTAATACTTAGCTCGAAAGAACTGCTGAGTCAGGGAACAAGGCCTCTTGCTCTGCTCTGGTCTGCAGACTTCAGGTTGGTATAAGTTAAAAGGGGTCAGGAGTGCTTATCTCTGGTAGCGATCGTTGTGAGGCACTTACTTGTTGGCGGCTGCTGTCCGAACCCCCTCCTCTCTCGTTCAAGGTCTTCTTGGCAAAAGCTGGTCGACGTGCTGGTCCACGGAGGAGTGTTGGTCAAAGAGAGAGAAGGGCTGGAGGGCTGGATCAGAAGACTGAACCATATGTCTTTTATAGGTCCCAGGGGATCCGCGCCCCTTTGGGCGGACTCCCTTACCTGCTTGGAATCGATTGGGTCTCTTCCCAATCGATATGTTTGAATCCCCCAATAATGGGGCAGTTCCTCGGTCACTGGGGCGGTTCTTGGGACTTATTGTTTTGGGCTTCTTTGGCGCTGAAAAGTCTGGCCTTCCATTCAATGTGTCGATCTGTGTTTAACTTGTTTCCATTGTATCTGGGGATCGCCCGGTATCGCCTCATTAGTATGTTAACTGGTTTCTTTTCACAGTGCTGTCTGGTTTCTGCAGCAGTCAAAACTGGTTTCTGCAGCAGTCCAAATATACAAGCGCTTTGCAAGCTGCTTGCTTTACAACATGTCCATTTTCCCTGCATTCCTTGCAATCTTCCATTTTGTGTTGGGCAGTGGCCACCCCAGGTGGCTACACTTCTAATATAGAAAGTTCACCAGAGGCCCTGGAGCCCTGTCTCCAGCTCACACCAGCACTGCCGTGGACTCTCCTGTGCAGCTCCCTCCATCAAATTCAGTTCTGAGGTCTCTGGTCCTCTCTTTTTACAAAATGACCTATCTTCAGCTTTTCACAAACCTGTTTGCTTGCATTCCGGCAGCTAGAAAATGGAAGAATCTCTTCTCTTTGATTTTGCGCCCAAAGCACAGAGCATGTGACATCAGTGTGTATGCTGTGTGTGTGATCTGCTCTCTGCTGCTCCTTCTGGCGGGAAGACTTCAATGTTTTAAAAGCCGGTTGTAGCAGGCATTCTCAACTTAAAAGCCGGTCGTGGCTGTCATTCATAAAAGCAGGTTGTGGCCATTGGGCACTTCTCCCGCGATCGGGAACACCATTAACGCTCTGTGACACACCCCCATGCGGGCCACACACCCAAGTTTTAAAAACCCTGACCTAGAAAGTGGCCAACACATACTGACCAGGAAGGACCAAGGTTAGATGTCCGGCCCATGCTGAGCCAGCATAAACTGAGTTTAGCATCTCTGGTTTACTTGGCTAGTGTTACAATTCCTGGTATGTCTCCTCTGTAAAACAGTCTGATAAAACTCCTCAATGCTTTCAGAGGCAGAATGATGTAGGAGCATTAAAAAGGCCATTCACATGGAACCTGAATGAAAGAATATGATGAATATTCAAGTGTCTGATTGAAACATTATTTCAGTTGTGAATAATTTGATTCACATTATCTGAAGTACTCTAATCCAATGAGTAAATTCCATCTTCACACACCCTTTTCCAACTTGTATATCACGGTTTATCTGCGATTTTTGCAGTTTGACACCGGATGTAAAACTGTGCCTGACTTGCTTCATTGCAACCAATACAGCATGTAGTCAAAGTTTGAGAGCCCATAGAACATAGAACAGTACAGCACAGAACAGGCCCTTCGGCCCTCAATGTTGTGCCGAGCCATGATCACCCTACTCAAACCCACGTATCCACCCTATACCCATAACCCAACAACCCCCCCCCCTTAACCTTACTTTTATTAGGACACTACGGGCAATTTAGCATGGCCAATCCACCTAACCCGCACATCTTTGGACTGTGGGAGGAAACCGAAGCACCCGGAGGAAACCCACGCACACAGGGGGAGGACGTGCAGACTCCACACAGACAGTGACCCAGCCGGGAATCGAACCTGGGAACCTGATGACTAATGATGTGGTGTTTTCCTTTTAATTTTAAAATTTAGTGAAACATCTAAAAACAATGATTAGAATTGATGTGAAATGTAGCATCATCTGTATGTCTAATTCCTGAATTACAAAATTGATAACGCCATCAAAAACTGAACACATTTTAAGCCTGCCACATTGCCGTTATTTTCAGAAAAACCTTTGGAAAGTATTGATCAAAACTTTTAGCAAAATCTTGTATGTCACATGCAGGTTATATGTAATAACCTGCAAGTGTCATGCATGAGGTTCATCCAGCTGGAATGATTGTTCTCTTGTCCTGATTGGACCTGGAATTAACCAGTGTTTGTATAATCGGGCGGCCTCTGTAATTGCTGACAGAAAGGAGTAAGAACCCGGTAGTGGGTAACCGGGCCCTATACATGTGCTGCTGTAAAGCTGAATAAATGTTTCCTTGTGAACTTGACAGACTTCCCTTGTCGTTACTATAGTATATTTTAAAAATTCTTTGTATTTTTATATTTAAAGCATGTCTTTGTGTACATTTCTCTTTATATCCATAGTATTACTTCATTGCCATCAACATACCTTTAACATTCTTTTTTTCCCAGTATTTAAAATTTGTCGGATCTCTTTCACACTAATCATCCTCTAGAACTGCTTGTAAAAATACCTTAAAATAATCTATTTTCAGTACTTTGAAATTTTGAATATCTTAAAATGTTTAAGTATATGGGGCGGGATTCTCTAATCCTGCAGCAGAGTGTCCACGTCGTCGTAAACGGCATCGTGTTTTATGACGACATGAACGGGTTGCTCCGAGGATGGATTCTGGCCCACAAACACTGCAAGAAGTGTGGGGGGCGTGGCACCAGACTGGCGTCGGATTCGCACGATGCCCCGATGACGTGGCTCCGCGTCGCTTAAGGTGCGCGAGCGGCGCAAAGCCTCGAGACTGGCGACATGCCCCCCCCCGCCATGCCGCCCGAGATTCGGGACCATGACCTCGAAACGCTACTGGACGCGGTCGAGGAGAGGAGGGCGATGCTGTGCCTGAGACGGGGCCACCGGCACCTGGGTAGCACAGTCCAACGTAACTGGTGTGAGGTGGGCAATGCCTTAAGCATGGTGGGACACACTCCACGGGCCGGCGAACAGTGCCGGAAGAAGATTCACGACCTGACGTTGGCAGCCAGGGTGAGTACACCGGGATGTGCCCCTAGCACCATCCCACCCCATCACCCACACATAAGTGACAGTAACCCCTTCCCCCCACAAGGAGGGGACAAAACCCCGCACCTGACACGCATGGGCTGCACACAACCCTGAGCGCCGCCTTGGACGGGTGCCCAATGCTCCCATGCCATCATCTAGCCAACATTTGTGTGGGATGTTGCGGACCGCCTAACTCAGATGCCACCCCCCCCCCTCCCGGATAAGACCGCCACAACCATAGGGAGCGTGAGAGAAACGACGGAGGGGGTCTATTTGTACTGCACCCCCTCACAGTCCACGAGCAGAGTACGGTCACCGAGGACACGGACGGCCACCCAAGGCATGGACAGCTAGAATACAAAGACGCTGGACACGGATGAACACGACAGCCAGGACAGTGACGTACAGAGGACGGCGACACAGTTGACAGATAGACCAGACAGTGACCCTCAGATGGAGGCAACACAAGGAACATTGGGCCAAGGCTTGACGCAGGAGACCCCTGACTTTGGCCCCGATGGGGACATGGACTTAGCGGCACTGCTGTCTCCCTCACCCTCCACCATCGCAGAGATTCTCACCTTAGTTGGGCACTTTAGTGAAAAGGCTTCTGGGACACTGACAGCTGTACTGGTACAGCAGGTGGAGGTAGGAGGAGCCGAGGGGCCAGACGGTCGGAGGGCAGCCAAGACCCAGCAACCAGCTGCCGCCCAGACGGGCCCCGGGATCCTGGACTTTCCAGACCCACCCACCGATCCAATGCATTTGACATCCAAGGACTAGACAACGGGATGACGGCCAGCTTCCAGCAGCTGCAGACGCAGGTGGAGGAGTCAATCCGTGTCCAGGAGCAGGGAGTGGTGCCAGTCATGGCTGCCACCCAGGCCGACACCACACGGGTGGCGTCCTTGGTGGAGGCAATGGGTGCAACGGTTTTGGCCATGGGTCAGGTTTGCAAGGCGTGGGGCTTTATGTGCATATGTTACCGGTGGCCCAGGACAGGGCTGTCCTCTCACAGGCAGCCATGTGCCAGAGCCAGCTGGACACCTCAGCCTAGATCCGCAGTCTGGCCGAGTCTCAGCAGGCCATGCCCCAGTCTCAGCAGGCCATCGTTGAAAGCATCGGCGGCCTTGCCCAGATGCTGGATGGCGTCGCACAAGCCCAGAGGGAGGTGGTGCAGTCCTAGACTGGGATGAAAAATGAAATGAAGAATTAAATGAAATAAAATAAAAAATAAAATGGGATGGCCCTCGCCCTGAGCTCCATCGCTGCTAACGTTCAGACCCTGGTTGATACCACAGCGAGCCTCCAGGACAGCATCGCCAAGTGTCTGTGGTGCCTCGGGGCTCGTCTCCGCTCGCATCCCTGTCCCATAAAGGCCAGGGGACCACCGGGCACCGGGCACCCCGAGGGAGGAGGAGGAGGTTCTAGGGGCCCATCCCAAGACCTCATGGGGCGCCTTGGCACCACCACCACCTCCTCTTCCTCCTCCTGCTCCTTATCCACATCGATGTCCTCATCCTGTGCCTCCTCCTCGTTGCGGTCGTCGTCCGCCTTCTCCTCCTGCACCCGTCGAGCGGGCGGCCCTGCAGCCTGAGCGCGTGCCACCTGGCCCACTGTAGCCTGTCCCTCTGCTGCAGCCACCGCTGCTGCAGCCGCTCTGAGCCGCCTGCGTCGATGCTGCCACAGGGCCACATGCAGTGCAGCGGCTCCCGCCACGGCGGCCAACATCGCTGGTTGATGCCCAAATATTATGATCTGCAGGGAGTTGGGGGTGTATACAACATGTTTAGGGATGGCGGATGCCCCCCCCCATAGCCAGGTGGCATGGGATACATGTCTGCCCCGGTTGGCTGGTTGCGTCACAGCCACGCATGCACCCAGACCCCTGCCCACACCCTCTGTGCTCCACCCGCTATGCCCCGTCCCTCCTGATAACACCACCGTAGGATGGCTATGCCCTCATGGGGGGGCTGTCATGGGTGCGGCCCTGGCCCATCCCGCCGATGGATGCCGGCTGCTGGGAGGTCCAGCTCCTGGGGGGTCCGACGCCCATGGGCACGGCCGGGAGGCTTGCGGACAGCCAGCGCCCGGGGTCGGTGCCCATCAGCCTGGCCGTCGTACTGGCGTCCAATGCTTAGGCACCGCCCAACACTGACGGGCCGGTCCAGGCCGGCTGGCATGTCGTCCCCACATCTCCCGCCCACCCCTCGAATATGGGGGGCCCCCCAGCCCCCATAACCGGCCGTGGCCGTCCCGGCAGACTCAGTAACCCCCCAAACGCTGGCTGCTCACCTCTCCCGCATCGTCAGCCAGCACACCATCGGGACTTCGGCCCATCCGGGCCGCAGAATCCACGGGAACCCGGAGAATCGCTGAACGTGCCTCCTCGGGTGATTCTCTGGGCGGTGCGGCGCCGATCACGATGTTGCCGTTCTCGATGGTTGAGAGAATGGCGGAACGGCATTACGTAAAAAATACGCCGCAATTGCCGATTCTCTGACCTGGCCCGGGGTGAGAGAATCCAGCCTCTGGTGTTTCCTTTCTTTGTGGAAAGTTGAGGAAAAAAATGTCAGTTTATATAAATAGTTGAGGAAAGCATATTTTACTTTAAAATATTCCCACATTTCTTATCTGGCTTCAAACAGACAATCTGTAGCAATGTGAACTATGTGGCCAAGATTTTGTGCTCAGCTTGCTGCTGATGTTGAAGTAAAGAGAGAGCTTGTCTAATGCTGGGGTGATGGTGGTGTGAGAGGAAATCAGAATTTCACTTGCAAGGAGTGAAGATTTCATCTTGGTGTTGGCCCAAGAGTGGCTTAGCAGCATTCTCCAATGTTGGTGAAAAGGACGGATCATGTGGTGCAGCGAATGGAAGCCACACAAAAAGAATACATCAAAACTATAGTGACTGCAGACTTCCGGTGGTGGCCATGGGGAATAGGTCGCACATTTGATAGTTTCCACCTCTAACGCACTTTTGGACCTTTTTCCCCCATTTTATTTTCAGATTTTATGGGATAAATCGGTGAAGAGTGAGACAGTAAGGAGAATCCCCCTCCGGTGTATGGAGAATTGGAGCAGAAATGGCCGTGTGTCCTATAAGGGAGACGCAAGTAGAGCTGGTAACACGGGACAGCATGGTGGGGCAGCAGGACCGTGTGGAGACGACGAGTCGTCGACGGAGCAGCTGGTGACGTTTTTCGAGGATTGCTTCGCCAAGCTGAAGAAGGACACGATGGACCCGATTCAGGCTTCGATTGATCAAGTGGCTCAGAATCAGGAAACCCACGGGAGAGCGATCCAGGAGGTGGAACAAAACTTGTCCGAGCACGAGGAGTATATAACCTTGCTGGAAAAGAAGGTGGGGATGATGAATGACCGCCAGAATGCAGGAGAAGCTGGAGGACCTGGAGAATAGGTCCAGGAGGCAGAATCTCAGAATTGTCAGCCTCCCTGAAGGCAGTGAGAGATCGGACCTATGTGACGGACATGTTGGAGAAGTTGATGGGGGCTGGAATTGGACAGAGCGCACAGAGCCCTCGCGGGGAAGCCCCGAGCATACGAGCCGCCGAGGGTCATGGTGGTACGTTTGCACCGTTCGTGGACAAAGAACACGTTTTGCGGTGGGTCAAGAAAGAACGGCGCAGCAAGGGGGAGAACTGTGAGTTGCGCATCTATCAGGACCTGGGAGCAGATTTGGCCAAGAGGCGAGCTGGGTTCAATCGGGCAAAAATGACCCTCTTTAAGAAGGGCGTGAAGTTTGGGATGCTGTACCCAGCCTGTCTGTGGGTCACACATGAGGAACGGGGCTTCTACTTTGAAACGCCAGACGAAGTATGGACCTTGATTAAAGAAATGAAGCTGGAGGCGAATTAAAAGATACTGAAGTCTTGGAGAAGTACTGTGGCGACGATTTGTGGTGCTGGGTTGTATAAATTTAAGTAGCTCTATGTGAAATAATGGGCTGTGTGGAGAGAGGGCAACGCCCGGTGTGGAGACTGGATGTGGGGTTACTGGTGGATGAGGCGATCTGTGGGCGTGTAAACAAGTCCATCCAGAGCAACCTGGACACAAACGATACAGGGGAGGTCTCTGCAGCGACTGTCTGGGAGGCTTTGAGGGCAGTGGTCAGAGGGGGCTGGGCTTGATGCGGGCCAACGGAGAGGGGGTGGAACGGGCTGGGAGGGAAGGGTTGGTTGGGGCGGTGCTCCGGGTGGACGGAAGATGCTCAGAGGCCCCGGGCGCGGGGCTGCTGGGGGAGCGGCGGAGGTTGCAGGTGGAGTTTGGGCTGTTGACCACAGCAAAGGCAGTGGAACAGTTGTGGAAGGCAAGGGGGAGGTGATCTGTGAGTACGGGGAAAAGGCAAGCAGAATGTTGGCGCACCAGCTCAGGAAAAGAGAGGCGGCCAGGGAGATAGGTAAAGTAAAGAGTAGAGACTGTAATACTGTCCTGGACCTAGCGGGGGTGAACGAGGTGTTTAAGGACTTTTATAGTAAATTAAATGAGTCGGAGCCCCCGGCTGGAGTGGAGGGGATGAGGCAGTTTCTGGATCAGTTGAGGTTCCTGAGGGTGGAGGAGGACCTGGTGGAGGGGCTGGGAGCCCCAGTTGAGATTGAGGAAATAATCAAGGGGCTGGAGGGCATGCAGTCGGGCAAGGCCCCGGGACCTGACGGCTACCCGGTGGAATTCTAGAAGAAGTTTTCAGAGATATTGAGCCCACTGCTGGTGCGGACATTTAACGAAGCACGAGAGAAGGGAGTCCTCCCCCTAACAATGTCGCAGGCCTCAATTTCACTGATCCTGAAACAGGAGAAGGATCCGGAGCAATGTGGGTTATACAGGCCAATTTCTCTACTGAATGTGGATGCCAAACTCCTGGCTAATATACTGGCCACAAGGATAGAGGATTGTGTCCTATGGGTGATAGGGGAGGACCAGACGGGATTTGTTAAGGGTAGGCAACTCAAGGCCAATGTTCAAAGGCTTCTAAATGTTATTATGATGCCCTCAGAAGGAGAGGAGGCGGAGGTGGTGGTAGTAATGGATGCGGAGAAGGCTTTTGATCGGGTGCAGTGGAATTACCTGTGGGAGGCGCTGGGAAGGTTTGGGTTTGGTGAGGGCTTTATTGACTGGGTGAAGTTGCTCCATCAGGCACCAGTAGCGAGTGTGCGTACGAACCGGCTGGGGTCGGGGTATTTTAGCCTCCACTGAGGGACGAGGCAAAGGTGCCCCATCTCCCCATTACTGTTTGCTCTGGCCACAGAGCCATTGGCGATGGCATTAAGAGCCTCTGGTAACTGGAGGGGGCTGGTTGGGGGGGGTGGAGCACCGGATCTCGCTCTGCGCAGATGGCCTTCTCTTGTACATTTTTGACCCGTTGGAGGGGATGGGGGAGGTAATGCGAATCTTGGGGGAATTTGGAAATTTTTCGGGGTATAAATTGAACATGGGGAAAAGCGAGATGTTTGCGATCCAGGCAAGAGGTCAGGAAAAGAGAGTGGGAGAGCTGTCGTTTAGAATGGTAGGGAAGAGCTTTCGATATCTGGGAGTCCGGGTGGCCCGGGAATGGGAGGCACTGCACAAGTTAAAGCAATCCCGGTTGGTAGAACAAATAGAAGGGGACTTTAAGAGATGGGACATGCTCCCGTTATCACTGGCGGGGAGGGTACAGACCGTGAAAATGATGGGCCTCCCCAGATTTCTGTTTGTCTTTCAGTGCCTCCCCATCTTCATCCCCAAGGCCTTTTTCAAGCGGGTGAATAAGATTATTTTGGGCTTTGTGTGGGCGAGTAAACCCCGCGAGTGAAGAAAGTATTGCTGGAACGCAGTCTGGGGGAGGGTGGTTTGGCGCTGCCGAACGTCTGCAATTACTGCTGGGCCCCCGATATAGCCGTGATTGGGAAGTGGGTAGTGGACGGGGGAGGGGGGGGGGGGTGAGGGGGAGGTCGGCATGGGAGGGGATGGAGGTGGCGTCATGTAAAGACACCAGTTTGGGGGCACTGGTGATGTCTCTACAGTTCTCGCCGGCCCGGTGCTCCGGGGCTCCGGTGGTGGTGGTGGCTCTGGGGATCTGGGGGCAATGGAGGAGGTATAGGAGAGTGGAGGGAGCATCGATTTGGACCCCGATTTATAATAACCACATGTTTGTACTGGGTAGGCTGGATGGCGGGTTCGGAGTTGGCGGAAGGATGGGGGATCTCTTTGTAGACGGGAGCTTTCCCAGCTTGAAGGCTTTGGAGGATAAATTTAAATTGCCAGCAGGGAATGGTTTTGGGTGTTTGCAGGTGCAAGACTTCCTGAGAAGGCAGGTGCCGGCCTTTCTGCTGCTGCCGCCACAGGGGATACAGGATAAAGTGGTTTCCGGTGCCTGGGTGGGAGAGGGGAAGGTATCGGATGTTTGCTGCGGGCTTTCGGGGGCCGGTGGGGGGCTCCGATGGAGGAGTTTGGGGGCGGGTGGGGGGACGTGCTCGGAGGAGAGATAGAGGCAGGGCTATGGGCGGATGCCCTAAGCGGGGTTGGTACCTCCTCATCCTGCCCCAGGCTTAGCCTGGTACAGTTTAAGGTAGTCCACTGGGCACACATGACAGAGGCTAGGTTGAGTAAGTTCTTTGTGGTTGAGGATAGGTGTGTGAGGTGCGTTGGAAGCCCAGCAAATCATGTCCACATGTTTTGGGCATGCCCGAAGCTTTTAGGGTTTTGGAAGGATTTTGCTGAGGCAATGTCCACGGTACTAAAAACACAGGTGGTGCCGAGTCTGGAGATAGCTACCTTTGGAGTGTCAGAAGATCCGGGAGTTCAGGGGGCGAAAGAGGCCGATGTCTTGGCCTTTGCCTCCCTGGTAGGCCGGAGACGGATTTTATTAATGTGGAGGGACTCGAAGCTCCCCCGAGTGTAGAGACCTGGGTTAGGGACATGGCTGGGTTTCTCAGTCTCGAGAAAATAAAGTTCGCCTTAAAAGGGTCAATGTTAGGGTTCACCCGGAGGTGGCAGCCGTTCGTCGACTTTCTCGGGGGAAATGTAAATGTCAGCAGATGCAGTATTCCGGGGGGGGGGGGGGGGGGTAGATTGTTGTATGGTTGAGGCGTGTGAAGATTGGGACTATGTTGACGTCATTGTTTACGTTACTGTCATAAAAAATTTCAAATACCTTAATAAAATATTATTTTAAAAAAATATAGTGACTGCAGTATCTTTCACAGAAGATTCATGTTAAACTATTTTTATTTGTTCGTGGGATGCGAGTGTCCCTAGCGAGGCCAGCATTTGCTGCTGTGCAGTGGGACCTGGGTGTCCTTGTGCATGAATCGCAAAAAGCTGGTTTGCAGATGCAGCAGGTAATTAGGAAGGCAAATGAAATTTTATCCTTCATTACTAGAGAGATGGAGTTTAAAAACAGGGAGGATGTTATGTTGTAGCTGTGTATGGTGCTGGTGATGCCATACCTGGAGTACTGTGTACAGTTTTGGTCTCCTTACTTGAGAGGATGTACTGGCGCTGGAGGGGGTGCAGAAGTTGATTCCGGAGTTGAGACCATTGGCTTGTGAGGAGAGACTGAGCAGATCTGGACTATACTCATTGGAATTTAGAAGAATGAGGGGGGAATCTTGTAGAAACATATAAAATTATGAAGGGAATAGATAGATGGAAGCAGGGAGGTTGTTTCCACTGGCGGGTGCAACCAGAACTAGGGGGCATAACCTCAAAACACGAGGGAGCTGATTTAGGACTGAGTTGAGGAGGAACTTCTTCACCCAAAGGGTCGTGAATCTGTGGAATTCACTGCCCAGTGAAGCAGCTGAGTCTACCTCATTAAATATTTTTAAGGCAAAGGTTGATAGATTTTTGAACACGAAAGGAATAAAAGGTTATGGCGAGCGGGCGGGTAAGTGGATCTGAATCCACAAAAAGATCAGCCATGATCTTATTGAGTGGCGAAGTGGGCAGATGGCCTACTCCTGCTCCTAGTTCTTATGTTTGTGTATTCTTACTGCCCATTTTAAGTGCCCGTGAGAAGGTGGTGGGTGGTGGTGAGCCATTGGAACAAACCATTTTAAAGTTAGATAAATTTTCCAGATAATAAATTTATGTTTCAGTTATCAGAAAAATAATAAAGTCTTTAAACCATTAAAAAATTCAGGACCCCCTGTTACGTCTCCCCGGGCTACTGCGTGGTCAATTTCAGCCCCATTTGACCCGGAGTCGCAACATAATTGAAATTCATAAATCATTCTGAGAAGAACACCCAAAGTCTTTGGCCGTTGGCTGCCCAATAACTCCAGTCACCAGTTTTGTAAATTTAAATGCAATTAATTTTATTAATATCAATAACTATAATTAAATATGCAGCAAATACAACAGGTTAACTAGTCTCTAATTCATAACCCCCCACTTAAATAAACTCTCTGAACCCTCTATATAGACACACACGCAAGTGTCATGGGAATGTCACTCTAAGAAATGTTTGTCTTCTCAAGTGGCTGCAGTGATGTCATTGTGTGGGTGGAGTTGGTCTTTGGTTCTGCTTTCTACTTTCGTTTTGTGCTGGAAGCAGTTTTTGGCTCTGAGTTTTACTTTCGGTTTTCAGTTGAGGAGCTGCATCCAATCCAGGAAGTGTGTTTTGGTCTCTCTCTCTGCATGCTAAAGAATGTCTCCAGATCACTTGATAATTTCAAAGTAATACCTTTTCTGTAAGGAATGCTAACCTACTGTTTTTGTAGGAAAAAAGGGTGTTTGACTTATGGATGTTGTTAGAAAGGTTACTAAGGGTTACCATAAGAGTACTATATCTTTGTGGGGGGTGTCAGTGTTGGTAGTTGATAAGATGTTTACTGTGTGTTTATAAAATGTTAACTGGATTCATAGAATCAATATTGTTTTGTTTAAAACTACTTAAGATCTCTGTTGCATCACACCTGGAAAGTGGGCCCTTGTGCCTCATAACCAAAATCTATTGAAAGTTGTGCGTCAGGTGAACTCCATGATATACTTTTGTGTTCTCCAAACCTTGGCCCATCACACAAGTCAGGCAAAAGCAGAGGAGAAAAGAGGGGTAAAAATAATAATTAAAATAAAAAGGCTAAGAGTCTTTGTTTCAGGTGGTTGTCTTCTTCCTTCCTTCAATTTACGCTTTCAGTTTAAGGTTTACGAAGGAGATTATCATCGACTTCAGGAAGCGTAGTGGAGAACATGCCCCTGTCTACATCAATGGGACTGAAGTAGAAAGGGTCAAGAGCTTCAAATTTTTAGGTGTACAGATCACCGCAGCCTGTCTTGGTTCCCCCCATGCCGACACTATAGAGAAGTTAAGAAAGCCCACCAACGCAAGTGCCTTCTCAGAAGACTGAGGAAATTTGGCATGTCAGCTACGACCCTCACCAACTTCTACAGATGCACCATAGAAAGCATTCTTTCTGGTTGTATCACAGCTTGGCATGGAGCCGGCTCTGCCCAAGACCACAGGAAATTACAAAAGGATGTGAAGGTAGCCCAGTCCATCACGCAAACCAGCCTTCCATCCATTGACTCTATCTATAATTCCCGTTGCCTCAGAAAGGCAGCCAGCATAATTAAGGACCCCACACACCCCGGACATACTCTCTTCCACCACCTTCCGTCAGGTAAAAGATACCAAAGTTGAGGTCACGTACCAACCGACTCAAGAACAGCTTGTCGCTACTGCCATCAGACTTTTGAATGGACCTACCTCGTATTAAGTTGATATTTTCTCAACACCTTGCTATAACAGTAACATTATATTCTGCAGTCTCTCCTTCCTTCCTTATGTACGGTATGCATTGTTTGTACAGCATGCAAGAAACAATACTTTTCACTGTATACTAATACATGTGACAATAATAAATCAAATCAAAATCAAATCGAGGTTTCTGCTTTCAACCGGTAATGATTTTCGTTGTACATCTATGCAGCTTTTCTGGATAAAGAGAGCGAGATCAAGCTTCTGAGCTTCCAGGACTCAACTGTCCTTTCCTTGGTTCTCTGAAAACCATCCCACTTGGGTCGCCCTCAATCACTGCCTGTTGCCGGGCAGAATAAGGGCTTTTGGCTAATTCATTGACCATCAATCGACTATTTGTACTGAGTCTCACCAATCTCTCGAGTGCCCAGAAAGTCTGAGTTCTGCTACCCAAAGGATAGCAAGGTGCTCTCTTGTGTAACCTTTGAGTTCCTCACTTCTCCTGCTTGACTGAAAGACATATGTCCATTAAGCATCCATGGACCCAAATGATAACAGCAAAAATAAAGAAACACGAAATAATGGAATCAATAGGAAGAGCCCTTGCACGTCTCATAGATGGTTTGAAAGTTGAAATCGTTCCACTACCAGCATTTGCATTGGCCTAGACTTTAAATTAAATTGCTGATGGCACAAAGTTGGGTGGCATTGTCGACCTTGTGAATGACATCATGTGCAAAGGGGTGTTACAAAGGATAGACTAGGTGAATGGGCAAAACTGGCAGATGGATTTCAATGTGAGTATGAGGTTATTCATTTTGGATCAAAAACGGATAGATCAGGGTACTTTCTAGATAGTATGAAACTAAATTCAGTGGATGCCCAAAGAGACGTGTCTTTTAAAACCATGGCCCATAACACAAGACAGGCAAAAGCAGAGTAGAAAAGAGGGGTGTAAAATAATAATTAAAATAAAAAGGTTACGAGTCTTTGTTTCAGGTGGTTGTCTTCTAGCACACCTTCCTTCAATTTACGCTTTCAGTTTAAGGTTTACGAAGGAGATTATCATTGACTTCAGGAAGCGTAGTGGAGAACATGCCCCTGTTTACATCAGTGGGAACGAAGTAGAAGGGGTCAGGTGCATAGATCTTTAAAATGCCACAAGTGCAGAAAGTAATCAAAAGGATAATGGGGTACATGTTCCCTCTTGTTCTCTCTTCAAATTCTATAATATTACCAGTCAATATATTTCCTTTTGTGCTCTCTCTCTCTCTCTCTCTCTCCTCTCTCTCTCTCTCTCTCTCTCTCTCTCTCTCTCCTATCTCTCTCTCTCCCACACTTGCTCTTCTCCCTAATTGCTCTCTCATTCCATCCTTCTTCAACTTTGTCAGTCCTCTAATTCCTCCTCTCTCTCTTTCCCACTATATAACACACTCCTGCCCTCTATTTTGCCCTCTCTCTTTCTCCCACTCCAATGGCCGACATGGTAGCACAGTGGTTAGCACTGTTGCTTCACAGCACCAGAGTCCCAGGTTCGATTCCCGTCTTGGGTTACTGTCTGTGCGGTGTCTGCACGTTCTCCCTGTGTATGCGTGGGTTTCCATCGGGTGCTCCAGCTTCCTCCCACAAGTCCCGAAAGTAGTGTTAGGTGAATTAGACATTCTGAATTCTCCTCTGTGAACTGGAACAGGCACCGGAATGTGGCGACTAGGGGCTCTTCGCAGTAATTTCATTGCAATGCTAATGTAAGCCTACTTGTGACAATAAAGATTATTATTATTACGTGCTGGCTGTAGAAATCTACCATGCGGTTGTAGTATCGTATACACTTTGAACTCAGTAGAAATTTAAATTACACGTCTCGGATGCGAAATAAAATCTTTTATTGTGTCTATTGATTATAACTGAGAGTTTGAGATCTTTTGTGGTTACAAATTAAATGTCCTTAATAAAGCCCTGCCAGCAGAAGAATTAAGAGATAATCAATTTAGTAGTTTACAAACAGATTTAACTTTAAAAATACAATAATGGTTTCTTGCTCAAAGCAAAAACAACTTGCGCAGACTTTAAGAGTTAGAGTGGAAATATGAAAATACGAAATAAGAACAGCAAATAGTTAGGTAAATAGTATAGAGTGATCCTGGAATGGAAAATGGCTGCCTGGACCTCTATGTTTAAGGAGAATGTTATCATAGATATAGACATAGAATTTACAGTGCAGAAGGAGGCCATTCGGCCCATCGAGTCTGTACCGGCACCCGGAAAGAGCACCCCACCCAAGGTTAACACCTCCACCCTATCCCCATAACCCAGTAACCCCACCCAACACTAAGGGCAATTTATCATGGCCAATTCACCTAACCTGCACATCTTTGGACTGTGGGAGGAAACCGGAGCACCCGGAGGAAACCCACGCACACACGGGGAGGATGTGCAGACTCCGCACAGACAGTGACCCAAGCCGGAATCGAACCTGGGACCCTGGAGCTGTGAAGCCATTGTGCTATCCACAATGCTACCGTGCTGCCGACTCAGTCTGCCTCCATCTGTCCTACCCGTGTAATTTGCTAATTGGCTTGGATGAGTCTCAAATGCATTTGGTTGCATGGCCAGCTGTCAATCATCAATATGCAACATCGCTGTAGATATGTTGCTTTTTAGATGCTTGTCGTGTGTTGGAATGTGATGTATACTTTTAATCAATTCTGGTTCTTACTGGTTTTTCTGCTGGCTACTATATTATTCATATTCTATTATTCATACTCTGAACAATGGTGGATTCATATTGTCATGGTGCTTATTTTGACCTTGATCAGATTGTGGTACAGTTTAATAACTTCTGCAATTCTGTTCATTAGAACAATGGTTAGTTTATAATGTCAATTTAACCTTTCAGTAAAAATGTTGGATTAGCTTCTAGCAAGACTGGAGATGTTTCAATTCTGTGCTTTTGTTAATGCAGGCTGTGTGTTTTTGTGATCTAAGTTATGCTTGAAGTTTTATGATGAAATCCGTTTTAAAATGTATTTCAAGTTGGGCTTTAGTATTTACATTAAAATGGCTAAATCAATGACCCTTTTGTCGATCAGAAATAGCTGGTTCCCTTCAATTATATGCTGACCTTTAAATCTAAAGGGGATGGTTTAGCACAGGGCTAAATCGCTGGCTTTGAATGCAGACCAAGGCTAGCCAGCAGCACGGTTCAATTCCCGTACCAGCCTCCCCGACCAGGCGCCGGAATGTGGCGACTAGGGGCTTTTCACAGTAACTGCATTTGAAGCCTACTTGTGACAATAAGCGATTTTCATTTCCTAAAGGACTCGAGTGTAAGGACAAAGGTTCTGCTGTAGCTTTACAAAACCCGAGTTTGACCTCTGAGTACTGTGAGCAGATCTGTGCAGCGCATCGTAGGAGGGATATTTTGACCTTTGAGGGAGTATAACATCGGTTTACAAGTATGATACCTAGACTTCAGGGTTAAGAGATCAGGAGAGATTATACAAATTAGGGCTGCTTTCTCCAAAATTTAGAAGGTTTAGAGATGATCTGATCAAAGTCTTTAAGATATTAATAGGAAAAGACAGGGTGGATGAATGTAAACTGTTTCCACTGAGTGGCGGTTCTAGAACTAGGGGGCATAGTCTAAACATTAGGGCCAGACCATTCAGGAGAGATGGTAGGAAGTAATTCTACACATCAAGGACAGTAGAGGTTCAGAACACTTTTCCAAAAACGGCGATTGATGCTAGATGAGTTGATTTTATATCTGAGATAAATAAATATTTGTGAAGCAAAATTATCAAGGAAAATCGGCCAACGGCAGGTATGTATTAGGCCATAGATCAGCTATGATCTAATTGAATGGCAGAGCAGGCTCGAGAGGCTGAATGGCCTACTTCTGTTCCTATAGGTGATTCCAAAGACTCTTTCTGCCTGGAAAAAATCAACCCTAAGATGTTGTAGCAAAATTCTTTGCTTATTAGTGGACGGTCAGTGCATTTCTTCCCTTTTAACCTTGGAAGTAAACGAGTGCAAATGCAAAGCTCTCGATCAGCACAGAATGGCCCACGACAACTTCCGGATTTACATGTAACAGTGTATATGCCTGAACTTGCTGTGTCTTGCCAGTGCAATAATAATGAGCACTGTGAATTCCACCACCTTTAATAAGGGCAGCACGGTCGCACAAGTGGATAGCACTGTCGATTCACAGCACCAGGGTCCCAGGTTCGATTCCCCGCTGGGTCACTACCTGTGAGGTGTCTGCACATTCTCCCCGTGTGTGCGTGGGTTTCCTTCGGGTGCTCTGGTTTCCTCCCAAAGATGTGCAGGTTAGGTGGATTGGCCATGCTAAATTGCCCTTAGTGTCCAACAAGGTTAGATGGGGTTATTGGGTTTCGGGGATAGGGTGGAAGTGAGGGCTTAATGTGGGTCGGTGCAGACTCGATGGGCCTAATGGCCTCCTTTTGCACTGTATGTTCTATGTTCTTTAGCACAACAAAATCTAAACCAAACCATTTCAGGTTTTCCAGAGGACAAATGTTTTGACAACAGGAAGAGTTCCTTTGAAATTAAATATCCTTTTTGCTCTGTGAATATGCCTAACAAGTGCATAATTAAGATAATCATTTGAATTAAATTGTATTGTAGTAGCCCATTCAGTGGGAACACTTCAATATTCTACTCTACCTCTATTGAGGTGGATGATTGTTTATATAACCCAGCATTACTCGTAAATTTCAGGTAGCCTTGAAACATGTTGTCGCGCTAAGACGTAAAATAGCATTGCAGCATTGTAATACTTATTAAAACATTAGTACAATAATTATAATCCAGCAATTTATCCCTCTTTCGGGTCCCCAAGCACTTTCTTTTTGCAATTTGTAAATTTACAACATTAAAAGAAACATTTGTCTCATTGGTTTGGCTGCTCTTTGTGGTCACTGTCCTGCGCAAAAAGGTTAAGTATTAATGGAAAATGTTCACATTTGCATTACTCAAAGAAAACATGTTTCTTGTAAGTTTTCTTTTGATTTAACATTTACAGTTGCATTCAATGTCTTCATTCATTTAACCATCCAGAAAGCAAATATTGTTACACGTGCTGTGTATAAGAAGTCTTTTTATAACTACTTGTGTGGTATGTCACAGATCATTAACTGTGAGTAACCACCTGATCTGTGGCAGTCTGGCTGTATCATTGCAGTCAAATAGGCTTTTCTTCGAACAGCACAGCATGCTGATTTGTGGTAATGGCTATGTTAACTACTGTGGAATCTCTTCAGTTTGTGGTAGAAGATTAATGATCAAACGGGATAAGATATAAAATGCTGCAATCATTTATACAAGATTAAGGAGGCAGGCAAGAGAGTTGCTCTTTTCAAGCATGGGGGTATATTGTTTTCTCTGGGAATTTGAAAAAGGTTATCGGACAAGTCATGGAGTTGTAACTGTTAATTTACCACGAGTTGTAACATGTCACTTTATGAACTAATCAGGAGATGCATACTTTTGAGTCAAAACATTAAGGGCAAGATATTTTTGCTTTTGTTCATTGTGGATTTTTAAACACTGAGGCTAAATTTAAGTTTCTATTTGGAGGAAAATAGACTGCAGTTTCTATTTTTAGATATTCTGGTATGCTTTTATATTGTCATTCTGCTGGAACACCAATACAGAATGACTACAAGTAGGATTGAATGGGTGGTTTAATTAAGCAGTAGCAAAAATTACACAATACCATTGTAGTGATGTTGCAATGACTGGGCCAAAATCCATAATTAACGTGACGTTTGGACTATTTGCCATATCATATTGAAGTCGATTTGCATACCTTTTTTTTAAACCCTTTGTATGATGGATCACTGGTAATCTTGCAATGTAGTTTAGATTAAAACACATTTCTATTGTTTTCATTGCTACCAATATATACTTCATGACGATGCAAAGTAAATCTTCCTCCAATATAAATGCCATAATATTTTGTCCTGATGTGGAGATGCCGGCGTTGGACTGGGGTGAGCACAGTAAGAAGTCTTACAACACCAGGTTAAAGTCCAACAGGTTTGTTTCAAACACGAGCTTTCGGAGCACGGCTCCTTCTTCAGGTGAAGAAGGAGCCGTGCTCCGAAAGCTCGTGTTTGAAACAAACCTGTTGGACTTTAACCTGGTGTTGTAAGACTTCTTACTATAATATTTTGTAGTAGTAACTCTTTATATAAGCCAAGAAACCCAATTACAAAAGTATGTAGTTAAAAGTCTAGCGGTTTCCTGAAAAATGCACTGATTGAAACAATTTTTAACATGAATATCCATTTATTCAGGACATTTTATTTGCAAAATATTTTTGTTCATTGTAGCCATTTTTGATTTGGGTTTTAACATATTTTATTTCCTCTTTATCCTCCATTTAGTCAATAAAAATCTATTTTCCTTAAAGGAGTGGGGTATAGGTGCCAGAATAATCCTGATTTGCCAATCACTAAATCTTGCCACTTGGAACACAACCCAAAAATAAAATTTTCTCTGCCGTATCCAGCATAATACACTTTGCATTGCTGCTGTAAAACATAATCCATCGAAGTTCAAGTGAGAAATGCATTAAGCTATAGATTGTTATACCTATATATCTCTGTTTTGCAAATATAACTTCTTCGTGGCACGGTAGCACAGTGGGTAGCAGGCACAGTAGCACAGAGTGTAGCACTGCAGTTAGAAACAACACCTGCTCAAAATAGGAAGCACTTCAGAGTTAATGGACTGTGAAGAGGTATAAAAACAAACTCTACTCTCCTTTGAATTAGCGTGGACCTGTCAATCAAGAGGCTTGTAAAAAGTAATGCACTGTGAAATTGAATGTAAAAAATGCAGTTCAAAGCTTTTAGACTTCTCAGCAAGCCCACTAGCTTGAAAAAGTTGGGGATGAAATTGAACGTGAAAAAAGCATTTCAAATATTTCCAATGCATCAGAGGGAAAATATTTACCTTCATCTAACAGATCTTTGAACTTGATATGCTGGGAAAACATTAAAGGTTTTGAACACTACAGAAAGAAGGCTTGCTACACTACCCCCCCCCCCCCCCCCCCCCCCCCCCCCTCCTGCGAAGGCCCGAGCCCTTCCAGTTTACTGGAGATGCATTTAGAGCGGGTACTTGCCCCCTTGCTCCCCATGGTGTTCGGTTCCCGTTTAAAAAATATATATTTTTTTTCAGGACATTTTTCATTTTATATACAGGACACAATAATCCATCTAACATTATACAGTTTGAACTTATAACTATAATATAAAACAAAACAACCCCCCGCCCCCTGCTGACTCTAACCAACTCTTAAAGAGGGAGATGAACAGCCTCCACCTTGAGTAGAACCCCTCCACCGACCTCCTAATAACAAACTTTGACTTTTCCATGTGTAAAAATTCTGCCGGGTCACTCATCCATCCCACATCCTTGGCGGTTCCAGAGCCTGTCACCCTAAGAGGATACTCCTTCGGGTTATCAGGGAGGCAAAGACCAACATGTCAGCCTCTCTCCCCTCCTACCCTCCAGGATCCTTCAATACCCCAGATATCACCACCCTCTGGTTCGGGGCCATCTTCACCCCCAAGATCTCTGACATTGTCCCCGAAATCCCACCAATTTTGGACAGGACCAAAACATGTGTGGTTCTCCGGCCCTCCTACAGCACCGCTTGCATCTGTCCTCCACCGCTGAAAACAAAAACATCCATATGTGCTCTATGCACCACTTTAAATTGAATTGAACTCCGTATTGTACATGAGGAGACCGAGTTTATCCTGCGCAAGGCCTCAATCCAACCCCCCCCCCCCCTCCCGCCGCATCAAATGCACCACCCAACTCCTCTTCCCACTTCCACTTTATCACTATCGAAGCCTTCCCTCTCTCCATTAACTAATGGCCCATAGATGTCAGAGATCTTGCCCTCCCCATCTTGTCCTTAGACGCTATCATTTCTAGCAATGAAGAGCTGATTGGATTTGATTTACTGTCACGTGTACCGAGGTACAGTGAAAGGTATTGTACTGCGTACAGTCCAGACAGATTGTTCCATACATGGGAATACATAGGACATACATAAATACACAATGTAAATACATAGACACAGGCATCGGGTGAGCATACTGAGTGTAGTACTACTCAGTAGAGAAGATGTGTGAATAGATCAGTTCAGTCCATAAGAGGGTCATTCCGGATTTGGGAGCAGCGGGGAAGTTGTTTTTGAATCTGTTAGTGCGTGTTCTCAGACTTTACTATGTCCTGCCTGATGGAACAAGTTGAAAGAGGGAATAACCCGGGTGGGAGGGGTTTTTGATTATGCTGCCCGCTTTCCCAATGCAGCGGGAGGTGTAGACAGAGTTGATGGATGGGAGGCAGGAAGTCTCTGTAGTTTCTTACGGTCTTGGGTAGAGCAGTTGCCATACCAGGCCGTGATGCAGCCAGATAGGATGCTTTCTATGGTGCATCTGTAAAAATTGTAAGAGACAATGTGGACATGCTGAATTTCTTGTTGTGCTTTCTTGGTCGTAGCATCAACGTGGGTGGACCAGGATAAATTGTTGGTGATGTGCTAACCTAGGAATTTGAAGCTGTGAACCATGTCTACCTGGTCACCAATGATGCAGACAGGGGTGTGTGCAATTCTTTGCTTCCTGAAGTCAATGACTAGCTCCATAGTTTTGCAGACGTTGAGGGGAGAGATTGTTGTTACACCACACGGCTAGGTTCTCTATCTTCCTCCTGTACTCTGACTCATAATTGTTCGAGAACCGACCCACCACTTATTTCATCAGCAAAATTGTAGATGGAGTTGGAGCCAAATTTTGCCACACAGTCGTGTGCGTAGGGGGCTAAGTACTCAGCTTTGCGGTGCCCTGGTATTGAGGACTGTCATGGAGGAGGAGGTGTTGTTGTTTATCCTTACTGATTATGGTCTGTGGGTCAGAAAGTTGAGGATTCAGTTGCAGAGGGAGGAGCCAAGTCCTAGGTTTTGGAGTTTTGATATGAGTTTGGCTGGGCTTATGGTGTTGAAGGCTGAATTGTAGTCAATGAATAGGAGTCTGGATGTAGGAGTCCTCGTTGTCAAGATGCTCCAGGGATGAGTGTAGGGCCAAGGAGATGACGTCTTCCCTGGACTGATTGTGGCAGTATACAAATTGCAGTAGATCAAGGCATTCTGGGAGTATGGGGTTGATGTGTTTCATGACCAATCTCTCGAAGCACTTCATAATGATAAGTGTCAAGGCCACTTGACGATAGTCATTGAGGTATGTTGCTTGGTTCTTCTTTGGCACTGGAATATTGGTAGTCTTCTTGAAGCAAGTGGAAGTCTCGGAACGGAGTAGGGAGAGGTTGAAGATGTCTGCGAACACACCAGCCAGTTGGTCTGCATGGGATCAGAGTGCACGACCAGGGACTCGTTCAGGACCTGTTGCTTTCTGAGGGTTGACTTTCAAGAAGGCTGACCTGACTTCGGAAGCTGTGACGGTGGGTATGGGTATGTCCATGTTCGCGGCTGCTGGGGCAGTTGACAATGGTTTGATGCTTTCTTGCTCGAACCGAGCATAGAATGCATTGAGTTAATCGGGAAGGGGTACGCTGCTGCCGGAGATTCTCCGCTGCTTTTGTTAATAATCTTTATTGTCACAAGTAGGCTTACATTAACATTGCAATGAAGTTACTGTGAAAAGATTTGTTTTGTAGCACGTTACGTTGTTTAAGTCTTGCCACAACTGATGAGAGAGAGGTCGCGGTAACTGCGGAAATGTGGCGAGCTCCTTCCCCACAATACTCCTAATCTGCAAATAACGGAATCTGTTGCCCCATAGCAACTGAAACTTCTCTCACTGTTCCCCCAACTCTGCAAATCTACCTTCTATGAACAAGTCCCTAAACCTCTCTATTTCTTCCAAGCCTTGTATCTAACCCTGTTGGAATAAATCTTATGGTTTCCACAAATTGGCACCCACTGCGACATGCCCTCCTAACTTAAAATGTTATCTAAACTGATTCCAAACTCTTAATGAAGCGACCATCACCAGACTTTTATAGTATGTGGCCGGCGAGAACGGAGGCGGAGACAACACCAGTGACCTTGGACTCATCCCTATAACATCCAGTCCCAGACCAACCCTTTCTCCATGACCCATTGATCCATTTCCGAACCTTCTCCACATTGGCAGTCCAATAATAATTTAGCAAAGCCAACACCTCCCCTGCCCCCCACCCAATCGTCTGTCCCTCTGCAAAAATGCTCTCCGAATCCGTGGCCACTTACCTGCCCACATAAAAGCTGAAATTATCATCCCAAAAGAAAATCGGGAGATTCTGGAAAATAAATAAAACCTTCAGAAGGATTGTCATTTTCACAGTTTGGACTTGGCTTGCCAACAATAGCTGCAGAACATTCCAACTTTAGAAATCCTCCTTCATGCCCTCTACCAAGTTGGCCACGTTCAATTGTTGCAACAGAACCTAACTATGTGTCACCCGTATTCCCAGATACCGAAAACTCAACCTGAGTCAAAATGACAACTTCTCCAGGCCCCTCCATTGTACCTGGGAACTTACTGGGAACACCTCCCACCTCACATTTCCCCACATTTAATGTATACCCTGAAAACATCCCAAATTTAGTCAGCATCTCCATAATCCTAATCGTACTCTAAATCGGGTCATCACATATAACAGCAAGTAATCCGCATATAGGGACACTCTTAGGTTCCGCACACCCCTCTCTGTTCTCCTCCACTCCATCGATGCCCTAAGTGCCATTGCCAACGGTTCAATCGCCAATGCAAAAAGCAATGGGGAAAGTGGACATCCCTGCTTTGTTCCCCCCCTGTACACAAAAATACCCCAAACTTATTGCATTCGGGCAAACACTTGATATGGGGGGTCCCTGTACAACAACCTAATCCAACTCGTAAACCCCGGTCCAAAGCAAACCACCCCAGTACCTTGAAAAGACACTCCTTTAACTCAATCCGATCGAACCTTCTCTGTGCCCATGGATATTATAACCTCCGTTGCCTGAACCATCGGGGGCGTCGTCACCACATTCAATAACCTCCTAATATTGGATGATAACTGTCTCCCCTTCACGAACCCCGTCTGATCCTCCACTGTCATTCCCGACGCATAGTCCTCCAGGTGCATTGCCAACACCCTGGCCAACAACTTTGCATTCACATTTAACAGGTTAATAAGAACCACACTCCTCTGGATAGAGGATAGATAGATAGAGGGTTGGTTAATTAATAGAAAGCAAAGAGTGGGGATTAATGGGTGTTTCTCTGGTTGGCAATCAGTAGCTAGTGTTGTCCCTCAGGGCCCACAATTGTTCACAATTTACATTTGGAGTCGGGGACCAAGGGCAATGTGTCCAAGTTTGCAGATGACATTAAGATGAGTGGTAAAGCAAAAAGTGCAGAGGATACTGGAAGTCTGCAGAGGGATTTGGATAGGTTAAGTGAATGGGCTAGGGTCTGGCAGATGGAATACAATGTTGACAAATGTGAGGTTATCCATTTTGGTAGGAATAACGGCAAAAGGGATTATTATTTAAATGATAAAATATTAAAACATGCTGCTGTGCAGAGAGACCTGGGTGTGCTAGTGCATGAGTCGCAAAACGTTGGTTGACAGGTGCAACAGGTGATTAAGAAAGCAAATGGAATTTTGTCCTTCATTGCTAGAGGGATGGAGTTTAAGACTAGGGAGGTTATGCTGCAATTGTATAAAGTGTTAGTGAGGCCACACCTGGAATATTGTGTTCAGTTTTGGTCTCCTTACCTGAGAAAGGATGTACTGGTGCTGGAGGGTGTGCAGAGGAGATTCACAAGGTTAATCCCAGAGCTCAAGGGGTTGGATTACGAGGAGAGGTTGAGTAGACTGGGACTGTACTCGTTGGAATTTAGAAGGATGAGGGGGGATCTTATAGAAACATATAAAATTATGAAGGGAATAGATAGGATAGATGCGGGCAGGTTGTTTCCACTGGTGGGTGAAAGCAGAACTAGGGGGCATAACCTCAAAATAAGGGGAAGTAGATTTAGGACTGAGTTTTGGAGGAACTTCTTCACCCAAAGGGTTGTGAATCTATAGAATTCCTTGCCCAGTGAAGCAGTTGAGGCTCCTTCATTAAATGTTTTTAAGATAAAGATAGATAATTTTTTGAAGATTAAAGGGATTAAGGGTTATGGTGTTCGGGCCGGAAAGTGGAGCTGAGTCCGCAAAAGATAAGCCATGATCTCATTGAATGACGGAGCAGGCTCGAGGGGCCAGATGGCCTACTCCTGCTCCTAATTCTTATGTTTTTATGTTCTTCTGGATCCTTGTCCTTTTTCAAAATGAACGAGATTGAAGCTTGTGCCAACATGGACGAGAGTTCTCTGCTGGGTAACGAGTCATTATACATTTCCGTTGGATGAGGCCCCAACTCCGTCGCAAATCTTTTATAAAATTCCGCTGGGAATCGGTCTGGGCCCGGAGCCTTCCCAAACTGTATTAAACCAATGCACCTCTTCACCCCCTCCAGCCCAGGTGGGGCACCCAGCCCCTATGCTTGCCCCTCTTCCACCTCCGGGAAATCAAAGCCATCCAGAAACTGCTTCATGTCCGAGTCACTCACCCAGAATTCTTAAATGTCCCCCAGTACATGGTCCTTTGTAAAAGTTGTTCACCTCCCGGTTTGTCGAAATAATGTTCTCGCTCTCTATACATGATGCACAAGTGAGCCAGGTGCATCATGCCAAATTGCACGTTGCTCCCAAAAAGAGCAGCTTTGGCTTTGTTGAACGCAGCCCTTCTCTTAGCCACCTCCGCTCCCAAGTCCTGATCGATAGGAACAGTATGCCCTTCCCAGCTACATTCACAGATCTCCTTTGCCCACTTCAGGATCTTTTCCTTGTCCAAATAATGATTAGCCACATGATAATTGCCCCTGGTGGTTCCCCAACTCTCTGCTTCTTCCTCAATGACTGATGGGGCCCAGTCCACTTCAGGAGGGCGATTGAAGACCCTGTCCCCCACCAATTGCTTGAACATCCTGGCCACATATTCCATGGTTCGTGTCCCCTCAATGCCTTCGGGCAGCTCTACGATCCTCAAGTTCTGCCTCCTTGAGCAGTTCCTCAGCTTACTTGTCCCTCCAATATCACCATCATCATTTCTGTCTCCAAAGAAGCAATCTGATCCTCGTGGTCGGAACAGTCTCCTCCACCTTCTGAATCAATGCATTCTGGGTCTCCTGCCACTGTTCCACCCTCTCCAAGGCAGCCTGGATTGGCTATGTGACTCTCGCCAAGTCCTCAGTGACCACCAACCGTTTTAAAAATTTGGTTGAAAGGCACTCGACTAACTTCTCCGTTGACCACTACGTGGGCAAGGACACCACAGGTCTCTCCCCTATCTTTTCCACTCCTGTGCCCGCCAGGTCCAAAGGATACCCCTTGCTCGACACACTCCTCTTCTGGTAACTCTTCGACATCACCCACTGGTGAGAAATCCTAGTTCTTCAATATTATCACTTTTCCATCTGCACCATCTCTGTAAAACAGGCAAGAAGCGTCAAAGACCCCGTCCTCGGGCAGGAGCCACCTTATGTGTGACCACTCCCTCCATGGCCGCCATTGGAAGTTGATTCGCATTTTATGATTTGGGCCCAGGTAACTTCCCACTTGGGGCGGGCGGGTGAATACCGGGAGGCTGCTGCATTCAACTTTAATCTCGCTAATGAGATTAAAATGAATGCGAATGAGTTGTGATCAGGCTCTCGCCCTTTCCACACCAGCTGGAGCGCGCGGGAGAATCGAAAACTGAGCAAAATCCCGTTTCGGGCCTCCGCCGCAATTCTATCGACGTAATGAGATTTGTGTCAGCACATCAAGGCCGGAGAAACGCCCCCTTTACAGCACCTGCAGCATTTCAATTTAATGTTATTATAAGGGTGCAGAGTAGCAGGGGGAACATTAACTGGAATGTCCTAATAGTTAAATGTGCTACCTAATTGGACATGTAGGTTTGTCCAGGCAACTACAGCAAATTATTATCCTGATGGACCAGTGCCTTGTTACCTCTTTCGAATTGCAACATCTAATCAGTTATTCTGATACTGAATAAAAGAACATAAAGTTTTGGGAGATTAAATTTGCGCTTCTAGCTAAATTTATACCATATTTGTATTGATTTTGCTTGATTTACATCTTTTAGTGTTTGTAACAGTTATTTCTGTGCTTCTGTGTTTTAATCCTCTGTTATTCATACTTAAAATGAGCTGTCTGATACTTTATTATGTTGGTAGAAACACTTGAATACGTTTCTAAGGACTGCAGTTTTTTTTCAAGGGACATTTCTGAATGCGTTTTTTTCCAGTTGCACATTTGCTATTATTTTTATATGGCTCATTGGTTTTCTACCTAGTGTAAAGGGCATGGAAGGGGCCATGGGAGTGGCTGGGGGGGGGGGGGGGGGGCATGAGTAGATGTTGAGCTGCTGGCATGTAGGATATATGGGGCCACAGGGAGTGGATGGGGGCAGTGGTGAGGGCTGGATGGCCTTAGGCCCTAGAGAACCAAGGCATACCTTCTACCATTCTGTCTTAACACCCGCCCACCCCGGGACTCTCTAAAATCAGCATTTGGGGTCAGCTGGACCAACTCCACCCTGTGCCCACTTTCTCTGAGTGAAAATTGCTTGATTCTGGCCCCTTAACTGAGGCTTGTCGGCCCTGACTTAAGGTGCCAACTTGGTAGCCAAAATCCAGCCCATAGTCTTAGGATAAGGGGAGACGAGGAAAAAGCATTTTACTCTGAAGTTATGAATCTTTGGAATCCTCAATCTCAGAGGGCTGGAGATGCTCAGACACTTGTATTCAAGACTACGAGCTTTAGATTTTGCACACTAAAGGAACCAAGGGAAATAGAGATAATGTAGGAAAGTGCAGTTTAACCGTGGCCTGCATTATTGTTGGAGCAGACTTGAGTGGTTGTGTGGCCTATTCGTATGTGTTATGTTCTTATTAATTCTTATTTCCTCAAAGTATTTATTCAGCTTGTTGGAAATGTCATGCCTTTTACAAAGACTACTTCATCAATGCATCTCAATTTTATTCCTGATTGCAGACTTTGGCAATAAATCCCCAATAGACATTAAGCTTTGCAGTCTATATTGCATGGACCCTAAAACAGCTTTCATAGCAAAAGAAGTTTTGAATGATCATGGTTAATGCCTCTGCTGTTTTCCCTCTGCCTTCTCTTGGTATGATTTAATATATGCTATCGAAACCATTTTCCATTTTTGAGTTCCAACAGTATTTTCCGAACTACATAGCTATGGTGATCATATCCAGTGTCCTATCTACTTCTGTATTATTACAATTCTTCTGTCATACATTTTTTTCTTAAACTACATTTTTTTCTTAAACTAATGTACAAAGCCACAGTTTTGTAAAAGCTGAAGAGCATCAACCATTTTCCAAGATTTCTATTTTCTTCACCAATTCATCCTCTCTATATCTTTTTAACTCTGTGGATAACAACTTTTTGCTATTTTCATTTGTTCTCTGGAAATCTAGTCATTGTCACGCATTCAATTTGTTCATTTGCCTGTCCTTGTGGTCTTACGCAGTTCTACCCAGGTAATTGCAACATGATTGGCAGAATGCTGCTGACTTTAAGTGGGGGAGGTTGCAGGTGGCCTTATAGCCTATTCGCCATGATCCTTTCTCCCTGCCTTTGCAGTCAGTTCTACTCCTAGAAAGCCCACCTCAGATTGCACTGTCTCTGTGTGGGTGAGCCGCCTGGGCTGGCTGTCAGACTGGCAACAGCAAGGGTGGGGGGATGAATTCTGCCTTTCTGAGAGGAGCCAGCATAACTCCCCTGGTGCTTCAGAATTACAGAATTTGTACGTGTCTGCACTGGCTCTCCAAACGAGCATCATGACTTTGTGCCATTCTCTTGTCTTTTTCCCAAAGCCCTGCATGTTTTTTTCCGTTCAAGTAATCTTCTAATGCCCTCTTGAATGCCTCGTTTGAACCTGCTTCCGCAATACTTCCAGCAGTGCATTCCAGACCCTAATAATTCCAGTAATTTGTTTGCGGACAGCTTGCTGCACTCAAAAGTGGCTTGCGGTGTCTCAATAGCAACCATAATGGCAGCAAACTTTGATGGCATGATGTATATTTTCACTGCGGCACTCTAATATTGGATTGCAACTGCCTGTATTGAACTGGAAGCTGAAAGTTAGGCCATCAAATGCTACATCATTCTTGGGATTGCGAGTATCCTGAAGAAGTGGGCAGCATGGTAGCACATGTGGCTAGCACTGTGGCTTCACAGCTCCAGGTTCGATTCCGGCTTTGGAAACTCACAGTCCAAAGAAGTGCAGGTTAGGTGGATTGGCCATGCTAAATTATCCTTGGTGCCAAAAAGGTTAGGAGGGGTTATTGGGTTATGGGGATAGGGTGGAAGTGAGGGTTTAAGTGGGTCGGTGCAGACTCGATGGGCCGAATGGCCTCCTTCTGCACTGTATGTTCTAAGTGGTCCACCAATTCCACATGCAAAGCCAAGTGACAGCTTCCTCCACACTCCTGGAAAATGTCAGCAGTTGTCTGACATGCCTGCCAAGTGTTTAATTGTGCATGCCTATCAACCTCTGTGTATGCTGCTCCACTGAAGCCCTCATCTGTGACACCTGCACCAGCACGAGAATGTGGCCTTGCCTTTTGAGGTGCTGGCACCTGCATGATCCTTTCTCCTGGCCCTGGCTGCAGCTCATTCCTGCCTAGTGACCCTGCACATGTAGATCCTGCTTCTGTTATTTATCAGCACTTTCTAAAGAAAGTGCAATTCCAGTATCTGAGCTGGTGCCTGCAAATGTGAAATAGTAATGGCCTTTCGTCACTATTAGCTTCCTGTTTCCATGGGATTTTATACTCCCATGCCTTTATCTGATATGGTTGCAGTTCTCGGGCATGTGAATGGAAAAATGCACAAGGGAAATGTTGTAGTGAGGGAAGGGTTGCGAGGATCAAAAGGTGAAAGTTTACAACACCTGCCACTTGTAAATCAGAAAAATTGTGGGCTGAAGAAGAATGATCATATTTGATCTTTAGTGCTTCCAGTCTTGTTACTGTCCATCGCCTCAGTCATGCCCACAGCAATGATGGCCACCACTCATATCTATAGGGGTATGTACATGAAACCAAGAGAGAGGGAAGTGTGATAGTGTGTGTGATGCAATGTATTTGGGTTATGTACCTATCATAGTTGAATTGCTGACAGTATGTGCAAGCAGAGATATGGATGTGAGGCTTAAATCTCAGTCTGTGTGAGATCAGGTTCTGATTGTTAGATGGGAGCTATGCTTGATATAGGATATTGGTAGCTGGCTGAAGGGGTTGTCGTGAATGGAGCAGTATGAGATTGGTGGTTCAGTTATAAAGGTGTGGCATTAGAATATGATCACTTGTATGGTCATTAAATTTATTCCTGCACTGCGTCTTGCATCTTGAGTTAGATTGCTTACATTCGCAGTGATGAGAGGCCAATGGAAGTAGACAGTCAATGTCTGTGTGGAGGATCTTATGACCTGCTGTGAGCAAAGGACCACTCTCCTTTCCATTTCCAGCACCAATACCTACAATGCTGTGAGAGAGTACCTTGGAGTATGCTTCCATCGCTTTTGCACCATTCTCACTCCTTGCCCTCCTTGTACAGTTCTCCCCAGCACTTCTAGCACCTGCTGCAACCAGAATTGACATTTTTTAGAGCTGTAGACTTACTTCAGGTATTACAGGCTAACTTCAAGTAATACTCGCACAAACTTGGGTCCCCTACTGAGGTGTGAAAATACATAGCATTGTTTAGAGTTGGGCAGCATGCTACTTTCTATTAAATTAGCAGGCAGCATGCAAACTTCATGCTGCCTGCATCACAGAGAATGAACTGTAAT
Source organism: Scyliorhinus canicula (assembly GCF_902713615.1). Classification (NCBI taxonomy): domain Eukaryota; kingdom Metazoa; phylum Chordata; class Chondrichthyes; order Carcharhiniformes; family Scyliorhinidae; genus Scyliorhinus; species Scyliorhinus canicula. Next base: position 162,034,279 of record NC_052148.1, read on the forward strand.
GAATTGTGGATCATGATCCCATGCCTGTTTTAGGCCTTATCTATTTTTTCTCCCATGGTATTTAAAATCAGAAGATAGGGTTAAGTGGGGGATGGGTAGGAGGGGTGGTGCGGGGAAGTGGTGGCTAAAAAAATAAAGCTAATGAGGATTATTATAATTCCAGACCAGACCCCAATAGTGGCTAGGATACTGGACAGAAACCCTAATATTTTATTTTAATTTTGCAAGACTGCAGAAAGAATACTTTGCTCCTAGAGTGATTGCAGAAAGAAATGGGAATTTGATATATTGAAACAGACTTTATTATTAACACAGTATTAACATCTTTTAAAATCACACTTACAGTTACCCCGCAACTCAATACAGTGAATACGATACCCTTAATTGCTATCTTTATTCCCACTTAACCAACAAGAATAAAAACTATCTTGGCTCTCAATCGACCAATGGCACATGGGGATACTTGTTTTACAGATTTTTTTGAGAAAGAGATCTCTTGACACTGCTTTCAAGAAGAGATCTGACTCCTGTCAGACCCATGCAGAAACTCTGGCTGCATTTCTTCAGAAGATGCTTTTCAGCTTGTTTCAGCTCCCCCTTGTTTTCAAACAAGTCTTCACTGCTTTAAAGATGATTAATCTCTTTTAACTGAACTGCAGTGAGAGCAAACTGCTTCACTTCTGGTCACAGCTTTATTGAGCTCAGAACTGAACTGCTTTCTCGGATTTCCTGATGCCTTAGTTCCACCCAGCAACAACAACATCTAACCAAGCTGAAATCTAATAATAATAATCTTTATTATTATCACAAGTAGGCTTACATGAACACTGCAATGAAGTCACTGTGAAAATCCCCTAGTCGTCACACTGTGGCGCCTTTTGGGACTTGTGGGAGGAAACCCACGCAGACTGCACAGACAAGTGACCCAAGTCAGAATTCGGACCTAGGACTCTGGCACTGTGAAGCAACAGTGATAACCACTGTGCCTAATTAACTCCACAGGGAATCTCCTTAGTCAAAACAAAATTCATGAGCCCAAGCTTTTTTACGATGGTTTAATTGCATCCCTGACTCCCAAAATTTACTTGCCTTTCAAACGAGGATTTCTTTTAGAACATGATATCAACAGTCACATACACTAACCAAAGCTTTTAATCCTTATTGCACCAAATACCTATAATACAATACATCTGACATTCCTACATTCATCACCGGATTAATTAGCAGTGAAAGCGGAAATAAGCTCTGATGCTATTCTGGCAAAAAAAACATATTCTCACAAAGTATATGAAGCAGAGGGATAAAGTTAAATCAAATGCATTAGATCTGGTAGATTAGTAATGAAGCAGATGAGCTAAATATGGGTGAGTAAGGAAAAGAGCAAGGGACGGACACACCAACTGGTTAACTAGAAAGGTTAAGTTGTATCAGACTTAAAGGAAAGCCACATAATTGTGCAAAGATAGGTAGGGGGGTGGGGGGCAGAATTATTTGACACAATATAAGGAACAGCAAAGGATGACTAAAAGATTAATAAAGGGGAAAGTTAGACTACGAGAGAAAGGTAGCCAGGAAAATTAAAACAGTTAAGCGTTTTCATAAATATTTTAAAAAGAAACAAGTTAGCAATGTTGGTCCTATGGAAAGTGAGTCTGGAGAATTTATAATGCAAAATAAGGAAATGGCAGATGAATTGAGCAGGTGTTTTGCATCATTCTTCACTATGGAGGATACAACTAACATCTCAGACGCAGCTATAAATCAGCAAATCGAAGGGAGGGAGGAACTCTGGTAAATTAGTCAGCAGAGAAGTGGTTCTGAGTAATTTGTTGGAGCTACACAAGCTGACAAGTCCCTGGGTCCTGATGGACTTCATCCTAGAGCCTTAAAAGAAGTGGCTAGTTTCCAAAACTCGCTTGAATCGGGGAAGGTTTCATTAGATTGGAAAATATCAAATGTAACGGAGACGGAAAGCGGAAAACTAAAAGCCAGGTGGCTTAACATCTGTCGCAGGAAAAATATTCAAAGTTATTATTGAAGTTGTGACAATAGGGCATTTGGATAAGTTCAAGGTAGTTGGGGAAAAATCAACAACATGGTTTTACAAAAGGGTAATCACGTTTAAGTAACATATTGAGTTCTTTGAGTAAGTAACCTGTGTTGTGGCTAAAGGGATCCAGAGGATGTACTATGCTTAGATTTCCAGGAGGCACTTGATTAATGTGCTTAATCAAAGGTTATTGCAGAAAATAGTTTAGGGGCTTATTGACATGGATAGAAGATTGGCTGATTAATAGAAAACAGCAGACACAGATGGGTCTTTTTCAGGTTGGCAAGATATAATGAGTGATGCGCCTCAGGGATCGGTGCTGGGACCTCAGTTGTTTACAATTTATATAAATGACTTGGGTGAAGTGATTGATGGGCTGGTTACCAAATTTGCTGATGACATAAAGATCTGTAGGAAAAATTGTGAAGAGGACTTCAGGCTACAAAAAGATATAGATAGTTTAAGTGAGTGGGCAAAGATTGGGCAAATGGAGTATAATGTGGGGAAATGTGAAATTGTCCATGCTGGCAGGAAGAATAAAAAAGAAGCATGTTATTTAAATTGAGAAAAATTGCAGAGCTCAGAGATCTGAGTTTATTTTAGTGCATGAATCGCAAAAGACTAGTATGCATGTACAACAAATAATTTGGAAAGTTAATGGAATGTTATCATTTATTGCGAGGGGGATTACATGCAAAAGTGCAGAGGTTATGATTCATATATACAGAAGACTAGTGAGGCCTCATTTGGAGTACTGTGTGCTGTATTGGTCACTCTATTTAAGGAAGGATATGAGTATGTTGGAAACAGTTGAGAGAAGGTTTACCAGACTAATACCTGGAATGGGCGGGTTGTCTTGTGAGGAAAGGTTGGACAAGGTAGCCTTGTATTGCTGGTTTTGGAACAGCAATAGGCAGCTTGACTGAAAAATGTAAGATCCTGAGGTAAGGAGTCTTGATGGGGTGGGTGTGGAGAAGATATTTCCTCTTAAGAGAGAAACTAGAACTAGGGAGTCACTGTTCAAATATAAAGACACGATTAGGAGATTGTTTTTTACTTCTGAGGGTCGTGAGTCTTTTGGGCTCTGTCCCTGAAAAGGTATTGGAAGCAGGGTCTTTGAATATTATTAAGGCAGACCTAGGTAGATTCTTGGTAAGTAAGGTTAATCGGCGATAAGCCGGATGCAGATTTGAAGTTACTATCAGGGCAGCCATGATCTTATTAAATGGTGGAGCAGACGCGAGGGGCTGAATGGCCTACTGCTCATTACTCGTGTGTTTGCGATGTCCCAGATGGTAGAGTTCTGGGGTCATTTATGTTCACTGAACAATGATTTGGACATATGCTTGAGGGAACGATGTTAAATTCTGCAGGGGATGCCAAAATAAGAGGCAAAGGGACCGATTTCCACTGTCGGGACATTGGGCAGCAGTGTGCCCACTACACATGCTGTCCTCAGCAAGTAGCTCAAGCCATTTTAATTGCTTGGTCTCATTTACATTTCAAACCAATAATCACAGAGAACTTTCTAATCGTAGCGCAGTTTAAGATGTCTGATGGTGCCTCTATGGGGTAATCTAATATGGGCTAAGTTAAATGTTGAGGGTTTGGGGAGAATCCAGTTAAGGTGTTGGGGGCATAGACAGTCGCGACTGGGTGAGAAGGGTTTTATGCACTCTGGTCCTACAAAATCTGTACATGAAATACATAAATCGGCCTAGTTTTGGAATGACCCGAACAGCCCTTTTAAGCTTTGCTGTTTTAAGATGCTCTGGGTCTATCACCAAAGGATTGAGCATGTTCGGTATTTACTTTGATCAGTGGTACCTCAAAATTGGATCTGATATATACTATAGCATTCAAATTTACATTTTAGAAATCGACTGCTTGAAACAAATGGTACTGGAGTGGTCAGTTCAATGCCATGATTTATGGTGCTCTGAATGCCTGTGGTCTACGTTCCCTATATTTAATACTTTAGAAAAGTGTTTTCAAACTTCTTTTCCTGGGACCCACTTTTACCAACTGGCTGATGTCCGCGAACCATGCCGGCCAACCTTCGTGATACACCATTTTTCCTTACCTTTTAATGCAACACATGAGCCGACTTGGTTCCCAAGATCTCATTTGTCTTGTCATTCAGTGTTACATTTCTCCTGAGGACTTCAGCTGATTTACTTCTCGCTGCATCCTTTGAAAAAAATCAAGAGGTTTGTCCTCTAACTCGACATGCTACGTCTTCAAATTCAAATTGTGAGGGTTTTAAACTTACTTACCAGTACTTTCTTGCACATAACACACATTGGCTTTTCATCTTGATTTGTGTTGGCACAATTAACAAAGCCAAACCTCAGAAATCATCTTTATCTGCTTTGTTCCCAATTTCAATTATTTCTTAGGCTGTACACCAATGGCCCTGGAGATCTGTATACAGCTCACCCTAGCACTTCTTTGTCCTGCTATGGGCTCTACTGAGCACGTACATATAGGGCACATGACGTCCGTGCATGTGCTGGCTATGTGACCTGCTCCCTGCCGCTGCTTCTGGTGGGTAGACTGCATTATTTGCATTTAAAAGCTGGTCTCGGCCGGCATTCTCAATTTAAAAGCCGGTTGCGGCCATTGGGCACTTCTCCCATGATCAGGAACTCCGCAGCCGATCGCTTTGCGACAATCCTGACACACGCCCGCGAATGATCCATGGGTCATGACCTAAAGTTCAAAAAGCCCCCCTTTAGAAGACCACGGGGATTATTGATAAAAGGGAGAATGGGATAAAAGGTGGCAGAATTCAATTCTGTGAAGTGGGCGGCACAGCACAGTGGTTAGCACAGTTGCTTCACAGCTCCAGGGTCCCAGGTTCGATTCCCGGCTTCGGTCACTGTCTGTGCGAAGTCTGCACATTCTACTTGTTTCCTCCGAATGCTCTGGTTTCCTCCCACAGTCCAAAGGTGTGCAGGCTTAGGTGGATTAGCCATGCTAAACTGTCTGGTATCCAAAAAGGTTAGGTTGGGTTACTGGGTAACAGGGATAGGGTGGAGGTGTGGGCTTGAGTGTGGTGCACTTTCCAAGGGCTGGTGCAGACTCGATGGGCCGAATTACCTCCTTCTGCACTGTAAATTCCATGAATTCTAAGTGTGAGAAGGTATATTTTGAATGAAGAAAATGACATCAATAATTATACTCTGAATAGATGTGAACTTAGTTTTATGGAGGAGCAGAAAGATGTGGGCATGCAAACTCTCAGGATATTAAAGGCAGCACTTTGGGTAAAGACAGGATTAGGTTATACCAAGAAGTGTAGAACATAAAAGCCAAGAGGAGGTGATAAGCCTATATGAAACTTTAAGCCCTCAGACTACTGTGTGTGACGTATTGGCTTCTGTACTGAAATATGGTGTACATGATAGAAATGTTTAAAATTTTGAAAGGATAAAATAGAAGATGAAGATATTTTGAGTTCTTGAGAATAAGCGGTAATAGAAGATTAAATACAAGGATTTAGAACAAAAGGCAAGATCATTTTTTTTCCACAGAATTGAGAGACAAAAATTAATTTTGCAGTTTCTGGAAATGTTAAGAAAATAACTAAAGTCACCATAGTCTCAGATGACCATGGGCTGCTTTCCCCTTTGACCGGGAGAGCTGACTCAGGTGAGGGACACGTTTGAGAAGGTGAGGCCTTCATGAATAACCTTAGCTGGTACAGGAATTGAACCCTCGCTGTTGGCCTCGCTCTGCATCACAAACCAGCTGTCCGACCAACTGAGCTAAATCAGCCCCCAGTTTCTGTTAGAGATAGAAACCATGGGCGGGATTCTCCGACCCCCTGCCAGGTCGGAGAATTGCCCGGGTCCGGCGTCAATTTCGCCCCCGCCGTGTCCCGAACTCTCCGCCCCCCGAGATTCGGCGGGGGCGTGAATTGTGCCTCGCCAGTCGGCGGGCCCCCTGCGGCGATTCTCTGGCCCGCGATGGGCTGAAGTCCTGCCGCTGACTAGCCTCTCCCGCTGGCGTGGATTAAACCACCACTCTTACTGGCGGGATTGGCGGTGCGGGTTGGCGCCTGGGTCCTGGGGGGTGGGGGCGCGGGGCGATCTGACCCCGGGGGGTGCCCCCACGGTGGCCTGGCCCGCGATCGGGGCCCACCAATCGGCGGGCGGCCCTGTGCCCTTCACCATGGCGGAGGTGGAAGAGACCCCCTCCCCTGCGCATGCGCCGGTATGATGTCAGCAGCCGCTGACGCTCCGGCGCATGCGCGGACTGACGCCGGCCGGCGAAGTCCTTTTGGCCCCGGCTGGCGGGGCGACAAAGGCCGTTCACGCCAGCTGGCGGAGTGGGAACCACTCAGGCGCGGGCCTAGCCCCTCAATGTGAGAGCTTGGCCCCAAAGGTGCGGAGACGTCCGCACCTTTGGGGCGACCTGACGCCGGAGTGGTTTACGCCACTCCAACACGCCGGGACCCCCAGCCCCGCTGGGTAGGGGAGAATCCCGGCCCATGTCACCATTCAAGGTTATTTTAGATTGATGAATGAAAAAATTAGTTTAAATAGATATGGGAACAAAACAGGTAAATTTGATGAAAACTATTTGCCCACTCACTCTAAAAACAATTGCCAGGAAGATCTTATTGAGTTCAATGGCCCGTTACAACTTCTATCTATTTTTATATCTTTTTGTCTTACTTGATGCACGTGATTATTCAACATAAAAATATCACATACGGCATATTGCAATCGAAGATCTCTTGGAGCTAGTATTATGACATGTGTTCCTCTTCTGTTTTTGTAGGCCTGGAAGAACAACCTGTTGCTCTGAACATGCCAGCACCCTTAGCATTCTGCGTCACTGTCACCAACTTTCAGAGCTACACAAAACCCAGAGGATTTACATAGTGAGCTTGAGGAGATAGTACCAGTTGTATCACAGTGCACAGGTGAGGAGCAGCAATGGTGATAGTAGAAAAGGGACAGAGGGACAGCTCAGTTTCTTCCTCAGTGGCAGTTCACAGACTTTGGCTTCAGCAAAAAATAGGTTCCTGCCAGAACAGGCTGGTCGACAAGAGTCAATTGAGTCTGTCCAAAATGTTGTGCAAGATCGGACTAGAATTGTGGAGGAGTTCTTAGTTGGGTCTGAATCACTGTAGATGAGGGATTGTCCATCAGTAATCTGCCATGAAAATGGATTAAGTCCAGGGACATCTGCAACAAACCAATAAGTTTCTGGTGTCTAATCTCACAAACATTTCACTACTTTGGAGATGTTGGGCTTTCTTGCCAATTTTAACATGTTATAGGATCTGACAGAGATATTTGTAGAGCATGTTGTGCATGATTATGACTTGAACCTCAACTGGCCTCCACTGAAAGTCAGCACAGTTACTCATTCAATTTAGGAATAACTGGTTAGTGGTTACAAATCAAACAAACAACAGCAAATATATAGAGAAGGTACACGAGAAATTAATGAATTATATTAAGTCTTGACACAAAGCAAGTTAACATTAATTGCACTCTATGGACCAGATTTCCCGCCACCTGCTGCCGGCAGCTGGGTTCCCGATCCGGCGGAGAATCAAGCATTGGGTTAAAATCAGGCACTGATCCCATTCCGATGCTCCAGTCCCCCGCCAGCAGCGGCAGTGAGCTGCACTCCCCACACTGGCGCAAGGATGCAAATGGTGCAAAGCTAAGTACTTCCTGCTGTGAAAAAGATAGAAGTCAAAGCACGTAGTTTCTTTTGATGTGGTGCAAACCTGTCAATCATTGCAAGAGAGTTTATACACATTGTGGTTAGCATCAAAGCAGGGTAATGGAGATGCATTCAAGCATAAATGGACAGATCAATGAACAATCCACCAAGTAATAAAACTGTCAATAACTGGATAATGCAATGTATTGCCACATGAAATTGAATGAAACATCTTCAATTCAAAGGCTACCAAGGGATTTCAACCCTTTTGAAATGTACCGGGCTTTTGAGGAAGTCTCCATCACTTGTAAAAACTGCTGCTTTGAGCACTTTTGTCTGAGGCAGCAGATATTGGCAAAGGACAAATGAAATTAGTGATTTTCAACCTACTGCCTGGATTGCTCTTCAGCTTTCAGGCCAGGTGTGAGTGCGGGGGAGGGGGGTCTCGTGTTGGTGGGGGTCTCTGATTGGGAGTGCGGTTCGGTGAGGAGGGGGTTTGGGTCACCCTCATGCTATGGGGAGGGGTGGTGACCTGTAATTCCCACGGTAGGTAGGGAGAGTGGAAAGAGGATGCCCCTACTTGTCATGGGGGGGGGGGGGGGGGGCGGGAGGATGTGCTGCCAGCCACTGGACCTCGGTATCATGCTGCCTGCTCAAAGTGGTGACCCGATACTGGGATTCCGAAAGAATCCCACAAGTTCCCCTTCATGCATAAATTTGCATTGAGAAGGGGAGTGAATTGCTCCTGGGCACAGCTCCTAGCACCAGTGGGGATCAGAAGCGATTCTACTCTAGGTCCAGAATTGATCATCCACCCCTATTTGAACTTTTGTCAGATTTTTGTATGATGAATGCGATGGCAGCACAACACAGCTAATGCCATTGATCATTGAAGAAATGCAGTATCTCTTTGAGTTGTGTGGATATCAGGGTTCCTTGCCGGAAAAGCTCAATCAATCATTTTGATAAGCGCTTGTGTTAGGGTTTTTCCTGACCGACACTGGTCCTTTTGCAGCTGCCCTTGTGATCAGTGTTGCATCCTGCTCTATTTTTGCTTTTGAGTTGCTCCCTTCTCCATGGTTCGGTTCCAGATTTTGTTGTATCTGCACTCTTTTGTGGTCACATGATTTAATTAGGGCAAAAATTTATATGCTTGGATTTTGAGGACCCCATCCTGTCAGTATTCCTATTCCTTTAAATCTTTGTTCCTTCAAGTAAACCTAGTACAGATAATTGTTTTTAAATGAAAATATTGTGGATGATTTCTGGTGAGTCGATAGAGATGCAACAGTGTTGGTTGTCAGCAATCAGCTACACAATGAGTAAGAGCAGAAGGCCTATGTTCATATCGAGCACTGTACTTTTCCTGGGAGCTGGAAGGAGCATCCGCGCCACACTTGGCTTCCTTTTCATTGGAAAATCCAGCAGTGCTGTTAAATAGGGTATACCTTTCATGTAACTATTTCTGTTCACTAGGAAAAGAGGTATTGGCCCCACTGAACAGTGCAGTGGTAATCTGTTTAATACAACTATCAATGGATCTAGGAATGAAATCATTTTTAATATAATAGATTCTTGTAAACTAAGTAACTGTGTTGAAAATGCTAATACTGAAAACTAGGTCAGATTAGAGAGAGTGAAGAATCTACTGGAGGAGAAACAAAGTAAGACATTTTTTTAAACTTTTGTCGAAACAATATAACCAAATGCCACACTTGGTCAAATGCTGCCTTGATAAACTGAACCAGCTCCAAAGGCAGGTCAGAGGCGGGGAGATCTGTGGAGGGGAACTCTTCACCTGACTCCCCAAAGCCTGTCGACCATCGAAAAAGCACAAGTCAGGAGTGTGATGCAATACTCTCCACTTGCTTGGATGAGTGCAGCTCCAACAATTCCAACAATCTCCAACAATGTGGAGAAAGCTTAATGGAGACCCCATCCACCACCTTAAACACTGCCTCTCTATTACCAAATTACAAGATACACTGCAGCAACTTGCCAAAGCTCCTTTGACTGAACCTTTCAGACCCATGAGCTCTACTGTGGAGGAGGACAAGGGCAGTAGATGCATGGGAACACCAGCATCTGCAAGATCCCCATCAAGCCTCATGCCACCTTGACTTGGAACAATATCAATGTTCCTTCACCATTGCTCCATCAAAATTCTGAAACACTCTCCCTAACAGCACTGTTGGTTTACCTGTACCAGATGGGGAGGCAGTGGTGCAGTGGTATTGTCGCTAGACTAGTAATCCACAGACCCAGGGTAATGCTCTGGGATCCCGGGTCCAATTCCCGCCATGGCAGATGGTGAAATTTGAATTCCATAAAACAAAATCTGAAATTAAAGTACAGTGATGACCATGAAACCATTGCCGATTGTCGTAAAAAAAACATTTGGTTCACTAATGTTCTTTAGGGAAGGAAATCTGCCATCATTATCCGGTCTGGCCTACATGTGACTCCAGTGATACGGTTGACTGTTAACTGCCCACCTCTGAAATGGTCAAGCAAGCCATTCAGTTCAATGGCAATTAGGGATGGGCAACAATTGCTGGCCTAGCCAGCGACGCACACATCCCAAGAATGCATTGAGAAAAAGAAAGATCATGGACTGCAGTGGTTCAAGGAGATAGTCCAGCACCATCTCCTCGGGAGCAATTACGGTTCAGAAATAAATGTTGGCTTAGCCAGTCAGTGACGCCCACATCCTGTGACTGAATAAATTTTAAAAGAAAGTTTGGACAGCAGATTCATTGTTTTGTATTCTTGCCTTTAAGGAGTTGGTTGCGTTAAAAAAATTGTAGTACTGTCCCTGTGAAAGTGGCTGACTGCAAGTCACTTTGAAGCAGAGGGTACAACTCTGCACTTAACTCCTTGCTTAATCTGGGCCTACAAATATCGTACTCTCACAAATTGCAATTGGCTGAACTTTAACTGAATGGAATATTTTCTGACAGTACTGATAGGCCTTCATTGTTCTTCTCTTTGTTTCTCCATTAACTTAAGTGACAGGAAACACTGAAAGCCAATTAATACGGTTGGTGTGAGGCCTCTGTCTTGATATGTGACAATGTGGTAAGCCTCTACTGCCCTCCTGCCTCATCAGTAGAATTTGTGAGAAAACTTGCTTTGACTGGTTGGTTTCACACTCTGTTTGAAGATGAACAGTCTAATTTAAAAAAAAACTGCCATATTTGATTTGATTTATTGTCACATGTACCGAATTACAGTGAAAAGTATTTTACTGCGGCCGAAGAACGTACACAATACGTACATAGTAGACACAAGAATAATCAACAGAGAACATTGACAAATGGTACATGGACAAAACAGTGATTGGTTACAGTGCAGAACAAGGGGCCAAACAAAGCAAATACATGAGCAAGAGCAGCATAGGGCGTCGTGAATAGTATTCTTACAGGGAACAGATCAGTCCGAGGGGGAGTCGTTGAGGAGTCTTGTAGCTGTGGGGAAGAAGCTGCTCCTATGTCTCGATGTGTGGGTCTTCAGACTTCTGTACTTTCTGCCTGATAGAAGGGTCTGGAAGAAGGTAATGCCTGGGTGGAAGGGGTCTCTGATAATGCTGTCTGCCTTCCTGAGGCAGCGAGAGGTGTAAACAGAATTAATGTGGGGGTGGCAAGTTTGTGTGATGCATTAGGCTGAGTTCACCACAGTCTGCAGTTTCATGCGATCTTGGACCGAGCAGTTACCATACCAGGCTGTGATGCAGCCGGATAGGATGCTCTCCATCGCACATCTGTAGAAGTTTGTGAGAGTCTATCAGTCATGCCAAATTTCTTTAGCTTCCATAAGAAGTAGAGACTTTGTTGAGCTTGCATGATTGTTGCATCAACGTGAGTGAACCAGGGCAGATTGTTGGTGATGGTGACCCCTAGGAACTTAAAGCTATCATGCTCGACAAGATATGCACAAGCTCCGTAATTATCTCAACCGAGCAGATGCCACTTGTATAAATTATTATGCTGATAGAAAATTCTATGCTAATCTTTTTGGAAAAAAAGCTGTAATGCTCCAGGAAATATGGGATACAAAGTACTCCATTTCCCTGGTTTCTGGGTGTACTGCTAGTTGTGAACCATTCCCTTTACTCACAAGTGAATTGATTTTGTAACTTTGGCCATTAAAGTCTGTTGAATTGGAGTATGATGATGGAATAGCTTTTGTATTGTCTTACACTAAGTTACTTATAAGAATGACTATTTAAATTTCATGCATGTATGTACGGAAAATGTTTTTACGTATTCCTGTTTTTTGTAGTTGAATCGTTCATGGGGTGAAAATTAGCATTTCCACTGTCCTTTGTGCCAGAGAATATTTTAATATATGCAAATTGTTTTATTACCATCATTCAGCAGCCTTGGCAAACCGATGCACAGTTGTACCAAAAGGCAAATGCTCTGCTTTCTAGTCTCTATTTTTCAAACAAATATATTGTTAAGACCTTTTTGCAGGAGGAGAAGCTAGTCACCCTCCTTTACTAACATTGATTTTAAGATCTAATTCCAAATTTGGCATTCAGGAAATTTTAATAAATTTTAAAATTTTAATTCAGTTCTTGAGGTTCGAAGTTGCCACAGTCAGTGGCATGCACACATCATTTTGCAGATACAAGGACAATTAATCCCACCTCCTGACCAGTCTATCTCTTCTCCAAGTTCCAGAAGAGGAGCAGATATTCAATTTCTGAATCATTGTCACCATCTCTCTCTTTCTTACAAATTGCTGCTTTTTTTGCCCACTTGGTGCCAGACCATGCAATAGATTCTTGCTAGGGAAGGCAGTGAAATTCTAGTTGCCATATTAATAATGAAACCTACAATTGGCAAAATTAATACATTGTAAAATGTATTACCTTAATAAGAAACCTATATGTGATGTAACTAGCAGAAATATACATTCATTGTTTTTTTGAAAACATAGTCAACTGTATAGGATGTATGAGTTTGTGGAACCTGCCATGAAGTGTGGCAGATGTCATCCTCGTTTTGAGGGGCTGACAATGGCTATCAGTTCTTACCTTGTGTATTTACATTGAAGCAACACCTTTTATGGGTTTGAGCAGCCAAGTTTGCATAATAATAGAACATACAGTGCAGGAGGCTATTCGGCCCATCACATCTGCACCGACCCACTCAAGCACACACTTCCACCCTATCCCCGAACCCAATAACCCCATCTAACCTTTTTGGACACTAAGGGCAGTTTAGCATGGCCAATCCGCCTAACCTCCACGTCTTTGGACTGTGGGAGGAAACCGGAGCACCCGGAGGAAACCTACACAGACACAGGGAGAATGTACAGACTCTGCACAGACAGTGACCCAGCCGGGAATCGTACCTGGGACTCTGGTGCTGTGAAACCACAGTGCTAACCACTATGCTACCGCGCTGCCCAAAAAAAAAACCTCAAAATATTGCAGATGCTGGAGATCTAAAATAAAACAAAGCGCTGGAAAAACTCAGCAGGTCCAGCAACATCTGTGGTGAGCGAAACAGTTAATGTTTCAAGTCCAATAAGACTCTTCTTCGGATCTGGCATTATCATGTAGCATTATTGACGAATAAACTTGATGCTGAATTTCTAGTAGTGTGAATTTACTGCGAGATTTGATGACCTGGAATTTCCTGGCACAGCACAAGGGTCAGTGGATGTGTATTTGGATTTTAAAAAGGTTTTTGATAATCATAGAATCATAGAATTTACAGTGCAGAGGAGGCCATTTGGCCCAGCGAGTCTGCACCATCTCTTGGAAAGAGCACCCTACTTAACTCCACATCTCCACCCTATTCCCGTAACCCTGTAACCCAATCCACCTAACCTGCAAATCTTTGGACTGTGGGAGGAAACCGGAGCACCCGGAGGAAACCCACGCAGACATTGGGAGAACGTGCAGACTCCTCACATACAGTGACCCAAGCGGGAATCGAACCTGGGACCCTGGCGCTGTGACGCTATAGTGCTAACTACTATGCTACATGGATTTAGGGGCGTATATTAGCATGGGTAGAAGACTGTTTAAAGGACAGCAATCCAAGTAGGAATAAACTGGTTATTTTCAAGTTGACAAGCTGTTACTAGTTGGGTGCTGGAAGAGTTAGTGCTTGGACCTCGGCTTTTACAATCTGTATTCATGATTTGAGCAAAAGGACCAAGTGTAATGTGTCCAAGGTACAAAACTAGGTGAGAAAGTGAGGAGGATGCCAAATGTCTGCAAAGGCATATTGATGGTCTAAGTGAGTGAGAAGAAGATGGGGCATAATGTGGGGGAATGGGAGGTTATTCACTCTGATAGTCAGAATAGAAAAAATAATATTCTTTAAATGGTGAGAAGCTATTAAATGTTGGTGTTTGAGGGATTTGGGGGTCCTTGTACAAGAACACAAAGCAAACGTGTATGTTAAACATGTAGGTACATCAAATCATTTGGACAATAAGGAAGTCTTTCTGCAAATGCACAGGGCTTTGATGACACCATGGTTGGAGAACTGTGTACAGTTTTGGTCTCTGTCCCTCAGGAAGGATACACTTGCTTTCCTTGGGGAGTGCAGAACAGATTCACTAGATTGATTTCTCCTGGGATGAGATTTTGTCTTCTGAGGAGGGATTGAGTAGAATGTGCCTATGGAAGAATGAGCAGTGAACTAATTGAAACGTAAGATCCTGAGACTGCTTGACAGCATAGATGCTGAGAGAAGTTTCCTCTGGCTGGACAGTCTTGAACCAGGGGCATGGTCTTGTGATAAGGATTTTGGACCAAGGTATGTCTTCACTTGGAGGTTGTGCCTTGGAATTCTCTATGTCAGAACATTGTGGAGCTTAGTAGATTTCAGGCTGAGATTGTTAAATTTCTGACCCAGAGATATGGAGGTTGCGTGGGAAAGTAAAGCCATGATTATGTTAAATGGTGGCACAGGCTCAAGGCCTACTCTTCTGATTCTTATGTTCTTGCATTCATTATGTACTCAATAGATGGATTCTGGAGATTGTAGACAGAGAAATTTAGGCATCCAAATACATTAGTTCCTTAAAATTGTGATAAGTCTGAGAGACTAAAATTTATGAAGGCTTTTTGATGGTGACTAGCGAAAGACTATTAGACTAATTCCTCTAATTTTGGGAGTTAGTAACAAGGGATCTATCGTATAAAAATGCCACTGAGTAGAGGAAAAGGAGAAATAGAAAAGGGTTGCTTGAGCTTGGAATGCTATATGAAACATTCTGAGCTGAGACCATTACACCTTGTAATGGAAAATTGGATAAATATTTGAAAAAGTGGACAACACAGCACTATGGGAAGAGAACAGAGAGACTGGGCACTTAATTTGTCATAAACTTACATCGAACTGTTATTTTTGCAGTCTTGTGAACCTGAGATTGCAATTAAACATTTATGTTAACAGGCAAATAAAATGGTTTGGATGCACATGCGCTGTTCAGCAGAACCATGCATAAAATAAAACTCAATGGCGCCAGAAATTTATCATTTCAGTATAAAGACAAGCCTATGTATGCTAATTCTCTGAGATTATGATGCTGATACATAACTGCTACTAATATAAAAAATGCTTTTTTTCTTAAGTTTTTAAATTGATATGCTTCACCATCTGAATTAGACATTTTAGTTTTCAGTATATAACTTGTTGCATGCATAGCTGATCTATTAAATGTGCCCTCTAGCTTTACAATATCAGAACTATTACTAACATGGGTTTCCAACAGTGCAGCTTTTGTCCTTTGTAAAATTAATTTAGAAATTCATCTGAAAATACATCCAGTATTCTACTCAAATTGATCAACTCCGTGTGCCTTCAGGTTTGAAAACAATTAAATAGCTTCCTGTACATACATACATACATGGTTTTGAGCAGCTTTATCGCCCTCTGTCACTGTAGTATATGTATTTTGAATACTTATGAGTCTGTTTTTGTACACCGTGTGGAAATACGAAAGAATATTAATCCAATTGAGAACCATTATTGCGTTTAGTCTGGCTGGTATAAATTCATTATTTTTTGAAATGATGGGGTTGTCCAGAAGAAGGTTCAAGAGCTAATTTTGTATGGATTATTTTTCCACAGGACTTTTCTTTACTGATTGCATACATTTCTAATCATAGCCAATCATATCACCAAGTAATGCAAGTAATATGTCATACTTTTCAAAACTGTCATTTTGCATCAGAAAAGGATACATGGAGATTTAGCAAAGAAACTTGGAATATGATTCAAAATAATATTTTATTGTTTTTGTAATCCCTACATTGATGAGATAACAAATGATTGAGGATTCTTACGGAACATTGATCATATGTTGCTGGCAAGGCCAGTGTTTGTTTCCCATTGCTAAATATGTTTGAACTGAGTGCATTCTAGGCCATTTCAGACGGCAGTTAGCAATGGACTATCAGTGTTTTGGGCCTACAGTCCCACGTAGGCCAGACTGGATAAGGATGGCAAATTTCCTTGGCTAAAGGACATTTAGTAAACCAGTTGAGTTTTTGCAACAATCAATTATGATTATTATGGCCATCGTCACTGATCGTGGTTAACACTAGTTTCACAGCGACAGGGTTCCAGATTTGATTCCCGGCTTGGGTCACTGTCTGTGCAGAGCCTGCATGTTCTCCCTCTGTCTGCGTGGGTTTCCTCCGGGTGCTCTGGTTTCCTCCCAAAGTCCCGAAAGATGTGCTGTTAGGTAATTTGGATATTCTGAATACTCCCTTTGTGTACCTGAACAGGCGCCGGAATGTGGCAACTAGAGGATTTTCACAGTAACTTAATTGCAGTGTTAATGTGAGCCTACTTGTGACAATAAAGATTATTATTTTTAGAAACTAGTTTTATGTTCCAGATTTATTAATTGAATTTAAATTTCTAGGATTTGAACTAATGACCCAAGAGCATTAATCTGGGAGTCTGGATTACTAGTGCAGAGACATTACCAATCTGCCACCATCTCCCTTTAATGCTTCTATATTTATGGTCACCGACAAGTTTATTGGTTTTATTGTTGTGCATGATCAGTGTTTTAATTTGTGAGGTTAGTATGTTTTCTTAACCTCAGAGTGGTATGTCCCACTTTACCGATTGGAGCAGCAAGCGTTTGTGAATCTTAACATCAGTAGATTGTTCATTAGCACACAGTTAGCCTGGAGGTTTAAATTTGACATCTTGCGCATACTATCATGTAGACAAAGATTATATGCAGATTTAAAAAAATAATATGATTGCAATCTGGAATTGCTTCAGACTCTTGTAGCAGGCCTGCACACACTATCATGTTCACAAAGATTAGATGCATGTGAAGAAATATAATATGATTGCGATCTGGAATTATTTCAGTCTCTTGTAGCAGGCCTGTAGTTTCTTAGGTGAATTGATGCTGTATCTGGAGTGGAGGACTTGTAAAGGCAGAGAACTCAGTAAGCTGTAAGGCCTCTTGGAGTTGAATCACCAGGAGGCCGGTATTCAGGTGAACCTGAAGTTGGAACGTTTGGGAGGAGAGTCCTGCTCCCACTTTCAAGGTATAGCTGTATATTACTATAACTGTGTCGTCTTCTTGCAGTTAGTTGGAGCTTAGACGGTATTTCTGATGATATCTGTTTTAAAACAGCTCTACATGGCTGCATTATCCATGAGCTATATTACAAGTCCTTTTCAGTAAGGTGGTCTGATAGACCAGTAAACATCCTCTTGCCTGGCTTTACTCACACTGACTTTCAAACAGCCAAAGATTTTGTATGTTGGAAAAGGAGCCATATTAATATGATGAAAGGTTGCTGAGCTTCATTTCATAACCGTGTAGCATCCTTTGAATCATAGAATTTACAGTGCAGAAGGAAGCCATTCGGCCCATCGAGTCTGCACCGGCCCATGGAAAGACCACCCTACTTAAGCCCACGTCTCCACCCTATCCCCGTAACCCAGTATCCCCACCTAACTTTTTTGTACACTAAGGGCAATTTATCATGGCCAGTCCACCTAACCTGCACATCTTTGGACTGTGGGAGGAAACCAGAGCACCTGGAGGAAACCCGCGCAGACACGGGGAGAACGTGCAGACTCCACACAGGCAGTGACCCAAGCCGGGAAACGAACCTGGTACCCTGGAGCTGTGAAGCAACTGTGCTAACCACTGTGCTACCATGCTGTTTCAATACTTTTCAGTATTTCTGTTGTCCAAAGTAAATGGGATCTTGAGGAAACAACAAAATACAAGAAATATGCATTAGGTAAGCATTTCCTTGTGGTTGATTCTGAAGATGAATGCTTAAAGAAATTGTTTTCATTCATTTACAAATATATATTTTTAATTGTTTTATGCAATATTAAACAAAGACAACAGAATTTAAGAAATGAAGACTGAAAACTAAAACGGAAATGGGACAGCAGAGTACTCGGGTATGAATGCTTAAGAAACATGTATATAGCTACGAGGCCTGTTTACATTAGGCCCCCAGTGATCGGTTACCATAACCATGTTGCTTGACTATTTACATTTAATGTGCCCCCTGGTATTAAAACGTACAGGGGTGTTTTTTGTGGCTACAGAAGCGTGCCCCATGGGTGCATGGCTGCACCCATGGCACTCCTCCCTTCGGTGCCCTTTGGTTCTTCTGCCCCGCTTCCCCTGTACTCTGGGTAATGTCTTCCCTCCTCACTTCTTCTTGAGCGGGTTAGTAAATTGCTTCCATGTACTGTGGAAGCCTTCATAGATCATAGAATTTACAGTGCAGAATTGGAGTTTAATGCAGAAAAGTGTGAGGTGATTCATTTTGGAAGGAGTAACAGGAAGACAGAGTACTGGGCTAATGGTAAGATTCTTGGTCGTGTGGATGAGCAGAGAGATCTCGGTGTCCATGTACATAGATCGCTGAAAGTTGCCACCCAGGTTGATTGGGTTGTTAAGAAGGCATACAGTGTGTTAGCTTTTATTGGAAGAGGGATTGAGTTTCGCAGCCATGAGGTCCATTGAGCCTGCACCAGTCCTTGGAAAGCGCACCCGACCTAAGCCCACACCTCCACCCTATCTCTGCAACCTGCCTAACCTTTTTGGGGGCAATTTAGCATGGCCAATCCACCTAACCTGTACATCTTTGGACTGTGGGAGGAAACCGGAGCACCCGGAGGAAACCCACGCAGACACAGGGAGAAAATGCAGGCTCCGCACAGTGGCCCAAGCCGGGAATCGAACCTGGAACCCTGGAGCTGAGAAGCAACTGTGCTAGCTACCGTGCCTTCCTCCAATCCTCTTAGCAGAAAAAAGACAATGTTGTCGTGGAGAATACTGAGATACAGCTACGAGACTTGAAGGGCTTGAGGTTCATAAGGAGGAGGTGTTAGCAATTCTGGAAAGTGTGAAAATAGATACGTCCCCTGGGCCGGATGGGATTTATCCTAGGATTCTCTGGGAAGCTAGGGAGGAGAGCTGAGCCTTTGGCTTTGATCTTTATGTCGTCATTGTCTACAGGAATGGTGCCAGAAGACTGGAGGATAGCAAATGTTGTCCCCTTGTTCAAGAGGGGGAGTAGAGACAACCCCGGTAACTATAGACCAGTGAGCCTTACGTCTGTTGTGAGCAAAGTCTTGGAAAGGTTTATAAGAGATAGGATTTATAATCATCTAGAAAGCAATAATTTGATTAGGGATAGTCAACACGGTTTTGCGAAGAGTAGGTCGTGCCTCACAAACCTTATTGACTTCTTTGAGAAGGTGACCAAACAGGTGGACGAGGGTAAAGCAGTTGATGTGGTGTATATGGATTTCAGTAAAGCGTTTGATAAGGTTCCCCACGGTAGGCTATTGCAGAAAATTCAGAGGCATGGGATTCAGGGTGATTTAGCAGTTTGGATCAGAAATTGGCTCGCTGTAAGAAGACAGAGGGTGGTGGTTGATGGGAAATGTTCAGCCTGGAGTTCAGTTACTAGTGGTGTACCACAAGGATCTGTTTTGGGGCCACTGCTGTTTGTCATTTTTATGAAAGACCTGGAGGAGAGCGTAGAAGCATGGGTGAGTAAATTTGCAGATGACACTAAAGTCGGTGGAGTTGTGGACAGTACGGAAGGATGTTGCAGGTTACAGAGGGATATAGATAAGCTGCAGAGCTGAGCTGAGAGGTGGCAAATGGAGTTTAATGCAGAAAAGTGTGAGGTGATTCATTTTCGAAGGAGTAACAGGAATGCAGAGTACTGGGCTAATGGGAAGATTCTTGGTAGTGTGGACGAGCAGAGAGATCTCGGTGTCCATGTCCATAGATCCCTGAAAGTTGCCACCCAGGTTGATAGGGTTGTTAAGAAGGCGTACGGTGTGTCAGCTTTTATTGGAAGAGGGATTGAGTTTCGGAGCCAGGAGGTCATGTTGCAGCTGTACAAAACTCTGATGCAGCCGCATTTGGAGTATTGCGTGCAGTTCTGGTCGCTGCATTATAGGAAGGATGTGGAAGCATTGGAAAGGGTGCAGAGGAGATTTACCAGGATGTTGCCTGGTATGGAGGGAAGATCTTATGAGGAAAGGCTGAGGGACTTGAGACTGTTTTCGTTCGAGAGAAGAAGGTTAAGATGTGACCTAATTGAGGCATACAAGATGATCAGAGGATTCGATAGGGAGGACAGTGAGAGCTTTTTTCCTCGGATGGTGATGGCTTGCACGAGGGGGCATAGCTTGAAATTGAGGGGAGATATGACAGATGTCAGAGGTAGGTTCTTTACTCAGCGTAGTAAGGGCGTGGAATGCCCTGCCTGCCACAGTGGTGGACTCGCCAACATTAAGGGCATTTAAATGGTCATTGAATAAACATATAGACGATAAGGGAATAGTGTAGATGGGCTTTAGAGTGGTTTCACAGGTCGGCGCAACATCGAGGGCCGAAGGGCCTGCACTGCGCTGTAATGTTCTATGTTCTGATGGTGAATTTTATCTTTTCCAATTTGAGGAATTCGGCCTTCGGTGCTCTGCTGATCTCCAACTGAGAAGGAATTTCTGGCAATGCCTCTCCCCGTAAAGAGCTCTGGCTGTTCCGATACACTGAAGACCTCTACTAGAAGGCATGGCTCCACCCTCACTCCCACAACCTTGGACATGGCCTTGAAAAAGGCAGTGAACTACTTGGCAAATCTAGGGCAAGACCAGAACGTGTTGGTGTTATTGCCATACTGACTGACCCACTGACCATATTTCCATTTCCCCACAGGTCTTCCAGCAGACTGTGCTGGCACATCCCCGCGGGCACCCTCCCCAGCCTCCTACGAGACCACCTCTGAGGAAGACACGATCAAGGCGTCACAGCTATCATCCCTACCTTCCACCAGCGCAGGTACACGCACCTTGCTGGTATACTCACCTTGGTGGGAAATGTTAGTGGTCAGGCTTCTGGACCACACTGCTGCTAATGCCCATCAGGTGGAGAGAGGAACCCCAAGTGAGACACCCAGCTGGGTCCCAACCTGATGCTGAGCCTATGGAAGTGGTATTTCCGGAGCTGATGGAGCCGATAGGTAGTGGTGAGGACATTCAGAGAGAGATATCAGCGGCACTCCAGCAGATTCATGGCTGATTGGAGGAGTCCCAGAGGCTGTGGGCATAGAAGATGTCGCTGGCAATACATGGCATCGAGGCCAACACTGCTAGATTGGCGTTCGCAGTGGAGAGTCTGGTGCACGATGCTGGCACCGCTTGTGAAGGTGTCCAAGGCTTCGTGCAGCTGGTGACGACCATGGCTGAGGGTCTCGGCAGAAAGTCATGTTACCCAGTACCAGGCTGACCTTGATGAGGATCTGCGGGACATGTTTAGCTCTCAGATGGGAATGGCCAAGGCACTGTGGAGCTGGTCCCAGTCGCAAGTGTGCCGCTAACAAGTTCTGCCCAGTGCCAGAGAATGCCTGCCAGGGGCATCGAAGGCCACAGAATTACGTGAGCAGCTGGCTGCCTCCACCTCTGATGTGTATCCTGAGGATGCACCTAGATGCAGCTGCAGAGCTACGAAGGCATAGCACATCGAGGTTCACCGAGGGCACTGGAGGAGGGGGAAGAGGATGGGAGGGGTGCACGTAGGGGGTGGGGGGCAGCACCATCGGGAGAGTGGGGAATTGTTCAACACCAACATCCTTGCGCACAACCAGTAAGGTGCCTCTGTCACTTTTTTCCGCTCTACGGGCTGACCTCCGAACCGTTGGCCCATCTCTTCAGGCATCCTTCCCTTTCCCATAACATTCACCCACCCTCCGGCCATGGACATGTCCCCGGACCTGTGTCCCATCCCCTTGGTGTTCAGATGTTGGCTGCTGCATGTGTGGCAATGTGCAAGCACAGTGTAGATGCATCACGGTTTGATTGACTCACAATGACTCACACACCCACTCACACACCCACTCAATGACCCACATACACTCATAGCCCACCCACCCATAGGAATCCACTTGGGTTGTGTGAAGTGCTCAACCACGATACCCAATTCCCTATTATCAGCTGCACATCCAGAGGTCTTGGCAGTCAGCGGAGGTTATGGGTGGTCGGCAGGACAGACGGGCAGGGCCAAGGGTTGCCCCTGGAATGGGTACATGTTCCAGGGGGTGGCATGGTGGTGATGCGCGTAGTTGTACCCGCCCCCCCCAGCGCATCCGCAGCCGAGCGTCCCCCACCTCCCAGCCTAGCACTGAGGTGGCAAGCTCAGCGCCCCCGGGCTCTTTGCCTGTGAGCAAAGATGGCTACTCACCTCCTCGGCTCCCTGCAGAAGCCCTTCTCCCAGGTTCATGTTATGGGGTAATAGGAGTCCTCAGCGGTGCCAGCATGACTTGCTGGGGAGGCCGCTGAATGCCAGAAGGCCGTTGGATATGGGGTGGCTCCAATTGATTGTATGGAAATAGGGCTTAAGTGGTGATAATTGGCTTCTCGCCACGCTGCGGCACGATCCCGATTTTTGTCTTGCGGAGTGGGTCGGTTGCATTACAAACTGGTGCTTGGTGCGGTTCTCGTTTTTGGCCTCTCCCGCTATTCACCGGCATCGTTTCGCTTGAGCGAGAGCGTAATGAAGCTGGAGAATCGTACCCAGAGTCTCTGTGTTATTGGAGCTCTATTGAAAGAAGCTGTATCCATTGCTACTGTTTTTCCGGTTACCTGGCTGGTTCAAAGGCGTTTACTTCAATGCTTGTTAGTTTGGGGTGAGGGTTGTTTTTTTGTTACTTTTGTATTCGATTTATGGGGTAAAAGGGTCTAAATAGAAGTTAGCCAGGACTAAATAGAAGTTTCCCAGGGAGAGCCTTTTGTGCGACCGCTCAGCACATCGTTACTACTGGAAGTTCCTGTTTTCATTCATAACCGTTCAATCCAATCGGTGAAGACCAGAACTTCCCTGCAGTGTTTATATAAGCAGTCTATTTGAATCACTTAGTTGTTCCTGACATCACATTTTATCCCGCTTCCGCTTTCAAAGCTGTCTAATGTATGATAGAGCAGGATGGTATTCAATTAATCTACATGTGGATTGGTTTAACCTGGTCGGTCAAGGCAGCCTTGAGGAGGAGTTTATAGAATGTATTCGTGATAGTTTCTGAGAACAGTATGTAATGGAACCTACGAGGGAACTACCTAGATCTGGTCCTGTGTAAAGAGACAGGATTGATTAATGATCTCATAGTTAGGGATCCTCTCGGAAGGAGCGATCACAATATGGTGGAATTTAAACTAGTCTTTTGTGCTTAAACAAAGGAGATGACAATGGGATGAGAGAAGAGCTAGCTAAGGTAGTCTGGGAGCAAAGACTTTATGGTGAAACAGTTGAGGAACAGTGGAGAACCTTCCAAGCGATTTTTCACAGTGCTCAGCAAAGGTTTATACCAACAAAAAGGAAAGATGGTAGAAAGAGGGAAAATCGACTGTGGATATCTAAGGAAATAAGGGTGAGTATCAACTTGAAGGAAGAAGCATACAAAGTGGGAGACTAGAGGACTGGGAAATCTTTAGGAGGCAACAGAAAACTACTAAAAAAGCTATAAAGAAGAGTAAAATAGATTATGAGAGTAAACTTGCTCAGAATATAAAAACAGATAATAAAAGTTTCTACAAATATATAAAACTAAAAAAAGTGGCTACGGTAAATATTGGTCCTTTAGAAGATGAGAAGGGAGATTTAATAATGGGAGATGAGGAAATGGCTGAGGAACTGAAGAGGGTTTTTGGGTCGGTCCACAGTGGAAGACACAAATAACATACCAGTGACTGATGGGAATGAGGCTATGACAGGTGAGGACCTTGAGATGATTGATATCACTAAGGAGGTAGTGATGGGCAAGCTAATGGGGCTAAAGATAGACAAGTCTCCTGGCCCTGATGGAATGCATCCCAGAGTGCTAAAAGAGATGGCTCGGGAAATTGCAAGTGCACTAATGATAATTTACCAAAATTCACTGGACTCTGCGGTGGTCCCGGCAGATTGGAAATTGGCAAAGGTGACACCACTGTTTAAAAAAGGAGGTACGTAGAAAGCGGGTAATTATAGACCAGTGAGCTTAACTTTGGTAGTAGGGAAGATGCTGGAATCTATCATCAAGGAAGAAATAGCGAGGCATCTGGATGGAAATTGTCCCATTGGGCAGACGCAGCATGGGTTCGTAAAGGGAAGGTCGTGTCTAACTAATTTAGTGGAATTTTTTGAGGACATTACCAGTGCGGTAGATAATGGGGAGCCAATGGATGTGGTATATCTGGATTTCCAGAAAGCCTTTGACAAGGTGCCACACAAAAGGTTGCTGCATAAGATAAAGATGCATGGCATTAAGGGTAAAGTAGTAGCATGGATAGAGGATTGGTTAATTAATAGAAAGCAAAGAGTGGGGATTAATGGGTGTTTCTCCAGTTGGCAATCAGTAGCTAGTGGTGTCCCTCAGGGATCAGTGTTGGGCCCACAATTGTTCACAATTTACATAGATGATTTGGAGTTGGGGACCAAATGCAATGTGTCCAAGTTTGCAGACAACACTAAGATGAGTGGTAAAGCAAAAGGAGC
The DNA here is from genome assembly GCF_902713615.1 of Scyliorhinus canicula. NCBI lineage: Eukaryota > Metazoa > Chordata > Chondrichthyes > Carcharhiniformes > Scyliorhinidae > Scyliorhinus > Scyliorhinus canicula. The sequence continues at coordinate 162,059,039 of NC_052148.1, forward strand.
AGAGGATACCGGAATTCTGCGAGGAATTTGGATAGGTTAAGTGAATGGGCTAGGGTCTGGCACTTGGAATACAATGTTGACAAATGTGAGGTTATCCATTTTGGTAGGAATAACAGCAAAAGGGATTATTATTTAAATGATAAAATATTAAAACATGCTGCTGTGCAGAGAGACGTGGGTGTGCTAGTGCATGAGTCGCAAAAAGTTGGTTTACAGGTGCAACAGGTGATTAAGAAGGCAAATTGAATTTTGTCCTTCATTGCTAAAAGGATGGAGTTTAAGACTAGGGAGGTTATGCTGCAATTATATAAAGTGTTAGTGAGGCCACATCTGGAGTATTGTGTTCAGTTTTGGTCTCCTTACTTGAGAAAGGACGTACTGGCACTGGAGGGTGTGCAGAGGAGATTCACGAGGTTAATCCCAGAGCTGAAGGGGTTGGATTACGAGGAGAGGTTGAGTAGACTGGGACTGTACTCGTTGGAATTTAGAAGGATGAGGGGGGATCTTGTAGAAACATATAAAATTATGAAGGGAATAGACAGGATAGATGCATGCAGGTTGTTTCCACTGTTTCACTCATTGAATGTTTTTAAGATAGAGATAAATTTTCTTTGAAGAATAAAGGGATTAAGGGTTGTGGTGTTCATGCCAGAAAGTGGAGCTGAGTCCACAAAAGATCAGCCATGATCTCATTGAATGGCGGAGCACGCTCGAGGGGCCAGATGGCCTACTCCTGCTCCTATTTCTTATGTTATGTTCTTATAATTCTATCTGTCCACTTCTGGAATCCCTGCCACATCATTTCTCTTGTTGCTCATGCGCGTAATATGTCCTTGCAGACAGAGCTGTACTTTATTGGCACTAACTCAATCAACATCTTTTGACTTTACTCACTTGAAACTTCAAATTTTCAAATATGATCATATATAGGTTAGCAGGTACCAGAGAGCCCAGAAGCTTCTTTTATATCTAAGGATACTTAAAAGAAGGGTTGAGCCAATTTGAGACAAACATGATGATCATATGGAGGCAAAGGGCATGGTTGTTACAAAAATGTACATTGCATTTATCTTCAATAAGAACATATAGGTGGAATTTAATGGAAGCATTTCTATGTTCACTTGTGGCAGATTTTGCAGGGAGTTTCCAGCCGGCTTGGCCGGCGAGTTCCCCACCGCTATCAAACGACACTTAGTCTTTTTTTGTGCCCTGGGGATTTTCTTACTGGTTTAGCCCCCCACTTTGGGCACGATTCTCCGGCTAGTTATGCTTTCGCACAAGCGAAACGAGGCCGGTGAATAGCGGGAGAGACCGAAAACGAGAACCAGCCGGGGCGCGGGGAGCGGAATGGGGTGGGAGCCATCGCTATTTGTCATTCGAACACTCTCTCCCAATGCATTACAGCTATTGAAAGCTATGGCAGGGATATTGGATGCAGAATTTGCCCTAGTGGTGCTGCTGCTAGGCCGGGCGGCCAGATGCTGGATATGGTGGCAGTAGCAGTGTCTGCAGCTGTTCGAGGCAGCGGCCGATGTGCCAGACCCCATTCCACACCATGAGAACCCGGCAGACCACCAGGCCTGGGAGGGACCCAGAGGGGGAGTCCTGCGATGGCCCAGGGTGTACAGGCGTCGCTGGTCCTTTGATCAGGTGATAGACAGTGCGTGCTGCAGGAGACTCCGCCTCAACAAGGCGACAGTGCAACACCTGTGCCATGTCCTCGCGGACCTGGCACCACATGGAGGAGGAGGAGGACACCCCTGTCCCAGTAGCCATCAAGGTCACCGCAGTTCTGACCTTTTCCACCTCGGGATCATTTTGGCATCTCGCAGGCCACCGGTGCATCTGACAGGTCACGGATGCCTTGTATTCCCTGACAGAAAACTACATCATCTTTGACAGGGACCAAGCCCACTCCCATTTTCAACCCTCCCAGGGTATGTGTCATATCACTCCAGGATGCTGGGATTGTGTCGGCACCGTCAGCGGGTCACTGCCAAGGGCAGAGGAGTGATAACCCTCAGAGCTGAGTGCTGGTGCTCCTCAATCTATACCATAGTCTGAGCCCTGCCTGAATGATGAGTGCTCGCTCACACCCATCACATGCAGACCCAGCCTGATAAACCTGTTCCAACACCCTGCTCCAAGTCTCTTTTATTTTCCCTTTTTTTACTGTTAAGGGATCCATGTTCGCTTTCACTATTACTAATTTCTTCTTTCTACACATTTGTTTGTTCATCTTTAAAACTCTCCCACATCTCGAATTAGTTTAAATTCCTCCGAACAGCTCTAACAAACTGTCCGCAAAGATGGGTGGTCCTGCTCTGGTCTAGACGTAGACTGTAGTTGATGGAGAGTGGAAGGTGTGTGTTGGAATATTCAAGCTCAGAACTAACAAAAGCATGGATGAGGGTTTAAGCAGCATATAAACTGAAGCATGGGTGGAGTCCAGTGTGACAGAGGTGGAAATGATGGTAATGATGAGGTTGCTGAGCCAAGTGGGTAGAAATTGTAGAGACTTTGGTCACAATTTTACAATTTCCTTGAATATGGGGGTGGTGCTGGAGGATTAGAGGATTGCAAATATTATATCCCTCCCTAACAGCACTGTGGATGTACCTCCACCACAGGGACTGCAGCAGTTCCAATAAGGTAGCTCATCACCTTCCTGAGAGCAATAAATGTTGACCTGGCCAGAAATGCCCACAACCTTTCAAGAATTAAAAAAATAAAAATGGGGATAAACCTAGCAATTACAGCCTCGCAAGTTTACATTGGTGGCGCAGAGACCTATTTAGAGACAATGATCCAGGGCAGCATTAATTGACAATTTGACAAATTTGAGTTAATAAATGAAAGCTAACTTGATTTTGTTCAAGGCCAATAGTGTTTGGCTAAATTTATTGTGTTGTTTGATGACATAATAGAGGATTGATGAGGCTAGTGCAGTTTATGTTGTGTAGACTTTTACACAATAGACTTGTTAAAAAAATTTAAACCCATTTGATTAAATACGCATTGTCTGCAGGGGATACATAATTTACTAAGGAACAAAGCACAGCGTAATGGTGAAGAGTTGGTAGTAGACAGTTGTGCCCATGAGGGGTTGGTACTGGGACCACTGCACTTTCAGATTAATGACCTGAATTCAGGAATAGAGGACATAATTTTAAAGTCTGCAGATTATATGAAACTCAGAAATTTAGTGAACAATGAGGAGGGTTGAAATGATGGAGGATATTTAATGCAAAGAAGTGGCAAAATAATAATAACTTATTGTCACAAGTAGCCTTCAATGAAGTTACCGCGAAAAGCCCCTCATCGCCACATTGCGGCGCCTGTTCGGAAAGGCTGGTACAGAAATTGAGCCCTCGCTGCTTGCCTTGTTCTGCATTACAAGCCAGCTGTTTAGCCCACTGTGCTAAACCAGCCCCTCTAACTAGAAGTGGGAAGAGAAAATGATTGTGCCGTGATCTAGAATGGACTGCCCGAAAAATTTGATGTAATCAGATTCAATTATAACTTTCAATTGAGTATAATATTGGAGTATGTTTTAATTATAAAAATTTTCAGGGCTATAGGAAAATCAGGAGAGTGGAACTGATTGCTGAGCTTTTTCAAAGAATCAGTAAAGGCACAGTTGGCTGAACGGCTGTACTGTATCATTCTATGATCTATGGTGATCCAGGAGAACGTGTTTAACTCCAACATGACAGTAATATGATCAGATTTCACAACCATAGAATGCATTGAATAGAGTCAAGTTTTGTGACTATTATGCAACCTGTTGATGTGCTGACCATAAGCTCACTTTGTCCATCAAGTGTATAACAGACTTATGGTGCGAACAAGCCAAAATGTTGTGATATCTGTGTTAAATAGTACTCATACTTTCAGTAGTTTTTGTCTTTTAATGTTTCTATGAACAGGTCTCCACCAGCTGCACATTTTTCAAATTTATATGACTGAGTATTACTGTGCCTCCTGTTTCAATAGTTTGTACTACTTAGTGTTAAGGTTGCTATGCACTTCACAATATTGTACATAAAGGTACTTAAGATAAACAAATATGAGGAGTTAAATGAATGTACTTCATCTGTTTTCAACGAATAGCAATCTGCCATAGGCATCTGAGCAAAAGCATAAACAGTTTATTTTGTGTTTGGAATTACTTCCTGGGGGTAGTTAATGTGACACGCAGTTTGTTAGAAATGAGCAAAACCAGATCAGTGAACAAGATTCTTGCCTGATCCCGCATAATTACAAAGGATGAAAACTAGTTATAAACTAATTGTACTTCTCAGCTTAAAGGAACTAAGCACAGCCAACTCATGTGGGAAGATTCTTTGTTTATGCAGTTCTTTAAAAATCATTGGAAAGAATGTACAGAAAGTGTCCTCCTTTATTGGTAGTGTTCTGTGATCGTTGTGGTCTAGTCAGCAACATGCACAGCTGTAAACACTTTGCAGGGGAAGCCTTGTATTTTGAAATCAATTGTAACCTCCATCCTGGCATGGCTTCCATCATATTAATATCCATCAATCTTCATGAAATGTTGTTTGTAAGCAATGGCAGAACTCCTAATAATTACTACTAAGTGTCTTCTGGATTAGATTTTAATGACTCCCTTTCCCCCTCCTTCCTTCAGTTTTAGGAAAATGTGTTTATTTAGGCTAAATAAATTTTCTTCTTCCCATTCTCTCTTTGACCCTCACTCAATCAAAGGTCATTTAGCTGGAATGCAGTTGGTTTATTCAGACACACCTATGCTAAAAGCAAACTGAAATCATGTATGATTAGAAACGTTTTCTCTACAGAATGTGGACAGTTTCCATAATTGATAAGTAAACAGTTAGTTGCAGTTTTCCTAACTGGGATTTTATCTCTCTTCCCCCATTCTGCTTTCTACCACCACCATCACCTTCTCCCACCAATCCAAATAAATAGTATGCTGATATCAAAAAAAGTGAAATGTAAACCCAGAATAAAAGATCGACCCAATCACCTTTGGCAGGAAATGTCCCTGGTACAACGAACAGGATGTGTCCGTGTTCATGGGGTGTCGACTATGTCTCAATTAGTAACATTGCCCCCCCCCCCCCTCCAGAGTCAGAAAATTATGCGTTCAAATTCTGCTTCAGGCAGTTGTGCACAAAATTGAGTTGCGCTACAGTATTAAGAAAATCCTTCACAGTCCTTGAGGTGAGATGTTCAACTGTGGCCCTTTCTGCCCTCCCAGGAGGATGTGAAAGATCCCATGAACTCTTTTGAAGTGGTTTGCCTTCGTGTCCCTCAACCAACATCTCTAAAATAGATTATTTGGTCATTATCTAATGATTATTAGTGGGTCCTTGCTATGTACAATTAGCTGCCACATTTCTCGCCTTTTAACAGTGCCTACAATTTAAAAGTAATTAATTGACTATAAATCTCTGGGACATGAGGTTGTGAAAAGTGCTGCATATACATGTGATTATTGTATATTGTGTGATTGGGTCCAAAGATTCTGGTGTTATATTAGTTATATTAGTTGAGTCATTGTTAGTGGGTGTTCTTACATTGTGAATAAAATGGCTAGATATTGTTGCAGGGTTTTGAGTGTTGTACAGATCCAAATTTCTGTTGAGATCCAAGGGACAGTTGGACAAAAGTAACTTGGAATCTTTTTTTAATGGGCTTTGAGGCTTGTTGGATCTCCGATTTAACATCATAGCTGCCATGTTGTTTTTCCACTTGCATCACCCCCTTGTATCGCCAACATTAAATTGATGTGCTATAGTATTTATGGAGGATGTTGCATCACATGTACCAAGGCCACTTGCTATTTGTCCATTCCTGAAAGGGGACAAATATTACTATTTTCCATTCTTATATAGCTGCTTTAGCTACACGTTTGTGTATTGGGGAAGAGAGTGAAGCAGAGGGATGAACGCACTTGTGATGATTCAAAAATTGTACCAGTTTGCATACTGTAAGGGTCATTAATCACTGTAAAATTTAAATTATAGGGACTAAGAAAGCAATCATGGGATTTGGGAAGTTCTTGACTGCCGTCTAGAATGTATTGAATCAGAAGCATGATCACATATATCTGAAACTGTCTAGCCTTAGCCAAATTTCATCTGAGAGTTTTGTCGGTTGCTGTGTGGTATAGTCAGTGATGGTCATGTCGTGCCCATAAAAATAATAGGGTAGAGGGCTCTTTTTTTTTAAGAAAAGGAAGCAACATGGAACAATGGACACTGTGTACTCTCAGAATGGTTTCTGGAAAGTCCGGTAACTTCGGTTTGTGGTTTCTGGACACACAGAAAGAAAATGTCTCGGAAGTTGCTTAAAACTGCGAATGGTGTGTTCCAGGTACAAATTGACTGCCTCTCACCATTTCAATGCAAAAGATTTAAAAGACAATGGCTACCAGATGTGTCGACACCATGAATCATAGAATCATAGAATTTACAGTGCAGAAGGAGGCCATTCGGCCCATCAAGTCTGCACCGGCCCTTGGAAAGGGCACCCTACCTAAGCCCACTCCTCCACCCCATTCCCGTAACCCAGGAACCCCATCTAACCTTTTTGGACACTAAGGGCAATTTATCATGGCTACTCCATCTAACCTGCACATCTTTGGACTGTGGGAGGAAAGCGGAGCACCCGGAGGAAACCCACGCAGACACTGAGAGAACGTGCAGACTCCGCACAGACAGTGACCCAGGCCGGGAATCGAACATGGGACCCTGGAGTTGTGAAGCAATTGTGCTAACCACTATGCTACCGTGCCACCCAAAGATCGAATGTCAAATAAGGTCTTTCAGTGAGCTAATCATAACTAGTATGTTTTTTGTTTTTAAATAAATTTAGCATACCCAAATAGTTATTTTCCCCAATTAAGGGGCAATTTAGAGTGGCCAATTCACCAAACCTGCACATCTTTGGGTTGTGGGGGTGAAACCCACGCAGACATGGGGAGAATGTGCATAACTGATATGTTGACAGGATACCAATCCTCTGCCACCCCCTCTTTCCGTGCCCCCAACCACATTGTGCAGCAATCACCTCGGCTCCAACCTATTATATGGAAATTGAGGCGCATTGAAACTGTCATCACATGGCCAAAGCCAGCCAAAACCTTGTGTACAAAACAACCCAGAGAGGTAGCCTGGGACAACAGCATAGAGGGATGACACCTTGCAAAGAAGAAAGTAAAATCTGCCTTTGAAAGACCATCATCTCAGACTGTGAAAGAGGCTAATTTGTTTACACCTGCAAGATTATATATTTTTTCTCTACAAAAGCACAGCCGTGATATTGTATGAAAATCCCCAAAACTTCCAACCTCATTATCTTCAAAGAACCATCAGAGAGAATGTTTGTTTCTCGTTACTCTGTTAGTAATCTAAGTGCATATTTCATCTCTAGAGTTCATCTTTTCTTGTGTTGCTGTGTGTTTAAAGGATGGGTGTTTTGTTGTATTACTTTTAGGATGTTGGGTAAATAAACATGTTCCCTTTCTTTTGATTTAAACATTCATTCCCTCCACCATCGATGCACAATGACAGCAATGTGTTCCAACTACAAGGTACACTATAGTAACTCACCAAGGCTCCTTCAATAGCATCTTCCAAAATCGAGACCTCTAACACTTAGTAGGAAAAGGACAACAGACACATGGGAACACCACCGCCTGTAAGTCCTCCTCCAAGGCACACACCAACATAACTTGGAACTAGCACCCCATTTCTTTACTATCGCTAGGTCAAAATCCTTGATCCCCCTTCCTAATATCACTGAGGGTATACCTGCACAATACGGACTTAACAGTTCCAGAAGACATCTCACCCTAACCTCAAGTGCAATTAGGGATGGGCAATAAATGCTGGTCTAGCCAGTGATGCCACATCCCTTGTGTGGATGCCACATCCCTTGTGTGGATGCCACATCCCTTTAATTTTAAACAAATTAAACTTAACAGATAGAAATGGTGGTAAAGAAAGCATATGGCATGCGTGCCTTCATCGGACGGGGCATCGAGTATAAAACTTTGCAAATTATGTTAGAGGAACGTTGGTTAGGCCACATTTAAAATACTGTGTCCAATTCTGGTCACCACACTACCAGAAAAGGATGTGGAGGCTTTGGATAGAGTACAGAAAAGGTTTACCAGGATGTTGGCTGGTACGGACGGATAAGCTATGAGGAGAGATTTAATAAACTGGGATTGTTCTCCCTAGAAAGACGGAGGCTGAGGGGCGATCTGATAGAAGTTTATAAAATTATGAGGGGTATAAATAGAGTGAACAGTTGGAGCCTTTTTCCCAGGGCAAAAATGACAATTACAGGGGGCACAAGTTCAAGGTGAGGGGGGCTAGGTTCAGTGGAAATGTGCGAGGGATGTTTTTTTTACACAGAGGGTGGTGGTTGCCTGGATTGCACTGCAGTGAGGTGGTTAAGGCAGATACGTTAGCGACCTTTAAGACTTATCTCGATAAACACATGAACAGACAGAATATAGAAGGATATAGGCGGTTGGTCTAGGTAGGACACATGATTGGTGCAGGCTTGGAGGGCCGCAGAGCCTGTTCCTGTGCTGCACTGTTCTTTTGTTAACTGAACCTTGTTTGTGTCTTTCTTTAAAGTCACAACACTCAAAAGGTTTAGAAATCTCCTTTCCACTAGAGATATATATATATATATATATATATATATATATGAAAAGGATATATATATATCTTGCTGAGAGGTGAGGAAACAGGGGAAAAGTTATTCCACCACCGCTCCCCGTCTGTATCAAGTCCATGTAAGAACTTCTGCGTGCTTCTCCGGTCCACCTGCTTGTCAATGGGATTTCCCATTGAAGCCACCCCACGTCACCAGGAAACCCGCGGGCGGGGGTTCACTGCCAGCGGGAAAAGAGAACGGTCAGTTGGAGGGACTGGGAGAAATGAAGATCTGAGGATGGTGGAGGAGAATGGGTAGTTCGTAGATATAATTAAGAAAAGGCAATGATGTTGAATTGACCATATTCCAAGGGATGAGAACTTGCTAAGAGATAATTGAAGAAAGATCAGAGGGATATAGATCGAGAGAGAACAATAATGATGTTCAACAATTTGAAACTGAAAATGAGAAGCTACTACCAGCAGCAAAGCTCAAAGCCATGAGATGTGAAGAAATGAGCACCGGGCCTGCCTTGGGCAGATCACTAACATCTGGAAAGTGAGCAAAAGAGTGAGATTATACCACAGAAAATTCTGGAAACACAGTAGGTTAAACAATATCTGTGGACAGAAAATATAGTTTTCAGGTCAATGGCCTTTTTTAAAAATCCGAACTCAAATCGCTCCATAGATTCTGCCCAACCTGCTGAGTATTTTCAACATTTATAGTTTTTATTTCAGTTTCCCAGCATCTGCTGGATTCTACTTTTGGAATTTGGCCACGTAGATCGTGGAGAAGAATATCTACAAATTTGATGGCTGAATAAACTTATTTTTATTTGTTGTAACATTGATTCTGTAAGGAGTTTGGAGGTAATGGATATATATTGAGATTATTAAATATTCTATGAGGCATGCTGGCTTCAGTACTAATGGTGGTGGGGAGGTTACTCATAGTGGTGCTCTGTTTCCTCCTGTTCTTGATTTAATAGAAACTTTTGAGGTTGGGCATTTATGTATCGTCAGAGTAGCATCGTGTTTATTATGCATAGCTGCTTTATCCTTCCATAGAAGGTTACTAACCAGGATCGATTCTCAATGTTCCTGACTAAGAGCAATCCGTTTGTCATACAACTAAACAGGCTCCATAAACAAACTGCTAATGAATCCAAGACCATTTTGAGTTTTCTGTAAACATGAAAATTCTGACACTCATTGCATGTCTCTGGCCAGCTTCAAACTGAAGCAATACTGAAAGCAGTGATTGAGCAAAATATATTATTAAATAAATTTATTGCTTGTAGACCTGGAAGTATACAGATTCATACAGTACTTAACCTGCTTTCGTCTGGTATGATTCTCTAGAGAATAAAATGTTGCTGGAAAAAATGTACATTTCATGTAATTGAATCCAATTCTAATAGTTATGCCAGTCATCTTGTGCACACTGAAAAAGAAATAAGCAGCCCTTTTGACTACTGTTGCATTACAAAGCTATGAATTATGTCTATATCTTGCTGAACCATTAGCAATTTTGAAAATTCTGTCAGAACAGTACTCCCATCTAGTGAAAGCTACTGCATTTGCATCTGATGGTGCTTTGTGATAAAATTTGTCTATTTAATTGACTTGTTCACAGTGTAATAATGTTCAATATCAGACTGCTTTTTAACTTGAATGTTTATGCATCGTTTAGTAATTCAAATTGAAACTGACCATTTTTGTTTGAAACTTGTAGATGTATATCTTCTACACTGTTGATGATGCAGTTTCTTATTTCAGCAGTGACATTTGTAACTCGAAGCAGATGATTCATGTGTGATTGTGCTCTGTTAAGACTTTATCTAGGTAACAATCACAGTCTATTCCTGTTAAATATGTACTGTAAAACTGCAGTTTTTGCATGGGACATTGTACAGTAGGCTGTGATAAAAATTTGATCCTATGGGCTTCTAATTAATTAAATTAAGTAAACTATTCACTGAAGCATCTGTGGGACTGAAACATATTTTGGAACTTACTGACTTACCACTGTTCAAAAAAACACCAGTAGTGTACAATTAATGAAAGGCACAAAACCCTGTACATGAATTGCAGACAGGTATCACCAATCAAAAGTTCAATCGACCTTTGTTTCCTATATGCTGAAGGAGCTCATCTCTATCTCTCCAATGTACAATCACTTAACATCACAAGACATAGGAGCAGAATTAGGCCATTCGGCCCATTTAAATCTGCTCCACCATTCAGTGACATATGTTTCTTATCCCCATTCTCCTGCCTTCTCCCCATAACCCTTGATTAATTTCTGTGCTGTAAGACTGCATATCTGATATGGTGGAATTGTGACTTTCTTCAACTGCACTTGGGGAAATACCAAAGCCATTTTTCAGCCCCTGGTTTAATTCCCCTTCTTTGATAATGACTCTACTCCCTCCTCAGACACTTGTTCAGTCTGAACAAGTTAAATCATTGTTTGCTTCAAAGCCCACACTATGGACTAGATTTTACGCTTCTCTATTTTGAACGTAGGGGGTTGCACATGAAATCCAGAGGGTGGCATTACCACCACATGCCTGTCATTTGAAAATTTATTGGGCGGCGGGTGGGTAAGGCCTGTCTGCCTGCTCTTGGGCCTATTGAGACTCTTATGCGGGCACTTTTAGGGGCCCAATTCTGCCCCCACTAGTATTTTACTTGCGGAAAGGGTAGACCCACTGAATCATTCGGCTAGCGAGTGGCCCTGTAGAATCCTGGCCGATATATTTTTAAATCAGCGCAAATGTTCATGGAATCATTATGTCCTGGGTATTATGTACACTTAAAATCCTGGAATCTTTTGTGCTCCTTTGGGCAAATCTGGGCAAATTGCACTGAAAAAGCAATGAAGCATAGTCAAAATATTTAAGATTCTGGGCTTTTCACACTTTGAAAGGAGATCTGCATTATTTCAGTCATCAGATCATATACAATAAGTGATTCAGTAATATTTTGATGCTGATAATTGCGTCAGTATGAATTGTGTATTCTATAGTACATGCTTGGCAAACAAAAGGCAAAACACCATTATAGTTATATAATTGGCTTAGTTTCCTGAATGAAACAGGCGTATGGTTAAATATTAAAACATGTCCACAAAATGCATAACCAAATTCTCAATTTCCCCCCCTACCCCCCCCCCCCCCCCCCCCCCCCCCTCTCCAGTTGACTTGGAACATATTCGAACTGTGAAGACAGACAAGCATCAAAGATTTTGCCAGGAAAATAACATCAGTGGTCATTTCGTCTCTGCCAAAACTGGAGACTCTGTAAGTTTGAACTGCTTCTTCAAAACATATAAACCATTTTGCAACAGCTGACGATAATAGAAATGGGCAAATGGTAAAATGACCAGACTGAGATTGAAGCCAGAATTAGTAACATGGAAGGCACTGCCACTTACTTGATGTGTAGATTATTTTATTTCTTTACAGTGCTTTAAAAAAATGGTGTATTTGTGTTGTCAATAATACCATATCTGCACAAATCAGACTAGAGTAAGAATGTCTTGGATAAACATCATAATGCATACAAAACAGGACAAATGAAGATAGACGGATGTTTCTCATAAATTGCTAATTAACATTTGCTGTAGTAGGCACTGAGAGGACAAAGGCCACATTTGCCGCATCCTTTTTTTAATGATTGTAATTTAACTGGGCATCATATCATACAATGATAACTAATGAAAAACACACCATCTCAATACAGATCAATTTCTAAATTGTTCTGAACTCCAAGGGTGGGATTCTTCCACCCCGCCCGCCGCAAGAACGCCACAGGCTAGCCACGGACAATGGAGAAGTCCATTGACCTCAGACGGGATTCTCCGGTCGCTGGGCGGACGTGGCTGGAGAATCCCGTTCCTAGTCTCCTATCTTAACACTTTTTGTGCAGAAAAATAGGAGAGGTGACCGAAAGATTGATTGAATAAGTGGGCCGTAAGGAGGAAAGGGAGGTGGAGAGGTTTCTGAAGGAAACTCCAGAGGCCCTGGCACATCTGCTAATGGTGGGGCAATGGGAGGACGAGGAGAATGCACAAGGCTAGAGTCAGAGAAATTAGTTATCATGAAGTGGAGAGGAAGAGAGGTAGTTGTAGGGCTGCAGGAGGGTAGAGCAACATTGTGTACTGTATGAATGCAGTTATGTTTGACTAAACTAGTCAGATTTGACTGTAGCCCTCCAGGAAATAAATGCACAGTTGTCATCAAATGCAGAAAAACATATAATTTATTGTTGGTGTAGTAAATACTATTGGAAGTAACCAAGAGTGCTTGTTTACTCATGATTGTGCGATTTTCAATCTGAGAGCAAAAACATGGGCTATATTTTCCTTATAAGGGGAAAGCTTGTTAAAAGAGACCAGCACTTGAATTGTAATTAAATGGCAGTTAAGCAGCTAAAATAGCATTGGAAAGACAAATCCAAATATTTACTGAGCAAATTGCTGTCAATTTGGATGTTATAGAGTGAGAATGCCAATTTTGCTGACCACATATTGCAAAGTCCTGTTGTGATACTCTGGTTGTGAAGGCACTCCATTTATGGCCTTTCCACCTCTTCGCCATCTCCCAGGGTACCATACGTTGAAGGAGTAGGCAGAATGCACATTGGCCTTTTGAAATGCATAGCCCTAAGGTATGAATTATAACAGGCAGTCATATTATTAGAAACGACAACAATTTGTATTTACAAAACACATTTAATAAAAAATCCCAAGATATTCACACAGGCAGAGAGGTCGAGTCTAGGGTGTGCTCGAATGGCGGTCAAAGGAAGAGCTACAAGGATATTCTGAAGACTTTGCTTAGGAGTTTTAATATTGACCCCGAGTTCTGGGGAAAGCTGGTCAAGCATCACTGCACCTGGGATAACCAAATAAAGGATGCAATCCTGGAAGCAAGCACAATCTGAAACAAAGCAAAAATGCACAGAGAGGAGATTCTGAGCCGACAACTCGTTCAAAACTCAATTATCTGTGGTATCCTGTTATATTTGCAACAGAACCTTCTGTTGCAGAACCCTCTGGCGCGGTCACCTACGCACCCACTGGAACCCTACCAAACGCTCCAGGTGAAGGACGTGGTCAAGTTCACCTTGAACGATGAACAACATAAATCAAATATGGCACTGAGCCACATAAGGAAATACTATGGCAGGTGACCAAAAGCTTGGTCAAAGAACTAGTTTTGACGGAATGCCTTAAAGGAGAGTGGTGAGTCATCGCTATGGGAAGCGGGTCAGAAAAGAAGGGATGACCCGGGGCGAGCAAGGGACAAGACATGGCTAATCGACAGGGAGTAGGGACGGGTCGCTCTGCGACCCGATTGATCACGTGGAACGTAAGGGGGCTGAATGGGCCGGTCAAAAGATCAAGGGTCTTCTCACACCTGAAGGGACTGAAGGCTGATGTAGCAATGCTGCAGGAGACTCATTTGAGGGTAGCAGATCAGGTCCGCCTGAGAAGGGGGTGGGTGGGACAGGTGTTCCACTCAGGCTTGGATATCAAGAACCGGGGGGTGGCGATTTTGGTGGGAAAGAGAGTGTCGTTTGTGGCGGCAGAGGTGGTGGCAGACAAGGAGGGCAGGTACGTGATGGTGAGGGGTAGGCTGCAGGGGGAGAATGTGGTACTGGTAAATGTGTATGCCCCGAACTGGGACGACGCGGGTTTTATGAGGCGCCTGCTGGACCTCATCCCGGGACTGGAGGCAGGGGGCCTGATCATGGGAGGGGACTTTAATACGGTGTTAGACCCTGGGCTGGATAGATCGAGTTCCAGGACGAATAGGAGGCCGGCAGCGGCAGAGGTGTTAAGGGGGTTCATGGAGCAGATGGGAGGGGTAGACCCATGGAGATTTGGTAGGCCTAGGGCGAGGGAGTATTCTTTTTTCTCCCACGTCCACAGAGTGTACTCTAGGATCGATTTTTTCGTATTGAACAGGGGGCTGATACCGAGAGTGCAGGACACGGAGTACTCGGCCATTGCGATATCGGACCATGCACCACATTGGGTGGACGTGGACATGGGGGAGGCGCGGGACCAACGCCCGTTGTGGCGCCTGGATGTAGGGCTGTTGGCGGACGAAGAGGTGTGCAGAAGGGTGAGAACGGGCATTGAGAACTATCTGGGTACGAATGACACAGGTGAGGTGCAGGTGGGGACGGTCTGGGAGGCCTTGAAAGCAGTGATTAGAGGAGAGCTGATCTCCATAAGGGCACACAGAGAGAGGAAGGAGAGGCAGGAAAGGGAGAGGCTGGTGGGGGGAGCTCCTAGAAGTAGATAGGAAATATGCGGCGGCGCCAGAGGAGGGGCTATTAAGGGAGCGGCGTAGCTTGCAGGCCAGGTTCGACCTACTGACCACTAGGAAGGCGGAAATGCAGTGGAGAAGGGCGCAGGGTGCGGCGTATGAGTACGGGGAAAAGGCGAGCAGGATGCTGGCACACCAGCTTCGTAAGCGAGATGCAGCCAGAGAGATTGGGGGAGTGAGAGAGAGGGGTGGGGATGTAGTGCAGAAGGGGCAAGAGGTGAATAGGGTCTTTAGGGACTTCTATAGGGAATTGTATAGGTCTGAACCGCCGAAGAGGAGAGGGGGAATGAAGAACTTTCTCGACAAATTGGGGTTCCCAAAGGTACAGGAGGAGCTGGTGGAAGGGTTGGGGGCGCCGATAGAGCTGCAGGAGCTAATTAAAGGGATAGGCCAGATGCAGGCGGGGAAGGCGCCGGGGCCGGATGGGTTCCCGGTGGAGTTTTACAGGAAATTTGTGGACTTGGTGGGTCCAGTGCTGGTGCGAGCCTTCAATGAGGCGCGCGAGGGGGGGGTTCTGCCTCCAACAATGTCGCAGGCCCTGATCTCCTTGATTTTGAAGCGGGACAAGGACCCGGTCCAGTGCGGGTCCTACAGGCCTATCTCCCTCTTAAATGTAGATGCCAAGCTGTTAGCAAAGGTCCTGGCAACCAGGATAGAGGACTGTGTGCCAGGGGTAGTCCATGAAGACCAGACGGGGTTCGTGAAGGGACGCCAACTTAACACAAATGTCCGGAGATTGTTAAATGTGATTATGATGCCAGCAGTGGAAGGGGAGGCGGAGATAGTGGTAGCGCTGGACGCGGAGAAGGCATTTGACAGGGTGGAGTGGGAATACTTGTGGGAGACGTTGGAAAGGTTTGGGTTTGGGGAGGGATTTATCAAGTGGGTAAAACTGCTCTATTCAGCTCCGATGGCAAGTGTGGTAACAAACGGGAGGAGGTCAGAATATTTTGGGCTCCATCGAGGTACTAGGCAGGGATGTCCCCTATCTCCCTTACTCTTTGCATTAGCGATCGAGCCGTTGGCGATGGCACTGAGGGGTTCAGGGGGGTGGAGAGGACTGACAAGGGGAGGGGAGGAACATCGGGTCTCGCTCTATGCGGATGATTTGTTGTTGTATGTGGCAGACCCGGAGGGGGGAATGCCGGAGGTAATGGGGATACTAGCGGAGTTCGGGGACTTTTCGGGATATAAATTAAATCTGGGGAAAAGTGAGGTCTTTGTAATACACCCGGGAGACCAAGGGGAGGGAATTGGGAGGCTCCCCTTCAAAAGAGCAGTTAAAAGTTTTAGGTATTTGGGGGTGCAGGTGGCAAAGAACTGGGGGACCCTCCACAAGTTGAACTTTTCCAGACTGGTGGAACAGATGGAGGAGGAGTTTAAGAGGTGGGACATGGTGCCGCTGTCGCTGGCAGGGAGGGTGCAGTCAGTTAAAATGACGGTCCTCCCGAGGTTCTTGTTTTTGTTCCAGTGTCTGCCCATCTTCCTCCCCAGGGCCTTTTTCAAGAAGGTAACGAGTAGTATCATGGGGTATGTGTGGGCACATGGTACCCCGAGAGTTAGAAGGGTCTTTTTGGAGCGGAGTAGGGATAGTGGAGGGCTGGCGTTACCCAACCTTTCAGGATATTACTGGGCGGCAAATACATCGATGGTACGAAAGTGGATGATGGAAGGGGAGGGGGCAGCCTGGAAGCGCATGGAGAGGGCGTCCTGCGGCAACATAAGCTTAGGGGCACTGGTAACGGCACCATGGCCGCTCCCTCCCACGAGGTATACCACGAGCCCGGTGGTGGCGGCCACCCTCAAGATCTGGGGGCAGTGGAGGCGACACAGGGGGGGAAGTGGGAGGTCTGATAGGGGCACCACTAAGAGGGAACCACAGATTTGCGCCGGGAAACACAGGAGGGGGATTCCAGAGCTGGCAGAGGGCGGGTATTAGACAACTGAGGGACTTGTTTATAGAGGGGAGGTTTGCGAGCCTGGGAGAGCTGGAGGAGAAATTTGGGCTCCCCCCCGGGGAACACGTTCAGGTACCTCCAAGTGAAGGCATTTGCCAGACGACAGGTAGCGGGGTTCCCCGCGCTCCCCGACAGGGGGGTGAGTGATAGGGTGCTATCAGGGGTCTGGGTCGGGGAGGGGAAGATCTCGGACATCTATAAGATTATGCAGGAGGTGGAGGAGGTACCAGTAGAGGAGCTGAAAGATAAGTGGGAGTTAGAGCTGGGGGAACAGATAGAGGACGGGACATGGGCAGACGCCCTGGAGAGGGTCAACTCGTCGTCGTCATGTGCGAGACTAAGTCTCATTCAATTTAAGGTACTGCATAGAGCCCACATGACGGGGACAAGGATGAGTCGGTGTTTCGGGGGTGAAGACAGGTGTATTAGATGTTCGGGAAGCCCTGCGAATCATGCACATATGTTTTGGGCATGTCCGGCACTGGAGGAGTTCTGGAAGGGGGTGGCAGGGACGGTGTCGAGAGTGGTGGGGTCCAGGGTCAAGCCAGGATGGGGACTTGCGATCTTCGGGGTTGGGGTGGAACCGGGGGTACAGGAGGCGAGGGAGGCTGGAATATTAGCCTTTGCGTCCTTGGTGGCTCGGAGGAGGATCCTGATTCAGTGGAGGGACGAAAGGCCTCCGAGTGTTAACACCTGGTTAAACGACATGGCAAACTTCATCCAATTGGAAAGGATCAAATTCGCCCTGAGAGGGTCGGTGCAGGGGTTTTCCAGGCGATGGCAACCCTTCCTAGACCTCTTGGATCAGAGATAGAAACTGAGGCCATGACAGCAGCAACCCGGGAGGGGAGGGGAGGGCGGGAGGGGGGGAGGGGGGGGGGGGAGGGGGGACAACGACGAAGGAAGTACGGTAGCGGCGGTGGCACGGGCAAGGCCTGCCCGAGGACGCTGCTAGAAATGATAAGTTGGTCTGACTGTCGGTTCGCCGGCGGGGGGGGGGGGGGGGGGGGGGGGGGGGGGGACGCGCGGGTAGGGGGGGGGGGGGGGGATTTTTTTTCTTTTTCTTGTTAAGTAGGGGGGTTTGACTTTGTTTTGTTATAATTTAAATGTAAAGGTAGGGGGGGTTAAAATGTTTGTATTTTGAAAAATTCAATAAAAATTATTTAAAAAAAAAAAGGAGAGTGGTGAGGTAGAGTCTTGGAGATGTTTAGGGAGAGATTTCCAGAATTAAAGTTAGGGATGCGCAAGGAGTTGTAATTGGTGGAACGCAGAGATCTTGGAAGGTCGTGGGACTGGAGAAGATTATAGAGATGGAGAGATGAGAGGTCATGAAGGGATTTGAACTACTCTTGTGTATCTTTTCTGCACCATCTCTAATGTATTTATATCCTTCCTAAAGTGTGGTGTGCAGAACTGGGTGCAGTATTCCAGTTGAGGTCATACCAGTGTTTTATGCAAGTTTGATATAACTTCCTTGCTTTTATACTTTCTGCCCCGAGACACAAATGCCATATGCTTTATTAACTGCACTCTCCACATGTCCTTCTGCCTTCAATGATTTATGCACATATACACCCAGACCCCTCTGCTTTTGCACCCCCTTTAGAATTGGACCCCTTTTAAAAATTGTCTCTCTGGGTCCTTCCTACCAAAATCAATCACTTCACGTTTCTGTTTACTAAATGTAATCTGCCACTTGTCTGCCCATTGCACCAACCTGTCTATGTTCTTTTTGAAGTCTACACTATTATCACCGTTCACAATACTTCCAAGTTTTGTATTGGCCATAAATTTTGAAATTGTGTCCTGTAACCAAGACCTGTGTCATTAATGTTTGTCAGGAAAAGAAGGGGTCCAGAGCCTTGGGGAAAACCGCTGTGAACCTTCCAGTCCAAAAAACAGAACCATTAACCACTACTCTGTTTCCTGTCACTCAGCCAAATTCATATCCGTGTTGCTCCTGTCCCTTTTATTCCTTGAGCTCTCAATTTTTTCACAATTCTGTTGTGCGGTGCTGTATCACCACATCAACCATATTGTCCTCATCAACCCTTGGTTACCTCTTCAACGCTTTTCGCAACTATCCTACAATTTCCCCAGTCACATTTAATTTTGTACAGAATTATTATTTCTGGAAGCCCCAAATGATTGTTTTTAGAAGCAGGGCACCCCTGGAAAGACCCCCGGCGCGGTAAAAATGGCAGCTTGGCACTACCAGCCTGGCAACCTGGCAGCACCCCTGCCAGTTGGCAGTGCCACCTGGGCACCATGACAGTGCCAGGCTAACTTCCAGGTTGCACTGTCAGGGTGCCTGGGTTCCACCAGCATTGCCAGGGTGACACCCTGCCCAGTGGGGGCCTCTGATCCCCTGGGTTCCACTCTTTCTAGTCCCCATTTGTAGAGACTAGCACTAAATGACACTCACCCGAGGTTTCCGAGGTGAAGGGATTAGATCCCAACACCTGGGTAGATCGTGGGAGTGCATGTTAGAGTGAGACTAGCTGTCTCACTCTATGCAGATTCGCTAAAATGTGAGTGGGATTCACATTGTGACGTCTCATGAGATCACATTAAATCTCGCAAGGCATGGCAAGTTGGGTAGATCCTGGAAGAGGGACCTCCCGGCATCAACCCACTGCGCTGCCTTTCGGGCATAACGTGGCCGGTAAATTGTGCCCCCTGAGCCTGCAGAGAAAATGGCAAGGAGACCAGGATGTAGAAGTAGTTTGGGTTGAAATGAGAAACTATAAAGGCAAGAAGTCACTTGTGAGAGTGATGTACAGGCCTCCTAATTGTAACTACACAAAAGGACAGAGTACAAAGGAAGAGATAATGGGAGCTTACCAGAATATACAGTGATAATCATGGGGGATTTTGATCTATTTATAGACTGGAAAAATCAGATGGGCCAAAGTAACAGGAAGATTAATTAATAACCTCTACTGAAGACACCCGAGGTAGTAGGAATCATAATATGATTGAATTTCACGTTGGGTTTGAGGGAGAGAAGTGTGGGTCTATGGCTAGGATTTTAAACTTAATAGGGCCAATTATGAAGGCATGAAAGCAGAGCTGGCAAAGTGACCAGGAAAATTAGATTAAGGAATAGGTCAATCGAAATAAAATGGCAGACATTTTGGGGGATATTTCAGAATACACAGACTATTACAGTATCCCTACAGTGCAGGAGACCATTCGGCCCATCGAGTCCACACACACCCTTCGAAAGCACACCCTATCTCGGCCCAATCCCTGCTCTGGCCCTGTATCCCCACCCAAGCTTTGGACACTTGGCATGGCCAATCCACCTAACCTGCACATCTTTGGACTGTGGGAGGAAACTGGAGCACCCGGCGGAAACCCATGCAGACACTGGAGAATGTGCAGACTCCACACAGGCAGTCACCTGAGGTCGGAATAGAATCCCTTGCGCTGTGAGACAGCAGTGCTCACCACTGTGCCACCAGGCCGCCCCAAATAGAATAGATGCATTCCAATGAGAAATGTTGGTTGTCACGTACTACATCAGCATGGAGGTTTAAAAAGTATTAAGTACCACTCACAACTCCTCTGATAATGAAGCACTCTATGCCTGCATGGATGCCTTGACACATTTTAGCTTGAGCTGACAAGTGGCAAGTAACATTCACTCCATTCAAGTGCCAGATAATAACCATTTCCAACAAGAGAGAATTAAACTCTCTCTCCTTGATATTTAATGGCATTGCTAGCACTAAACCTCTCATCAACATTCTGGGGGTTACTATTAACTAGAAACATAATTGGACCAGCCATATAAATACTGTGGCAACAAGAGCAGGTTAGAGCACGGGCATTTTTCAGCAAATAACTCACCTGACTCTCAAACATGTCCACAATGTACAAGGCACAAGCAGAAATGTGATGTAATATTCTCCATTTACCTAGGTGATTTCAGCTCCCACACCGCTTAATCGGCGGCAAAGTGGCACAGCACCTGGGACCCAGGTTCAATTCTGGCCTTGGGTGACTGGTGTTTGCACATTTTCCCCGCGTCTGCTCTGATTTCCTCCCACAGTCCAAAGATATGCAGATTATGTGGATTGGCCATGCTAAATTGTCCCTTAGTGTCTACAAAGATGTGCAGGTTAGGTGGGGGTTACGAGGATAGGGCGAGTGGGCCTAAGTGGAGTGTTCTTTCTGAGGGTTGTTGCCGACTCAATGGGCCAAATGGACTCCTTCTGCACTGTTGGGATTCTATAAACACCAACCGAAACAAAGCAGCCCACTTGACCGGCACTCCATCCACCACTTATTCATACACTCCACCACTAGCACACTATGGCAGCAGTGTCTGTTATCTTTAAGATGCAGTGCAGCAACTTGTAAAAGCTACTTGGGCTGCATCTTCCAAACCTTTAACTTCTATCAGCTGGAAGGACAAAAACAGTGGACACATTGAAATACCAAGTCCAATACTATCCTGATTTGGAACTATAAATCCTGGTCCTTCACTGCTACTGGGTCAATATCTTGGAACCCACTCTCTAACAGCAGTATGAGCATACCTACACATGGGAACTGTGGTTCGAGCTGGTAGCTCACACTACCTAAAGGGTAGTTCTAGGGATGGGCAATAAATGCTGCCCTTGTCAGTTATGCTCACATTCCCTAAACAATTAGAATAAAAGACATTCACCACTGGCCAAAAACAACAAAAGAGAGCAACAAGGTTCTTCAGAACTCTAGATGTTTTCCAATGTCCAGAGAATCAGCTGCACTCGTATCACTGAACACAACATTGTAGATAAGAGCTCGAACAACAGGCAAATGGAGACCATTCTTGTCTTGTACATTGTGGGACGACTTTGCGTGTCAGGAGGTGAGTTACTTGCTGAAGAATTCCCAGGCTCTGACCTGCTCTTGTAGCCACAGTATTTATATGGCTGGTTCAATTAAGTTTCTGGTTAATTGTAACCACCAGCATGTTGATGAGAGATTCAGTGATAATGCAACTGAAGATGATTGGGTCTCGGGCACCATCCCGAGGAACTAGTGCAGAGATTTTTCCATCATAAACTCAGAAGTGGGGATGTTTGCTGATGATTACACCGTGTTCAGTATTATTCATGACTCCTCGGACACTATGCAGCAGTCCATGTCCAAATGCACTAAGAGCTGGACGATATCCAGGTTTGAGCTGACACGTAGCAATTAACCTTCACGCTAGGCAATGACCATCTTCAATGAGAGATTTAACCATCGCTCCTTGACATTCGGTGGCATTACCATAGCTGAATTCCCCACATCTGAGGATTACCATTGACCAGAAACTGAACTAGACTAGCCATAAAAATACTGGTGACTTCATGTGGCAGATCAGAGGCTAGGAATCCTGCAGTGAGTAACTCGCCTCCTGACTCCCCAAAGCCTGTCCACAAGGCACAAGTCAGGAGTGTGATGGCGCTGGATGAGTGCGTCAACCAGGACAGAGCTGCCCACTTGATTGTCACACCATTCATAAGCATTCACTCCCTCCACCATTGACACACAGTGGCAGCAGTGTTTACCATCTACATAATGCACTGCAGGAACACATCCAGGCTCCCTTAGACAGTACCTCCAAACCTACAATCGAAGGACAAGAGCAGCAGATACACGAGAGCACCACTACCTAGAGATTCCCCTCCAAGCCAATCACTATCCTGACTTAGAAATATATCACTGTTCCTTCATTGTCCCTTTGTCAAAATCCTGGAACTTCCTCTTCATCACACTGTGAGTGTACCTACGCCACATGTACTGCTGCGGTTCATGCAGGCAGCTCATCATCACATTCTCGAGGAATGGGCAATAAACAATGGCCTAGTCAGAGACCCCACATCCCATGAATGAATAAAATAAAAATGTTTGGTCTTCAAAACCCCAATCATCTTTCTATATGCTATTAGATATGACTCCAATAAGTGATGAATCAGTCATTTTATTGAATATTACACCGAAGGACAACAAATTGATTGGCAGTGCAGATGTTCCCGTTGTTAGCAACACAGGTGATAATTAAAAATCAGACCCAAATGACATTGAAATCTACTGGTCAAGTTAAATGGATTTTATACATTGTGCAGAGATCTCTTTGAAGGAGAAAGTACCTTTACCTCAAAGGCACATTTCCACTGGCATTTACTGTAAGTTACTGTGCCTGATAATGGAGGCTAGCTGTGTAGTGAATCCTTGGAGCTTGATAGAATATCTTGCATGGTACTTGACATTACAGGCAGCTGTTTTCTGATATTTCTCGAACCAGTCCTGTGCTGGAAGAGCACAAAATAGGATCCGCATTGCACAGAAAAGCCTAGCTGTGGAAAGAAAATTTGAAGTAGCTCACTTGACTTCTGTTTTTTTAATATTGTCTTTCCACAATATTTGTTCTCTTTGATTGAGGTTAATGCATCAATCTAATAATGTGTGACTGCTGCATTTTGGGTCTATCAGGCTGCTTCCTGATCTGTACAATTTAGTTTAATGACTTCTCACAGCAAAAATGAGTATTATGAGTTTTGCAATTTTATGAAATGTGCATCAAACAAGCATTATACCACGCTACTCTCTCTCTCTAGTGAGTGTATGACTCTTGGTTCCAATCCGTTTACCTTCTGCCATCATAGATGAAAAATGGAACTCGTGACATGGAGCACTACAAATTAAACCAATAACATACCACATTCCCTACTTTGTATCATATGCTGTTTAACAATTCTGCCTAACATTTAATGAACTGCTTGCATGTGTTGTTATTACTGGTACAATTAAACAGCAGATTGACTGGATTTATTAACTTGTGTCTTCACCACAATTTTGAGTGAAAGTTTCATCCCTCGATCACAAATTATGTGCAATGGAAGTGAGTTGCCTTAAAATCATTCCTATAATGTATAGTTCAAAACTACAAGTTTAACACCTTGCCTTGATTATTCTCGTGGGTAGAGTAGTTCCAGTTACTCCTTAATCAGTCCAGGTGCCTTGTATTTAAGGATATGTTGCACAATATCTAACAATATGATACATGATCTAAAAGTTTAACTATATTATCTCTTTATGATCTGAACTAAATATTCATGCATGTACCTTTTCAACACTTTGGTGAATTGACGAAAGACTTGGCGAGATGCAATCATACAAATTTAAGCTGTTTTATTTCTCAACAAGTGAACATATGAAACAATAAATGTGCTTGGAATCACTTTGCATATAAGTACAATTTGTCTTTGAGTAAAAATACACATGTACGAATACTGTTGTTTGAGTCTAGCCAGACTTAAAATGAACACTATTCTATATATTGTCCTAAACCAGGCTAATGCGTTGCCTCATAGACGGCCAACTGCCTATTGTCTCAAAACAAAATCATACTGTATTCACAGTCAAAAGGGACCAACAATGAGTCTAGCTCAATGGAATTGCATTTGCTTGGTTCAACGCTCTTACCTATCTGATTGTAACCAGAACATCTACAGCAATGATCTTGTACAAATCCCAAATGGCTTTTGCTAGGGCCTCTATTTATTTTCATGATTCAAAGATGGCGAATCAACTTCCACATCTGGAGTGGTTTTACACAAGCTCAAGTATTGAGCTATGGAATGAATGTGCGCTATGAGGAATATGCATAGGTTGCAGAGATCCTTTGGTGTAATTTGGCCAAAGAACAAAGAAAAGTACAGCACAGGAACAGGCCCTTCGGCCCTCCAAGTTGAATGAGTTGGTAAATGAATGGCAGATGCAGTCTAATTTGGATAAATGTGAGGTTAATCACTTTTGTAGCAAAATCGAGAAAGCGACTATTATCTGAATGGCCATAAATTAAGAGAGGGTAATGCGCAATGACACGTCAGTGTCCTCGTACACCAGTCACTGAAGGTAAGCATGCAGGTACAGCAGGTGGTAAAGAAGGCAAATGGTATGCTGGCTTTCATTGCAAGAGAATTCGAGTACAGGAGCAGGTATGCCATGTTGCAATTATATAGAGCCTTGGTGAGGCCACACCTGGAATATTATGTGTAGTTTTGGTATCCTTATCTGAGGAACGATGTTCTTGCTCTAGAGAGAGTGCAGCAAAGGTTTACTAGACTGATTCCTGGGATGGTGGAACTGATGTATGAGGCGAGATTGAATCTGTTAGGATTGTATCCTCTGGAGTTCAGAAGAACGAGGAGAGATTGCATAGAAATCTACAAAATTCTAACAGGACTAGTCAGGGTAGATGCAGGAAGGATGTTCCCAATGGTGGGTGTGTCCTGAATCAGGGTTCACAGTCTGAGGATATGGGGTAGACCATTTAGGACAGAGATGAGGAGCAATGTATTCACCCAGAGAGTGGTGAGCCTCTGGAATTCATTGTATGTTTTCAAGAAGCAGTTAGATATAGTATTGAGGGGGAAGGGAATCAAAGGATACGGGGTGGGGGGGAAGCGGGATTAGGCTATTGAATTGGAAAATTAACCACGATCATAATGAATGGCGGAGTATGCTCGAATGGCCACCTCCAGCTCCTATTTGCTATGTTTCTATTCAATTTGCTTCATTGGTACAAGGCAACATGGGATAGAAATTCATTTAGGCGCATTTGCAGTGTGTCGTGCTTACCAACTAGGAGGTTCAGGGCCAGCTTAAAGTTGGTCCTCTGGTCTCATGGCCATTATCTAACACAGCTGCCAGCGACACTCATGCCAACAGCAACTAAAAGGCAAGTCCTGAGGGCAACAAGGGGTGGAATCAATTAGTCTGTTGTGGAGTTGGGGGGAGCATCCCTACTCCTACTGGTTCCATGGGAATGATTTTGATCAGATTATTTTTTAAACTTATTGTTTTGGCAATAGCCACTCCTTTGGTCACAGCAGATACTAATATGTTCTGAGCAGAACAGGCCTGTCTCCTCATCCCAAAGCAATTTCTGCCAGGGAATCCAAAATAGGTAATAGACACCTCATTTACTTATTTAAGGAGCCTGAAGCATATTTTGTAAAAAAAAAAAGACCCTCACCAATTTGGGCTTGGATTTTAGCCAGGGAGCTGAAGTACACGTTCCACCACACGTGTTGATACTGCCTATCAAAAGTCATAATTTATTTTTCGGTAGAATATTATGCTTTGAGCTAATTTCTATTAAACTAGAAGGCATTTTAGTTCACTGATTATCATACTTATCATGCTTATTATCATACAAGTTCTTAATGTTACATTGAAGCTTTGTATTTTTCATTCTTCTAACTTTCAGAACAATTCAAGGTTGACTAAAATGATGTTTATTATTACATTATGTGTCACAAGGTTTTGGGGTCAAGCCCCACTGCAGGTTTTACGTTGCTGTTGGGATTGTAGAATGTGAATTAGCAAATATTCTACATTAAATGGTTACTATGAGCCGAACTTTTGCTACTGAATCGGGTAGCTTGAATCTGGCAGACCTCGAGATATTCTGAGATTAAATAAAGTTCTAAATGTCGATTACAAAGTTGACCAAAATGCCCATTTAATTAATTTATATCCTCTCAAACGCTTATTCCTTTATTTGCATTCGTAACGTCATATCAAAGTTAGCGATCCTTTAAAACCCTCTGAACTGTCAATCACACTCCAAACTTCTAACCCTACACTATGATGATGGTAGGTTAAGGAAAGTGGCCAAGCATTAATAATTTTCTAGTGGAAGTACTTGGGATTATATCAACGAACAGCTATTGAAACTGCTAGAACAGTTTTGTTAATTCTTTCTAACACATGACAGCCTTTAAAAAATTTTTTCAAGGGCTGGCCATTTAAATAACTTGGTAGCTTGACAGTTTTACACACCTTATCCGCCCTTCAAGTGTATTTGCAACCTTTCCAAAGAATTGTACTTTCCACACTGTAGGATAAGACCCTTGCTGCAGTAAAAGTTGGGTCTGTTTAGAATCAGCACTGGGTTCAAATGTCAACTCTGTCAATATGTTGTGGCAGAATCAGCTGTAGCAATGAATGACTCATTGTGTGATATTGGGATCCAATTTATATTTGGCTTCTAAGAAAATACATTTAACAAAATTGACTTGCATTATGCTGCATTAGAAAACAAAGTAATTTCTGCAGGTCATTCCTTCCTCAACCTTTCCATGTTACATTGGGTCTTAATGGTGGTTGATCACACTTCAGGGGTGGGATTCTCCTGTACCCAGCAGGGCGAGGGGTCCCAGCGGGACCGAGTGGCATGAACCACTCCGGCGTTGGCCCGCCCCAAAGGTGTGGAATCCTCCGCACCTTCGGGGGCTAGGCCACGCCGGAGTGGTTTGCACCTCGCCAGCTGGCGTGGAAGGCCTTTGACGCCACGCCAGCCGGGGCCAAAGGGACTCCGCTGGCCGGCGTGGGTCCGCGCATGCGTGGGAGTGTCAGCGGCTGCATGCGTATGGGGGGGGTTCACCTACGCATCAGCCATCGCGGAGGCTGACACAGCCGACGCGTAGGAAAAGAGTGCCCCACCGCACAGGGCTGCCTGCGGATCGGTGGGCCCCAATTGTGGGTCAGGCCACCGTGGGTCACCCCCTCGGGGCCAGATCGCCTCGCGCCGCCAGATCCCGCCGGTAAGGGACCTAGTCTAATCTACGCCGGTGGGACTGGCAAAGAACCAGCGGGACTTCGGCCCATTGCGGGCCAGATAATCGCCGGGGGGTGTGCCGCTGCGAGCGGCCACCGACCGGCACGGCGCGATTCCCGCCCCGGCCGAATCTCCAGTGCCGGAGAATTCGGCGGCCGGCAGGGGCGGGATTCACGCCGCCCTCCCGGAGATTCTCCGACCCGGCAGGGGGTCGGAAAATCCCGCCCTATATCAATCAACTTTTTTTGGATTTGGCATATGTGAACAGTTTGGATCTCCTTATCTAAGGAAAGATATACTGTTATTGGAGGCAGTCCAGACTTGGATTCCTCCGCTGTGGAGGGATCTGGATGTTCTCGTGCAGGAGTTGCAGAAAATTAGCATGCAGGGTCAGTAGGTAATAAAGAAAGCAAATGGAATGTTAGCATTTATAGCTAAAGGAATAGAGTATAAAGGTAAGGAAGTGTTGATGGATACAAGGCATTGGTGAGACTGTACCTGGAGTATTGTGCACAATTTTGCTCCCCTTTGAGGAAAGATGTAGTGGCATTGGAGGCAATTCAGAGGAGGTTCAGGAGATTGATTCCAGAAAGAGCGGCACAGTGGCACAATGGTTAGCACTGCTGCCTCACAGCACGAGGGACCTGGTTCCATCCCCAAGTGGCCGCGTGGAGTTTGCACATTCACCCCCTGGTCAACATGGGTTTCCTCCGGGTACTCCAGTTTTTTCCCACAACCCAAAGATGTGCAGGTTAGGTGGATTGGTTATGCTAAATTGCCTGGCGTGTCCAAAAGTTTAGATGGGTTTATGGGGTTACAGGGACAGTCATAGTCATAGAATTTACAGTGCAGAAGGAGGCCATTCCGTCCATTGAGTCTGCCCCGGCCCTTGGAAAGAGCACTCTACTCAAGCCCACACCTTCACCCTATCTCTGTAAACCCCATTTAACCTTTTTGGACACTAAGGGCAATTTAGCACGGCCAATCCACCTAACCCGCACATCTTTTGATTGTGGATGGAAACCGGAGCACCCGGAGGAAACCCACACAGACACAGGGAGAACCTGCAGACTCCGCACAGACAGTGACCCAAGCCGGGAATCAAACCTGGGACCCTGGACCTGTGAAGCAGCTGTGCTAACCTCTGTGCTACCATGCTGCCCACAAGGGAAGGGTAAGTTAGGAGACATTTAGAGGTGGCTGGGAGAACAGGGAGGTGAGCAGGTGGTGAAGATTAAGGAACAATGGGAAGGGGAGCTGAGTTGGGAGATAAACTGGGGAGTATGGAGTGAGGCGTTACGAATGGTAAATGCGACCTCCTCGTGCGCAAGGATGAGCCCGCTACTTTTCAAGGTGGTACACAGGGTACATATGACTTGGGCAAGAATGAGTGGGTCCTTTCAGCGGGTGGCAGATGAGGGTGAGAAATGCGGGCGGGGACCAGCGAATCA
The DNA here is from genome assembly GCF_902713615.1 of Scyliorhinus canicula. Classification (NCBI taxonomy): domain Eukaryota; kingdom Metazoa; phylum Chordata; class Chondrichthyes; order Carcharhiniformes; family Scyliorhinidae; genus Scyliorhinus; species Scyliorhinus canicula. The sequence goes on from NC_052148.1 coordinate 162,088,058, forward strand.
CGCACACATGTTCTGAGGCTGCAAAAAGTTGGAGAGATTCTGGGCGTGAGTGTTCACGGCGCTAGCAAGGATAGTGGGGGAGGAAGTGGAGCCGGACCCTTTTGTGGCAATATTTGAGATATCTGAAAAACCGGAGCTGATGGAGGGGAGGAAGGCCGATGTTGTGGCCTTCGCCTCTCTGATTGCCCGGCGACAAATCTCATTGGAGGGGCGGTCAGCAACGCCACTAGGGGTAGCGACCTGGCTGGGTGAACTATATAACCACCTTCGGCTGGAAGGGCGGGGAGTGGGCATGGATAAGGTGCTCTTTCAGAGGATCAGTGTGGACCCAATGGGCAGAATAGCCTCCTTCTGCACTGTAGGGATTCCATCAGGGGTTTGTCTTACAAAGAGAAATTGAGCAGTTTAGCTATATACAGATTCAGTAGGGGCTTAACAGCATAGCTACTAAGAGGTTGCTCACTTGGTTGAGGAATCTAGAACATAAGGGTACAGCCACATGATAGAGGTCTATTATTGTGGGTTGAGATAAAGACCAATTTCTTCAGAGAGTTGTGAACCTTTGGAATGCTCTATTCCAGAGAGTTGTGGATGCTCCATCCTCTTGAGTGTGCATCAAGGCTGGGATAGATAGATTTGTGGGGCGGGATTCTCCCTTCTGGGGGCCAAGTCCCCACGCCGGCGGGAAATCCGGTGCCAATCACTCCAGCATCAACGAAAGTGAGGAATTTTCTGAATTTTCGGGAGCTAGGTGGACGTCGGAGGGGTTGCTGCCACTCCAGCTGGCGCAGGTTCACGCATGCGTGGAATGGCCAGCGTGATCTCGCGCATGCGAGGACTGGCCGGCGTGGGTTTCCTCCGGGTGCTCCGGTTTCCATCCACAATCAGCCATGATCTTATTGAGCAGTGGAGTAGGCTCAAGTCGTTAAACTTCCTACTCCTGTGTCTTGTTCTTGTGTTCTACGAGATAACTATTCTGTCAAATTCCACCTTCCAGCTCTTGGTCACTTGTGGGTAACAGCACCTCAAGCACAAATCTGGTGTTTTTGATTAATAGGGTTATGGGGAAAAGGCAGGAGAATGGTGATGAGGAACATCAACCATTTTTGGGGTTGTGGAGGAGAAACCCACACAGACATGGGGAGAATGCAAACTCCACAAGGACAGTAGCCTGGATCCTCAGCCCCATGAGGCAGCAGTGCTAACCACTGCACCACCATGTTGCCGCTTCATATCAATCATGATCGAACGCTAGTGCAGACTCGACGGGCTGAATAGGCTAACTCTGCTCCTACATTTTATGGTCTTATAAATGTCCGCTGATTGGGGGATAAAAGGGATGAATCTGGTATTTTGCCTGCTGTATCTTTGCTTATTTCTGATAATTTAATCTGTTCTCTTTTGCAGGTCTTCCTCTGTTTTCAAAGATTTGCAGCTGACATCATTGGTATCAAGCTAAATAAAGCAGAAATCGAACAGTCACAGGTATTGTAAAACGTTGATGAATGAATGAATTGCAACATAAACCTAATGTTTATTTGTTAAATTCTTTCACTTTACTCAATATTTTCATTTTACCTAAGGGCTCTTGTCAGGATTTAACGAAGAAATAAATTAATATGTAATTTGTGGGGCTATCCCAGAATTGATTTGGTCAAGGCTGAAGCAGATCTGTGAGAAACATAATTTCAGTCGCGAGTGACGTGTTTATGAAGCAGTTAATTTCTATTTAGGTAGGCATAAAATTATCTTCTTTGCTTTATATCCAAAATAAATGGTGATATCACTTTTTTAAGCTAACAGTGCACAAATTGGAGCTAAACATTCCCATTACCATCCAAAAGCAATGAAAAAAAAAATCTAAATTGAATTTAGAAACCATGCAAATCATTGTAATTCAACACATTAGTTTTCGGGATGCAAGCAAGTTGCATTTATTGCCTACTATAACATACACTTTTCAAAGCTGTAGAACATCTCTGGATTGAGTAAAACTCGCACTGTTAATCTTGCACCAGGAGTTAATTTATGTTTGTAATCGATGTTATCTGCCGCTGCCTTTTAATGAGAATGTACAAAATAGGAGCAAGAATAGACCATATACCCCTTGAGCATGTATCGGCATTTAATAAGATCATGGTCGATCTGACTCGCTCCACTTTCTTGTTTCTCGGAGCGATATGGGCCGGGATTCTCCTACCCCCCAGCTGGGTCGGAGAATCCCCGGGGGGAGGCACGAAACCTGCCCCGACATCGGCTGCCCTATTCTCCGGTGCCGTTTTTTAGATGGCAGAAGGATTCCCGCCACGTCGGTCAACGCCACCCCCCCCCCCCCCCCCCCCCCCCCCCCCCCGGCGATTCTCCGCGCCCCGATGAGCTGAGCAGCCATCCAGTTTTTGCCAGCCCCGCTGGTGTGTGTTATTCAGATCCCACATAGCGGGACGTGGCAGGTAAGTGTGCAGGGGTGGTCCTCGGAGGGGGTGGGGGGCGGGGGGGCGGGAGGGGATTCGACCCCAGGGGGGCTCCCATGATGCCTGGCCCACGATCAGGGCCTACCGATCTGCGGGCGGGCTTGTTCCATGGAGGGATTTCTTTCCTCTGCGCCGGGCCCCTGTAGGGCTCCGCCATATTGCCTGGGGGACCCCCGTCCCATGGAGAAGCCCAGGGGCCATCGGGCACCCCAATGGAGGAGGAGGTGGTGGGGCCCTTGCCTGTGACTCCTGCAGGGGAGGTGTCGGAGCACCTTGAACCCCTCCTCCCCCACACCCTCCTGTCCCTGGTGCATCTGGTGGACAGTGGGTAGAATAGGGTGGCACCACGCCACCCAGGATGCCCGAGGAGCAGCCAGACCCATCCAGGCCGGGCCGTCCCAGGAGACTTACGCCAACAGGAATCCTTGTCGCAAGGCAGGAGTCACAGCAGTCCGCCTCCACTTCTGCAGTACACTTCCCGTCTGGGGAACCACCTAGGCATAGTGTTGAAGCCCGTAAGGCCAGAAAGTTAGACAACAGTTACGTTGGCACGGTGCAGGGCAGAGTTTAGTTACAGTGGCTAGAGCGCAGGCTGTCTATTTGTTCACAATAAACGCATAGTCATACCGTTCAAACCTGCCTTGGTGCTCTTCTGATCAGTGTGGGTGGGGCGGTCAGTGCTGGCCAGTGTGAGTGGGGGATGGTGGACGAGTGAGGCCCAGTGGGTGGACCGTGTAGCACCCCTTCTCCCTGACCGCCGCCAGCATCCCTTCTCCAAATGTTCATCGAATAGTAGCCCTTTCTGTTTGTGAACAACGACCTGTTATTCGCCGGTGGGTGTAGGGTGACATGCATCCCGTCTATGAACCCCTGGACCCAGGGCATCCCGGGGACGGCAACGAACCCCGCCAGCAAAAAGGCCGCCGTAATGTCGGTCGGTGCCTGGGTACCGCCCCTGTCCTGTCGGGGGCTCCCCAGCTGCTCGCCACCCCGCCCCCAGCAGAAATCATGGCCGGTGTCCGATCCGGAAGCCCACAGTCACCCCACGGCACTTCCTACCCCCTCTCTCTCTGCTGCAGCCAACACGCCAGGTTCATGAATTTTTATGGCACATTAGAAACATGCCGTCGTGAATTCGGCCCATCTGAGGCGCTGAATCACGGAGGCCCCGGAGAATCGGTCATCAGGACCACTAATGGTATGCCTACTGTACTTTCAAAGCCTCGCAGCGGGTGTCGCAATTTCGACGTTTTTCGGGGGCTGGAGAATCCCGATTTGGCATGAAACCGGCGTCTGGCACGATTTCGCCGACGGAACCTATTCCCCGCCCGATTGCATTTTGCGATATCGGCGTCAGCTAACGGAGAATCCAGCCCCATGATTTTACTTTGAGACATAAGATTTCAATCATGAGAATTGCCTCATGCAGTGAAAATAGAAAATGATAAGTAGGTAATATAAACATGGACTGGAGTTCAAGGTGATCAAATGTTTCTGCCACTGAAAGGCATGCTTCAAATAAAATAGAAGATCTAAAATCTGAGAGGTTTATAATGTGGTAGCAATTATGGAAACCGGGCTGTAGGTTGAACAAAGCCTGGTACTAAATATAACTGGACACTCCTGTCCATCTCTCCAACTTAAGTTTTACAAAAAAATATTAGTTATGAATATAATAAATACTTTAAAAATCTGACTTCAAACATTGTGAAATAAACTCTGAATTTTAATTTAACACAGTAATGTTTGGAAGACGTATACCAGAAAAATGGGAAATAAGTAAGATCAAGCTGCAATCAGGTGCTGGTTTTATAGGCCAGTTGAGTTGGCAATTTCCAGGCATGAAGCCTTGGGGTCAGATCAGACGTCAAGCTTTTCATTTCAAACTCATTTATGAAAGAATAAGTGGGAAATTGTCATAGTCTGCTGACAGCTGACAATCAAACTTTAAGCTTTAAGGTGGGCAGTTTGGGGAAAATTAGACGTTAAATGACAGACTTAGCTTGATAAAAGTGCTGGTATATTTTGATTTGTTTTGCAAAATAAATTAAAATTCACTACAAATTCACAAATTATTTGTGAAGTAAATCTGCCTATTGACGTTTAATTGGTCTTGCCTCCATAAAATATTCATCAGTCCACCATCCTGAAAAAGTACATGGCATAATTGATTAAATTGTAACATCCTAATGAAATTTAACGTGCATAAATGTGAGGCTGAGAAATAGAAACATCACCTGATCTGACCCCAAGGCTTCATGCCTGGAAATTGTCAACTCAACTGGCCTATTAAAACCAGAAGGCAAGATGGCGGTGTCTTGATAATGTTACTGGACAAGTAATCCAGACGCCCAACTCTGGGGACGTGGGTTCAAATCTTCTCACCATGGCAGCTGGTGGAATTTTAATTGAATTAACTAAATCTGGGATTGAAAGCTATTCTTGGTAATGGCAGCATGAAACTATCATTGTAGTGACTCCAAACCAACAGCAATGTGGTTGGCTTTTAACTGTCTTCTGAAATGACCTTGTAAGCCACTTAGTTCAATAAGCGATGCACAACAAATGCTGGCTTTGCCAGTGATGCCCACATCCCTCAAAGAATAAAAACTAGTCAAGAAAGTGGAAGAGATAAACAGATCATTTAAAGCAGCTGGTCAGCAAGCAATTTAAAATGCTAACAATGCACTGTGAATGATTCAAAAGTAATGATGTTATATCAGAGTTGGTGAGGCAGCATTTGAAGTACTGTGCAGCTCTGCCAACTTTAAATAAAAAAGACTTGAAAGCACTGGAGAAAGTGCGGTATTTGCAAGAATTATATTAGAACTGAGAGATTACAACTGTTGAAAAAGATTGAACAGGTTGGGACTTATTTCTGCAGAAAATATAAGACTTGGAGGAGAGGTGACTGGATAAAAAGCCTTTTATGTATGGGTCGTTCAGAATAGATGTGGACAAACTGTTTTTACTTGTGATTGAATCCAAAACTAGTGGCTGAATTTTCATAGATGCTGAACATGGGAACGGAAGCGGGGATGGTGCTGAAAATACTGGCACTCGGTAACATGTTATTGCCCTCTACTAGCTTCAGCTGACGAGACAGACAAATCAGTCATAATGGCGATTGTACACAATACGAACTTTATTCAGCTCACTAAGACTTTAGTTGCTTATTTGGACAGTTACATAAGTTTCAAGACTCACAATTTGAACTCAAAATGCTGCCCAATAGAGAGAACTGACTAAGCCGGTTCTGGAGGTGTGCTCTGCTCTGAGTTTCCAAACACAAGGTCCCTTTTTGTGAATGTTGCTCGCAGGGTTATCACTGCTTAAATCTCGGAAGCTTATTTTTATACATTTTTCATTTATAGTTCTTTCTTACAAACAGTCCTTTGCCATGTAGGTATCAGGGGCGGGATTCTCTCAGCCCTGGGCCGGGCCGGAGAATCCCCGTGACCGGGCTACGCCCCCCGACGCTGGCACGCAATTCCCGCCATTGGCGCCGGTGTGGTTGGCGCACCGCCGGTCACGGACTGCTCTACACGGCCGGCCCGATGATTCTCCGGCCCAGATGGGCCGAGTGGCCGTAGTTAAAACGCTGAGACCCACCGGCGCCGTCCACACCTGCTCGCAGCTGGCGGGAACTCTGCGTGCAAGGTTCAGGTGGCGGCCTGTGGGGAGGGGGTTCCAACCCCGGGGAGGGCCTCCGATGCGGCCTGGCCCGCGATCAGGGCCCACCGATCGGCGGGCCGGCCTCTCTGTCCCCCGGCCTCTTTTCCTATGCGCCGGCTCCTGTAGTCCTGCGCCATGTTGCGTCGGGGCCGGTGCGTTGAAGGAGGCAACCGTGCATGCGCGCGTTGGTGCCGGTGCCACTGCGCATGCGCGGATCGGCAGCTGGAGCGGCTTGAACTGGGGTAAAACGCGACGGACACGCGTGGACACTGCCGCGGGATGAGAGAATCCCACCCCAGTTGTCCTTGGGTAGTCTTGTTTTCGCTGTTTCAACACAAAATGTGATCAGTGAAGAGTCCAGATGTACAAGTTGTTTCTCACAAAACTTATTATGCTGAGTTGCAGTTTTCCACTGTGTGTTGGCCTCTTTTACCAACATGCCTCACGACATAATGTTAGCCATTTTTCCTTTCAACAATGTCAATGTCACGGTATCATTCACAACACCAGGAATAAGGAGCTGCATTGGGGGGGTGAGTGGGGCAGGAATCCTGCTCTCTTTCCAATTCAGGTCAATTAGAATAGTTTAAAATCAATGAAGAACCAGTTATGACTGCCCCATGGTATCATTCTGGCTCCCTAATCATCTCCTCCTTCCCCCATTGTGGGGAAAGAGAGCAAGAATATCAAGGACAATTTTGTTGTCACCTGCCTGCAAGGAACGCTTTAGCCAACAACGGGGGCACAGCTCTCTCATTTTGGGCACAGTAACGATGAGGGACAATGCACCCTGCAGGAAGGACACTGGGCATCAAGAGGACACAGGAGAGGAAAGAAGGGCAGCAAGGCAATGGAGCAAAATCTTCAACACAAGTGATTGAAAAATGCTGCTGCAGAGCCTGTGACTTTTCCGGCAGATGATCACAGATTCCTGTGCTCCCAAAGCCATGAATTGGTTACCATGCCCTGTCAGTGGCCATAAAAGTCATTGGGCTTTGGATTTCTTCACTTACAGTCCTTCCAAGGATCAGCTGCAGAGCCTTGCCTCCATTGCTAGGTTCCCTTAAGTGCAGGAGAATGAAACCTATGTGCCCATCAAGGCACTCAGTAACCGGCCAGTGAGACCAATCTACAGTAAAGACTTGCATTCCCTCAACAGTCGACAAATCTCTGACCACAACAAATGCTTCCTCCATGTGTGCGAGCATTTCCCTGGCTGCTGCCATGACCTCTTCAGTTCGTTCAGGCTGCCTCCAATCTTCACTTCCACCCCTAAAGTGTAAGGGTGGATCCTTGGAAATAAGGAAAATCTCTTGAAGCAACTGACCCTACTGAGGAGGCCCCAGACCGAGGCACAGAGACAATGCAACCAATGTCACCTACTCACCCATGACATTTCTCTTCCCTTGGTGTAGTGGAAGGCTTTGCAACAAACTGCAGATTTCTCCCACAGGACAGCCAGCAATGATGGCTTCCGTGGGATGTCACTGTATCCCACAAGAAATGATTGAGGTAAATTGACCATTTGCTTTCAAAATGGAAACCAGTGAGTAAAGAGAATAATGGGATATGCTGAAAGGCTGATATATGGTGGATAGAATAGGATGGGACTCAAGTGAAGTACAAACACCTACACAAACTTGTTGGGCCAAGTGGCCTGCTTCTGTGGTGTCTGTTCTCTGTAATTCTATGGTTATGACACTTGGGTAATGCAATTGTATGACCAGATATTGGGCTACAGAGCAATTTGTGATCATAAGGATCAGCTTATAGGACATAAAACCTGAAAGGTTATTGAGTGATAACCTAAAATTTGTAAAGTCACTTTAGTCTTGAATTATTCTGAGTAGACAGGTCCAGGTTTGATCCATGGACTGTGCTGAATTAACTTACTTTAGCTAGGGTAGAGGTGATTCATTACAGTGTTAGATGAGGGGGCGGGGGAAGTGGGGGGCAGGTGTTTGCTCCTATTAATTGCTGATTGATTTCTGCTGCTCAGCTCTATTTTGTTGATCAGGATGCAGTTTGTTGTGAAGTTCTCTCCCCTGTCAATAAAAACTTGCTGACATACAATTTATAGGCTCACCTATGAAGAATACTGAAGTTGTTTGGGCAAGGTACAGAAGGCTGTGTCAGTAACCATACCCAGTATTAGCTATCAATCATGGGAGAGCGGAAGATTTTTTTCAAAATAAACATACCATGGTCAGAATTTATTGAGTGTACTTGGAAAGGGCATTTGACAATTGTATGTAGTGTTTTTAAAAAGTTTTCAGGTGCAAGAAAAATAACTAAAATGTAGTTATTCAAAAGAAGGTGGTTCTGTAAATTAGCAATGCACATTCCTTTGTTGCAAAAGACTGAAAGACTAAGAAAAAATAAATATCGACGATCTCTTATGAATGCATTTTTCACAAAAATGTAGTTTCAGTAGACAGTAAGAAAATTCTAATACTTTGGGATGTTGATTTTAGGTATGTGCTGCAGTGACAAGCATTTACTCCCAAATAGATATGTTATCTGGGAAGTCTGGGACCTTAATGATATGTTTCCCTAGCTTCCTAAGAATCCATTTTTCTTTTTCTGGGATTGTTTTGGTGGAGACATGTTGGCTCTGGAAAATGTGGGGGTCATTCAGTATGTTGTCATCCAGCCTGACCTCTTCACACTCACAAAGTGTACTAGGGTGATATGGCAGATTCAGCACCTTATTTTTGGATGATGAAGTATCTAGTTTATTTCAGTTAAAGTTACCTTGGTACTGAAAGTTTGATTAGTTATCAACGGGTCATACATTTTTCTGCTAATAACCTCTATTGAGTGATTCCTTTTCCATACCCTGTCATATCTAATTTGTCTCAACTTCCACCCACTCCCTCAACATCTCTGCCTGTGGTACAGTATTTCCCAGCTAAGTGGGTGGGCAGACAATCTGCTCCCAGGTCTCTGACAGTGATGGCCTTGAGCCAGCTACAAAGAGATGCATGTGAAATGCCTAGGTTACATCAGCTTATATTTTTTATTTGTTGCCCAAAAGAATCATTTGCACTGCTTAAACACTGCATTGCTCAGTTCCTTCCCCAGTGGTTTGGAGCACCAAGTTGCATCAGTGTTTTATTTGATGGGTATGAACTCTTAATTACTGAGCATTTCTCAATATGACATTTTTAAGTTGATTCCAAATTTCTTCAAATTGGTTTTGCATTTCATAATTTCAAATGTTGTACCTTTTACCTTGCAGTAATATTATTAGACTAATCCCTGATAGCAAATAATATAAGAACTTAAAAATAACTGCATATTTTCACCTTCAATATCTGCAAATAGAAACTGATTGAAAGCTACATGCTGAGATGAAGAATTTTGGGTCTGTCTTATTTAATGTTTTATTCTGTTTCAGAGCTCTAACTTTAATAAAATTGGAATTCCGTGTTTGAACACTTATTAAAAATTACCAATTCTACTTCATGATTTCTTCTGAAGAAAGTAATGTTTGAACAAAGCAATATTTAAACAAAGCTCAAAGAACTTATTAAAGAGGGGGGTCTTTCCCTATTAACAAGGGATATGTGAGTGGAAAAAGTTGGGAAAAGGGTGCATTTTTTGCAGAAGAAAATAATATATATGAACATTTATATTATTGTATCTTATAATTTGCGTCAAACGTAATAATTCTTTTTGTCTTTTAAGAGGGGAATCTGTTAGGAAAGAGCTAATGTTCCCTAATACTTTAAGTTAGAACTGGAGTTTTAATTGTTTAATAGACTGCACCAGTATATAAAGGGGAGACAGATGGCACTGTTTTGTTAATGGAGACGTGATTAATGAAGAAAATAAAATTGGAGTCTAAGAAATCCAGACTTGCTTCCTAGTTCTTATTATATAGTTATCATTGGAGCTTAACATGGAGTTCCATCTGTAAGTAAGAATAAAGAGCTATCATATGACATTTGACAGACTGATGGCACATAAATGGGATCCATAAAATCACACCTTCCCAGGTTCAGGAACACTTGAAACCACCCTCTGATAGGGTATATGGCTGAAGGGGAGGAAATATTAACATAGTTGGAAGTTTTTCAACAGTGTTGGGCTGCTCAAGATCAGCTCTGCATGTCGCAAAACATAATTTTAGGAGGTGGACGAAGTAAGGAATTGCTATTGCCATACTTTCAACCTGCCCCTGGGCTCTGTAGAATACTCTGGTACTGAGAGATAAGCCATCAAGTCACGTTTCACTTGGTGCCCATGCACTGGATTTTGAAGTCAGTAGGCCCCAGCAAAGAAATGATGGATGCTGGGAGCAGATCCACACTGTCACATTTACAAAGCTGTAATGTGCCTAGGTACAGCTTTGCCACCTCAGATACCACAAATCTCAGGGAAATGTAAAAAAATAAGTGATCCACCTAAAATACAACCAAATCTTTGCATCCAGTGAAATGGATGTCTATTTGGGAACAGAAAGATCTATCTTTCATAAAGCTGAATTTCAGGCCCACCAAGGGCAGGAATGGTGCTGGACAGAGTCTGAAAGTCTTTGGTGCCATCTGATGCCAGTTTCTAGAAGCTATCCATTTTGACCTCCAGTTCCCGGAACTGACAGAGGTTCTTTATTCATTCATAAAATGTAGGCATCGCTAATTGCTATCCCTCATTGTCCTTAACTCTGAAATGTTCAGTTCAAGAGTCAACCATCTTGCGGTTGGTCTGGAGTCAGATGTAGACCAGACTGGGTAAGAACAGATTTTCTTCCCTAAAGGACATAAGTGAACCAGGTGGAAGTTTATGATAATTTTGTAGTCACCATTACTGAGACTAGCTTCACATCCCAGATGTATTAATTTAATTCAAATTAAACCAGCTGCAGTAGTGTTATGAACACATGTCCCCAGAGCATTATCTTGGCTCTCTGGATTACTCGTTCAATGACATTCCAACAAAAAGGTAAAGGATGGATTAACATTTTGGGGTCAATGTTCTTGTTATCATTAATGTTCAAATATGATAACGGAAAGTGGAATGGTGAAGACTATGGCGAAGGCGAAAGGAAAAGAGTGCCCCCACGGCACAGGCCCGCCCGCCGATCGGTGGGCCCCGATCACGGGCCAGGCCACCGTGGGGGCACCCCCCGGGGTCAGATCACCCCGCGCCCCCCCCAGGACCCCGGAGCCCGCCCACGGCGTCTGGTCCCGCCGGTAAGGTAGGTGGTTTGATCCACGCCGGCGGGAGAAGCATGACAGCGGCGGGACTTCGGCCCATTGTGGGCCGGAGAATTGCCGGGGGGTGGGGGGGGGGCGCCGACCGGTGCGGCGCGATTCCCGCCCCCGCCAAATCTCTGGTGCCGGAGACTTCGGGACATGGCCGGGGCGGGATTGACGCCGGCCCCCGGTGATTCTCCGACCCGGCGGGGGGTCGGAGAATGATAAGCGAAATTCTATAAACAGTTCCTGATGTACCACCATAATTTTGACAAAGGATTGGTGCAAACTCTAGGAAGTGGCTTATTATGGGCGATTGGCAGCATGCCCCTGACTGGTGGATGATCATATTAATGTGATTTGTATCTAATGACTTGCATTTTGAATTCATCTCATTCTAATTAATTACATATATTAACTTAAAAAGGATTATTCTTTGTTAAATGTCGTGTTATGTATGATTGGATCTTGCAATTTAAACCAACATGTTGGAAGTTAATTGGGGTGGATTGCATGGATTGCTGGATGAAGAGGCCAGAAATTTTGAGATTAGATAAAGCTGCTGAGAAGTCTACAGCCTGTATGACCTTAGGTGGAAATTAGTGACCTGTTTTATGATCGCATCAGAAGGGAAGCTTTAATTAATTTAGATTTTTAGATAAGATGAAGTGAAGGTGATCAATTGAAACCTTAGCAGAGCACTGATTATTAAGCATCATGGGCAAAATCTGCCTTTTATGGTACTGAACTCATCTCTGCAGTCTAAAGCTATTTTCTGGTTTAGCATTACTTACACCACTTGAACTGATGACTATTTGAACAAAAACGTAATTTGGATTGAATACTAATACCTGTAGTGCGTGAAATCATCAATTTATGGAGCAGTTGCACTGAAAAAGAGAACATTCTGAGACTCTTCTTTCCTTTCCATTGTAGTGCACAGACTTAGAACTGTCTGTAAGGAACAATTTTTAAAGCAATTTTGTATCAGACTTGTGCAAGTGTTGATATGAATGAAATACATATAAAGAGGCACACAGTCTTGCTTACACACTTTTTGGTTGAGTTTTGCCTCCCTATTGTAAGCTTCGGTTTCTTTTAAGATTCTAAACACTGCACTGCGGCACGGCCGTAATACAACAGTGGTCCAAATTTTTGATAAAACCAGTTTGCATACGGTTTAGATAAACTTAAGTCTACTTAATGGTTGAGTCTGCTGGTTCAGGGGTGTTTAAACTTGTATCAGTCAATTGAGGCCTCTACTGAAACCAATTTCTGTTTTTGTGACATTATTTCACCTGAAGCTCTTATGTTTGAGGTGACAAAATTGGGATGCATGTTCGGCATTACTGAGTATAGCCAGTAGAAATGGTGGGGTACTACTTTCTAATCTTATACTACTAATTTGCTGAACTTAAACCATAAGTGCCTTTTGCAAAACACAAAATTGGTAGTAAGACAGAAACAAAAAGTTGATTCAAAGAAATGAATGTTTAAATATTAGGATTTAAGTGATTTGAATTTTTTGTAATTTGTTTTGTAACCTCCTTGGCTGTGGCGATATTTGTCCATGTATTTATCCCACAAATATTCTTATTGTATATATTCCTATAAATGTATGTGTACATGTGTGCATATACATACATGCATGTATGTTTTATATGTATATGTGTGCATTGTTATTACAAACATTAGTGAATCCATATGGCCTACATATATCTTTAACCAACACCACATCTTCTGACATAATAATCCACTCAATTGTACAAATAATGACAAACGGTGGGCAATAAATGCAGCTTTGCTAGCATCGCCCACATCCCCAGAATATTGGGGAAATATGTAGGCTTATCCTGTGGTTTTGCAAGTGGCAGGTTTCAAACTATAAATTCTGAATTGGGAATAAATAGAAGGGAGACTGACCACTATATATTGGACCATTTGTTTTTGGCTCATCTGTAGGTGGCATCTTAGATTGGGAAAAAAGGCATGGTTGGACGGGTCAAGAGATGAAAGGTTGGATTAGCATTGCATTATGCAGAGCAAACAGGTTGTGCCCACGGGGGGTACGGTAGTTGCTTCACAGCACCAGGGTCCCAGGTTTGATTCCCGGCTTCGGTCACTCTGTGCGGAGTCTGCACGTTCTCCCAGTCTGCGTGCGTTTCCTTCAGGTGCTCCGGTTTCCCCCCACAGTCCAAAGATGTGCAGGTTAGGTAGATGGGCCATGCTAAATTGCCCTTGGTGTCCAAAAAGGTTACTGGGTTACGGGGATAGGGTGGAGGTGTGGGTTTACGTAGGATGATCTTTCCATGGGACGGTGCAGACTCGATGGGCTGAATGAAAAATTGTTGTAGGATCCTATTGTGTAATTGCATTTGGAAAATTCAAGGGTGAGATTGAGGCAGATTTGGGTGAGATGGAGCAGCTTTGTTTCAACCATGGAAGAACACAAAATATAATTTCAAAGTTGAAAAATTACTTTTATGTCCAAAGCTTGAGCGAGTCCCATTCTCCTAACACCCCTGTGCTCACTAGTCAAGCAACGTCTTGATTTTAAAATCCTTTTGCCCTTCTCTATCATAGGGAACCATAGAATTCCTATAGTGCAGAAGGAGGCCATTCGGCCCACCAAGTCTGCACTGACGCTCTGAAAGAGCATCCTACCTAAGCCCACTTCCCCCACCCTATCCCCGTAATCCTGTAACCCCATCTAACCTGCACATCTTTGGACACCAAGGGGCAATTTAGCATGGCCTATCCACCTAACCTGCACATCTTTGGACTGTGGGAGGAAACCGGAGCACCTAGAGGAAATCCATGCACACATGGGGAAAAAGAGCAAACTACAAACAGACAGAATGGAACCTGAGTCCCTGGCGCTGTGAGGCAACATGTGCCTTTGTGCCACCGTGCTGCCCCTGTTCTCTCCTTGAACCTCAACCCTCCAAGATATGTGTGCCACTCTTAATTCGGGCGTCTTATGCATTCCCAATCATCATTAAAGCACCATTGGTGGCTGTGCCATCAGTCACCTAGGCACAAAGCACTGAAATTCCCTCCCTACACCAGGTTCGTTATCATATTTAAAGTTGCAATCCAACTCCTTGGATTAGATTAGTGGGCAATCCACCTTCCGGCTTCACTTAATACAAAAATGGGCAATTTGGAGGCAGTTTTGTGCATAGAAAACCCTTTCAGCCCCAAACTACCTTTTGTGATGATTCAACCCTATGTTTCTGCAGGTGGATGAAGGGGTGATTTTCTTGGTGCTTTTCCCACTAGACATGGTAATTTGAGTGAAAGTTGGGCAGAAACCCTTTTCCCAAATGTAAACAAAGTTTCCATTGTTACCGCAAAACAGCCACAGAACCTCTGAAGAAATTGACCCCTTTGATGTTTAGGAACAGCCTTATGTTTTTCTTGTGAAGTACTTGTCTAAGAAAAATGCCAAGATCTGTGGAATAAGCTGGGCACTGTCAAGTCCACAGTGAGCTTCTTATTGTGGCCTGAGAACAGCAGTGTTTGCAGGTGGAGTTTCAGCTCTGTGGGAACTGTCAGTTTGTTTCAGCCATTTCAAAGAAGTGATTATTTTTATTGGCTTTTTCGAAAGTCAAACATGACTTTGTTCGCTTGGCACTTTGTCAAAATGTAATCAATCTAGGTGGAGATATTATGGCTTCACAGGTTTGACAATTGAATTTGAATCAGTCAATGAAATTACTCTTTACAGATGGCTTATGAGACAATCTTCACCCCTGTTTGTGCAGTTTTTAAAAAGAGTATCTGATGTTAGACCACAAGACTATAAGACATAGGAGCAGAATTAGACCATTTGGCCCATTGAGTCTGCTCTGCCACTCAATCATGGCTGATATGTTTCTCATCCCCATTCTCCAGCCTTCTTCTCATAAACATTGATCCTCTTATTAATCAAGAACCTATCTATCTCTATCCTTTTTTTTTCTTTTCTTTCTTTTTAAAAATAAATTTAGTGTAGCCAATTATTTTTTTCCAATTAAGGGGCAATTTAGCGTGGCCAATCCACCTAGCCTGCACATCTTTGGGTTGTGGGGGCAAAACCCACTCAAACACGGGGAAAATGTGCAAACTCCACATGGACAGTGACCCAGAGCCGGGATCAAACCTGGGACCTCGGCGCCATGAGGCAGCAGTGTTAACCACTGTGCCACCGTGCTGCCCTATCTCTATTTTAAAGGCACTCAATGATATGGCCTCCACAGCCTTCTGCGGCAATGAGTTCCACAGATCCACCACCCTCTGGCTGAGGAAATTCCTCTTCATCTCTGTTTTAAAGAATCTTCCCTTCAGTCTGAGGCTGTGCCCTCAGGTTGTAGTTTCTCCTCCGAGTGGAAACATCCTCTCCACGTTCACTCTAGGCCTCCCAGTATTCTGTAAGTTTCAATGAGGTGTTAAGACGCTCATTATCACATTGTGACAGTCCCTAGATGATGGAACTGTTTTCTCATGCATACCTTCCCAAATTCACCAGGAATTTTCCAAAGTAAAAGATTAATATCTTTGGGTCCTGCTATGAGCAACTCGGTAGGGGGCACATTAGGAAGGATGGAGAGTTTGCACTTTGGCATTCACAGTATGTCCCACATGCACAAGTACATAAGAATAAGAAGTAGGAGGGGATGCCATAGTGGTATTGTCACTGGACTAGTAAACCGGAAACGCAGGGTAATGCTCTGGGGACCCAGGTTCAAATCCCGCCACTGCAGATGGTGAAATTTGAATTCAGTAAAAATCTGAAATTAAAAGACTAATGAAGACCATTAAACCATTGTCAATTGTCATAAAAACCCACCTGGTGCACTTTGGTGAAGGAGATCTTCCATCCCTAACTGGTCTAGCCTACATGTGGCAGCAATGTGGTTGACTCTTAACTGCCCTCTCAAGGGATGGCCCAGCCTGTGACGCCCACATCGCATGAATGAAGTAATTAAAAAGATTAGACCTTTCGCGGCTGCACTACCATTCAATAAGGTCATGGATGATCTACCTCAACACCACCTTCCCACATTATCCTCATATTCCTTAATTCCCTTAGTATCCAAAAATCTTTATGTGTCTGTCTGGAATATATTCATCGGCAGGTCTCTGGGATAGAGAATTTCACAACACTTTGGGAGTGAAGAAATTCTCCCTCATTGCTGTCTCTTATTCTGAGATTGTGATTCAGTTCCAGACTTCATTGAGCATCTACACTGTTAAACTTGTTAAGAATTTAATACGTTCCAATGAGATTACCTCTCATCATCCTAAACTGTAGGGATTATAGGCCTCATCCATATTTTGTCCTCTAGGTCATATGTGCATCCCAGGAATCCGTCTGGTGAACCTTCATTGCATTTCCACCAAAACTAATATATCCTTTTGTAGGTAAGGACACCAAAACTGTATATATGTATTCCAGGTGTGGTTTCAACAAGGCCTTGTACACTCTTGGCCTGAGTCATTCAGGGTGGGTGATCAGGATGGCATGTCCATTTTGTCAAAGGAAGTTTTTCAAATTAAAGAGATACCAAGTTCAGAATTTGCAGTCCAGCCCTAAATGCCCTTGAACTGAGTGGATTGCTTGGCCATCTCAGGAGGCAGTTAAAAGTCAAGGAGCCACAAGTAGGCCAAAACAGGTAAAGATGGCAGATTTACTTCTCTAAAGGGCATTAGTGAATCAGACGGCAACAATTGATGATCTTTGTTATGGTCACCATTACTGAGACTAACTTTGTATTCCAGATTTATTAATTTAATTTAAATTTCACCAGCTGCTGTCGTTGGATTTAAACCCATGTTCCCAGGATACAAGCCTGGGCTTTGGTATTGCTGATCCAGTGACATCTCCTCTGCTCCCACCGAGATTATATTCCATTGACCATGGGCGGGATTCTCCGACCCTTCTCGCCAAAATCGCGCTCGGCGCAAGGGCGGTGAATTACCCAAAATAGGCTCCCAGGCCGGCACGCGATTCTCCGTGAATCGCCGCCAGTCGCGCGTGCGATCGACACAACGCCGGTCGGGGGCCATTGAAAGCAGCCCCCTCGGCGATTCTCCGCGCTCAATGGGCCGAGTGGCCCCCGTGTCCCGCCAGCGTGGTTCACATGTGGTCCCACCCGGCGGGACCTTGGCTTTCTGGCTGCGGGGACCGTCCTGGTGGGGAGAAGGGGGGATCAAACTCTGGAGGGGGCCTCCACGATGGGCAGGCTTGCGATCAGTGGATACCGATTGGCGGGCGCGCTCATGCCTGGCCCCTGTAGGACACTGCCATGTTGCACAGGGGGCAAGCGCGAAGATGGCTGGTGTGTGCAAGCGCGGATCCGCCACCGGCTGCTATGCGCGGGCGTATCTGCAGGGCCGCCGGCAGCCAGAGCTGGCCCCCTTGAAGATGGAGAATCACCCCGGACCTTCTAGGAAAAAGTCCGGAGTGATTCCCGCCCGTTTTCTGGTGGGCATGGGGACTTAGTCCCCAGAAGGGAGAATCCCGCCCCCTATTCTTGCTCACTTATTTAACCAGTCTTTTTCCATTTGCATCCTCACCACAGCTTGCTTTCTCAGCTAACTTTGTGTTGTCCGCAGAATTATACTCACTCTCCTCATCAACGTCATTGTTATAAATTTTAAACAGCTGAGGACCAAGCACTGCTGCTTGTCGTACCCTGCTAGTTATACATTTCCAACCTGAACATTACTGTTTATTACTACCTCTGCTCTGATCATTAACCAGTCCTCAGTTCATGCGATTACCTCCAAATCTACAACACACATTTTGTATAATATCCTCCGTGGCACCTTTTTGAATGCATTTTGAAAATAATTGTACACTACATTTGTGTTTTCCCCTTATCTACCAACCTCAAAAACCCAAATAGATTTGTCAAACACTTTTTTTGTTTCAGTTAAACAGTGTTGACTCCGTAATCCTTTTCTGATTATCAAAGTTCTCTGTTACCAGGACCATAACAGATTCTAGCTAACCCACCCACCTCTCCAGTGTAACCAAAGCTCAAGAGTTGCAATTTCAGTCCAAGCTCTGTTTATTTCAGTTACGTAGTGAATATATAACTACTATTCAGATTTATTTAAGGACTTGCTCTCTTGAAGGAGCCAAAGGTTACTGATGTTTGGAATTTATTTTTTGAAAAGTTCAAGTTTGATTCCACACCCCACTGCAATATTGTCCAAACATTTCTTTGGTTCAGAACTGCAGTCAATGGAACTTTTTTGCCCAGATTGATGCTTTACTTTTGCTCCAACCAAGACTTGGTTTGGACAGAAGATTTTATTGGCATTAGGAAAGAAAAAGAAAGTAATTCCAACTCAAAGGGTACTCTCTCATTCTCTTGCTCTCTATCCTGGACAATCACACGGGGAAACAAATAGGATCAGATTGTTTGCCTGTTTTATACCCTGCCAATTATATTCTTGGTAGTTTTTAAGGATGGGATAAAGATAGCAGTAGTAGCATGGCGCACAGATGTGGGTAACTAGAGGTTTTGGGAGGGTGGCTAGCATCATGTTCTCGTTCTGAGGTATGAATAGTTTGGGAACATGGAGCCACTGATGGAGTTCAGCTGGCTTGATCCAGAGCAGGACCAAGATCTCAGTTGCCTCAAGTGGGTTTTCATCCGAAAACTTCAAATAAGGTATCTACTTTAAAAGCAAAATATTATAGGTGTGTTAAGTCGGAAATAAAAAATGCTGGAAATAGTTAGCGGATGGAATTTGTTTAGACATGGCCACTGCCAGAACAACAGGATCATTTTCAAGTTGGGAATCCAAATGATGAAGAAATGGTCTCTGCTGAGGCTGTTTTGCCAAGCCATGGCATTCACATCTCATCTCTGGCTCCCTGAATATTGGGGGGGTCGCAGTGAGCAGGTTGACGCATTCATTTTGTTAAAATAAATGTCTAATTAAAGGGACAATGATATTTGTGATGAATTTAATAAAATTACTTTTAAAAACCTAGTTTTAAAATGCTTACAGTCATTGGGCGCGATTCTCCGCCCCCCATGCCGGGTGGGAGAATAGCGGGAGGGCCTCCCGACATTTTTCACGCCCTCCCGCTATTCTCCCCACCCCCCCACGCCCGACGCACGGGAGTGGCGATTCTCCGAGGCCGAGCGGCCGGGCCTTCACGCCAGTTTCAACACGGCAGTGTTGCGGAGAATCTCGCCCAGTATGTCTGCTGGAGCTGTGATTTAAAAAAAAAAAAAAAAACATTTTACCTTTGTGCAAATAATATAGTGTAGCAACAGTTTGAGCCTGGCCAAACAACTCAAGTCACATCTTAGCACACTGGGCTAAATCGCTGGCTTTTAAAGCAGACCAAGGCAGGCCAGCAGCGCGGTTCAATTCCCGTACCAGCCTCCCCAAACAGGCGCTGGAATGTGGCGACTAGGGGCTTTTCACAGTAACTTCATTGAAGCCTACTTGTGACAATAAGCAATTTTCATTTTCATTTCATTCATTTTTCATTTCATGTAAAAAGAGAAAACGAATCCTGTGTGCTTTTGAGTGCAGCTGGTGTATCTGATGGGAGGGGCCAGTTCTACCTGGGCAGAGGAGTTGTTTCAAGGGCTCCTAGCTGAACAGAAGGTTTTCAGCGTGGTCCCTTTTTTAAAAAAAAAGGTTTCTCTCTCCTAAGAACTCTGCACCAAGAAAAGCAAGTAGAACCTGTTTGTCAACTTCATAGATAAGTGGCATATATGGGTTTGCTAATTGGAAAGTAACGGCAGTTTTCAAGAAGCAAGTTAAGATGTTGTAACTGTAACTATCAAGCTATTACTTTGTTGCTAATGTGCTTAATTCTGTGTTTAAATTAAAGTTTGTTTTAATATAGAGTGCCACGGTAGCACAGTGGTTAGCACTATTACTTCACGGCACCAGTGTCCCATGTTCGATTCCTGCTTGGGTCACTGTCTGTGCGGAGTCTGCACATTCTCTCTGTGCCTGCGTGGGTTTCCTCCTGGTGCTCCGGTTTTCTCACACAAGTCCCGAAAGACTTGCTTGTTAAGGTGAATTGGACATTCTGAATTCTCCCTCTTTGTATCCAAGCAGATGCGTGAGTGTGGCGACAAAGGAATTTTCATAGTAACTTCATTGACTGTTAATGTAAGCCTACTTGTGACAGTAGTAACGATTATTATTAATTTAAAAGCTGTCTACTGGTCAGTGTTATCACGCCTGTGGTGTCGTACCATTTCCTCACAGTTTTACCAAATGCAAATTGTTGAATTTAAATAAAGCGAGTGCGAGGCACTGTTGCTTTCAGGTGGTGTTACTCTGTCAGTTTAATAGGGAGTGATTGTAAAATGGCTCTTTCAGAGGCTAAGAATTTCTTGGGCATTGAAGAAGTAACTTGGGCTGGTTTACAAAAGGTGGTTAAAAGAAAACATTTTGAATTGGTGGGCAGGCTGCAGTTGAATTTATCTGTAGGAATAAGGAAGGTAGAGATAATTGAAGCGATCGTTCCGAATTTAAATTTGTAAGGAATGCCAGAGACACAGCAAGAATCATTGAAATTGGCTAAAATTCAATCACAAATGAAACAATTGGAACATGATAAAGAAATTAAACAGCTTTAATTAGAAGCAGAAGAGAGAATTTGAACTTCAGAAAATAGATCTGAAGGAGAGGGAGTTGAAAAGACATAGAGAATATAAACTTAAAAGGTTGGAGTTAAAGGCAAAAGCTGAGGAAAGTCCAGAGGAAGGACTAACCCTTCCCAGTCCAAATCCTAGTGGTGATAAGTTTAAATATGTTCAAGCATTGCCAAGGTTTGACGACAAGGATGCAGAAGCATTTTAAAAAATCTCTTAAGAAAGTAGCTAAACAATTGAATTGGCCAAAAGCCTAGTGGGTATTATTGGGTTAATCAAAGTTTGTAGGTAGAGCTATTGAAGTGTTTGCGTCACTGTCAGAGGAGGTATCGAAGGATTATGATGAGGTGAGAAAAGCCATTTTAAGTGCGTAGGAACTAGTGCCAGAAGTCTATAGACTGAAGTTTAGAATCTAAGGAAAGAAACCGGTCCGACCTATATAGAATTTGAAAGAATCAAACAAAAATAATTTTGAAACATGAATAACAGCATTAAAAATGGACCGAACGTATGAAGCTCTTGGGAAAATTATTATTCTGGAGGAATTTAAAGATTCACTTCCACAGTAGTGAGAACTCTTGTGAAAGAACAAAGGGTTAAGACTGCAAGACAGGCTGCAAAATAGTAGATGATTTTGAATATGTTCAACCAAGGCTTCGTTTTTAACATTTTCAGTCTGTGAAGGATAGAAACTGGGATATGAAAAATCCACAGGTGGTCAAGGCAAAGGAGATTTTACCTCCAGTTAAAAAGGAAGCATGAGAATGAAAGAGAGATACGAGAGTGAAAGAGAGATAAGAAAACTCTGATGTTTTCATTGTAATAAAGTTGGACACACAACGTCACAGTGTCGGTTGCTTAAGAAAAGTACTGGGAATGCAGGCTCTTTAAAACAGGATAAGCCAGTGGGGTTTATTATAGTGGCACAGGAAATCATGGTTACAGCTGAAGAGGTGCAAAAGTGTGTATAGCCTGTTCAGAGGTTGGTTGATAAACAGGTGTCAATTTTTTTAAAAGATTTCATTTTTGAGGGTAAGATTTACTCGTGTACAAGGTGGAGTAGGTAAGGAGGTTAAAATCTTAAGGGATACAAGAGCAAGACAATCTTTAATGGCAAGAGATAAGGAGATATCAGGAACAAAAGAATGACTAGAGTAAGATTAGGGCCAATCAAGGATAGTAGTGGAAAGTTGTGTGTGAAATCAGAGGAGATAGGGGAAGCGTTAAATGGATATTTTTCATCAGTGTTTACACTGGAGAAAGACAATGTTGTCGAGGAGAATACTCAGGTACAGTCGACCAGGCTAGATGGGATTGAGGTTCACAAGGAGGAGGTGTTAGCAATTTTGGAAAGTGTAAAAATAGCTAAGTCCCCTGGGCCAGATGGGATTTATCCTAGGATTCTCTGGGAAACCAGGCAGGAGATTGCAGAGCCTTTGTCCTTGATCTTTATGTCGTCTTTGTCGACAGGAATAGTGCCGGAAGACTGGAGGATAGCAAATGTTGTCCCCTTGTTCAAGAAGGGAAGTAGAGACAACCCTGGTAATTATAGACCTGTGAGCCTTACTTCGGTTGTGGGTAAAATGTTGGAAAAGGTTATAAGAGATAGGGTTTATAATCACCTTGAAAAGAACAAGTTGATTAGCGATACTCAACACGGTTTTGTGAAGGGTAGGTCATGCCTCACAAGCCTTATTGAGTTTTTTGAGAAGGTGACCAAACAGGTGGATGAGGGTAAAGCGGTTGATGTGTATATGGATTTCGGTAAGGCGTTTGATAAGGTTCCCCACGGTAGGCTATTGCAGAAAATACGGAAGTATGGGATTGAAGGTGATTTAGCGGTTTGGATCAGTAATTGGCTAGCTGAAAGAAGACAGAGCGTGGTGATTGATGGCAAATGTTCATCCTGGAATTCAGTTACTAGTGGTGTACCGCAAGGATCTGTTTTGGGACCACTGCTGTTTGTCATTTTTATAAATGACCTGGAAGAGTGTGTAGAAGGATGGGTTAGTAAATTTGCAGATGACACGAAGGTCGGTGGAGTCGTGGATAGTGCTGAAGGATGTTATAGGTTACAGAAGGACATAGATAAGCTGCAGAGCTGGGCTGAGAGGTGGCAGATGGAGTTTAATGCGGAAAAGTGTGAGGTGGTTCACTTTGGAAGGAGTAACAGGAATGCAGAGTACTGGGCTAATGGCAAGATTCTTGGTAGTGTAGATGAACAGAGAGATCTCGGCATCCAGGTACATAAATCCCTGAAAGTTGCCACCCAGGTTAATAGGGCTGTTAAGAAGGCATATGGTGTGCTAGCCTTTATCAGTAGGGGGATTGAGTTTCGGAGCCACGAGGTCATGCTGCAGCTGTACAAAACTCTGGTGCGGCCGCACCTGGAGTACTGCGTGCAGTTCTGGTCACCACATTATAGGAAGGATGTGGAAGCTTTGGAAAGGGTTCAGAGGAGATTTACTAGGATGTTGCCTGGTATGGAGGGAAGGTCTTACGAGGAAAGGCTCAGGGACTTGAGGTTGTTTTCGTTAGAGAGGAGAAGGCTGAGAGGTGACTTAATAGAGACATATAGGATAGTCGGAGGGTTAGATAGGGTGGACAGTGAGAGTCTTTTTCCTCGGATGGTGATGACCAACACAAGGGTACATAGCTTTAAATTGAGGGGTGGTAGATATAGGACAGATGTCAGAGGCAGTTTCTTTACTCAGAGAGTAGTAGGGGTGTGGAACGCCCTGCCTGCAACAGTGGTAGACTCGCCAAATGTAAGGGCATTTAAGTGGTCACTGAATAGACATTTGGATGAAAATGGAATATTGTAGGTCAGATAGGCTTCAGATGGTTTCACGGGTCGGCGCAACATCGAGGGCCGAAGGGCCCGTACTGCGCTGTAATGTTCTATGTTCTATATGTAGTTCAGAAAGAGCATTGCCAAAAAGGGTGGTAATATGTGGAATTAATGGTGAAGTGAGCAGTATTCCATTATGTAAGGTTAAAGAGGCTGGTGAAAAATGATGGGGCCTGATCTACCGGCCGCATCACAGTCAAACAAGAGTGTGGTGTGGCTGGTAGATGCCTGCCAGGTGAAGCCTCCCACAGGAGATCTACGCAGATCTCACAAGGTGTCGAGATCGGGATTCTACCCACAATGGGTGTGACCAAGCTGCACTCGCTTAAGTAGGTTTGAAACCTACTTTAGCGAGCTCACCCGGGATCAAGGCGTTACTTGAATATTTTGATTACTTAACGGGAAGCTGTCCGAGGTTTCCTTCAATCTCACCCCAGTGAAGCCCAGAAGGCAGGGTTGGGAATCCCAATCCAATGTCATTTTTTAAAGGATTAACTCTGGAGGCAAACCTGCGATATGTTACTTTTCCTTGGCCTAGTAGAGTACAGTTATTCTCTGTACTTTATGTTCAAACATTTTCTGTGCATAATTAATGTTTTTTTCCATCCAGATATCACTGTTATTAAAACTTCTTAAAAAAAATTAAACTGCTCTATAGCTGTGTGCTTTTTAATACTTTATAAACTATTGCAATTCAACTTTGTTTGTAGATATAAGGTTAAATTTGATCTTTATTTTACAAAGGAAAGCTATGTCCTTTGGCTTAATTTACCTCCTGTCCTGCTCTGTACGTTTTCTTCATTGCTTGAATTTACGGATCGACATTAGACTGATCCACATTATTTTAACATTAATAATTTATTTGAAGAATGGGTTGCTGGTGGTGTCAAAATAAAGTCAATTGAGAAATCTGTTTTTTTTTTTTACTTTGCTATATTTTAAGTTCACTTTCGTCATTACTCGTTTAAAATGTGAAACATTTCAACTCTGTCTTCATTCTCCTTTCATTTTTTCCCCTCTATTTCTTCACTCTTTTGTTGTCCTGGTATCTTTTTGATGGCAGCATATTGTCAGGGCCGAGTTGGTAAATTACCCCCATGATGCGAATCTATCACGGAGCTCTGCACCATGCCGGAGTAAAGTATGTGCCATACAATAATTCAGGTACTGCAGCAGAAACTTGAACCCATCAGTTTGTTTTTAGCAAAGTTGCATAAAATGAAGGACAAAAATGTAGCACATTTAGACAGTTATTTTAAATTTTAAATATTAATTTTATAACTTCATGCATATTCACCCCCATTCAGTATAGCAATTCTTGCATCAGTATTGTGCCTTTAAAGAAATAAAAAACCCTAACATGTGGTTGTCATATTATAGTAGATCCCCTTCAGTCGTTTGTTTGTTGAAACTTAACTCACGCATAGTAAGAGACAGTTTATTAAAGCTTGTACGTTTATTTTTATGGGGTATTAAGCTAATTCTACTTTATTGCCTCGATGCTCAGCAATGCAATAATACATTATCTACTTCATTTGTAATTGAACGTTTTACTGGACTTGTATTAGCAAACTTATGCCCTCTCTAATAAATCTATTTTGACTTGTATTTTATGCTGAATTTGCAGAATGATCCATAACATCTCTACTTCTTATTTTCTGACAGTGTGTAGTGAAGGCAGATATTGTGAATTACAGCCAGGAGCCTGTGGTGAGAACTGTGAACCCTCCTAGAAGTTCAATGTGTGCAGTTCAGTGATCCCGTCACATCCCCATATTAGTACATTTGGCAATCCTGCTTCGTTCACACAGGCCCATTCTTTCTCAGGAACTTCGTTTTGACAGCAACCATCTCAGCAACACAGTAAAAGACTTCACGGACTGACTGCATTACCGTATGCTGAGAAACAAGGCAGCCACTGTCGACTGCAGAGATCCAAGAGGTTGGACCACACATTTGAGTATGATTTCCAGAATTGAGTTATGAGAAGATATTCACCATTTTGTTTAATATAATGGTGTAACTGCATCAGATATGTACTTCACAACTATCAAAAGTCTAATTTATAGAGCAATGTGTTTAAATGTAATTCAGCATTTACAGAAATTTATTTTAACTGTAAGTTCACTTAAAATAACAATAGGTAACGTTGTATTGATCTGCAAAAACAAGCAACTTTTTATTGTAATTTTTTTGAACAAAAAATGTGGGCTGTGTAGCAGATTGCTACGAGGACCTGAATCCTGCTTAAAATCTACTTAAGAAAAAGAGTCACGCTCATGAAAATTAATTTGGCTCATTGAAGCGCAGCCCTCTTGTACATTTACTCTCCTACATCATCCAAATGCTTCTTGAATGCCCTGAATATTTCCAGCTTTACTATTTTCCATACATTTGTCACTCTTTTGGTAAGGTGATTAAATATGCTTTTAGCAATTTTAATTTAATATTCTCATAGCCTCAAGTCAAATTCCTTGCATATTTTCAGTACCTGCATGGGTTCTCCTTAATCATTTTCTTTCCAGAGTTTTGGTTTAAGTTTCTCTTTATAGCCCTTTCCTTTTACACTTGGGAATCAAGCATGTTGCTGCCCTTTTCATCCTCACCTGTATGTTTGTGTGTGTGTGTGTGTGTATCTGTCTGTCTGCTTTATACATGCACGTTTTGTGGCATGACCAGAATTAACTGCAACATTGAAGTGTGACCTGAGACCGTACATTACAAAGTCCGAAGATAATTCCTTATAGACCTGTACTCTACTGTTCTATCAGTGTGTCTTTGCATTATGGTAACATTTTAAAAATGTTTGTAATCTAACCTTTAAAAGTGATGACCACCTTCATTGCAAGGTCTTTTTCTAAGAATCCATTTATATGGCAGCTTTTGCCAAACTGCGATGCTGAGGTTTCACACTAAAGCTGGCATCTTGGTCTAATTAAGTGTTGGAGCTCCTGAAGGAAGCAGTCTCACTGTGTGTATAATTTCAATTCTTGGGGCATTTCTAAATCATCTTCATGTTAAATGTTTACAGTGTGTGGAAGTTGCCATCTGAATGTCTAAACATTTAAATTTCAGCAGTTGAGAAAGGAACCCCATGCAAATGAGCACATGGTATACTTAAAAACCACCTTTACTTAACCAGTGTGCACTATATATTTGTTAGTGTTAAATTTCATTTCTCCATCTTTCTGCAAATCTTCATCTGCAGCCTGTTAATATTGGTTTATTTTTGGAAAACACATTCAGGTTAATTAAGATATTTTAGAAGCAGGATTCAAGAACAGAGTCATATCTCTGCCCAACACTCCTTTCTTTCCAAGCCTAATGCTATGGTCTTGAAATTCCATCTGCTGGGGTAAATGTGGCAGATCAGAACTTTCACTCGTCTTACCCTAGGCCAAGATCCCGCCCTGAATCCTAGGGGCAGATAATTTGCTTTCCTGGGGCGAGCATTAGCCTATATACCCTGCCCTTGTGAGATGGAGCAGTCCAGAAGGGCCAAAGAAAATATTTCAGTTTTGTGTATGAATTACCGTAGTCTGCTAAAGGTTTGTGGTGTTCAGTAGGTGAGCTCTTCATTGACTTTGAGTCCTTCTGAAAGAGCTGTGGCCATTTAGAATGGAATTTCAAAGGGAAGTCTCAGAATGTAACCTATTAGAATAATTTCCCCTACTTTATGTTAATATAGATATTAGAACAGGTGCCTGTAATTTTCTAAGTCAGTACTGTTTGCATTTTTGTTTCCTTTCCCACTCTCCCTTCCACTGATAATGGAACTTATCTGTTACTGAGAGTTTATATTGATCTTCATCTGACGAAGCGTCATATTGGACTTGAAATGTCAACACTGTTTGTCTTTACAGATGCTGCCAGACCTGCTGAGTTTGTCCAGCACCTACTGTTTTTATCTTTTTATCATTCACAATCTATATAAATTGTATCCTTGCATTCTGTGAAAGCAGTCCAATATATCTCCATCATTGGTAATAGTTTTGAAGCATTTCCAATTGTAGTTCAACAAAGCACCATACACAGGGTCAACTCCATGTTTTATAAATACCATGCATGTTTTATGGTTTCATATAGCAATGAGAAATGCACATTGCATTTCTATCAACTTTACTATGATCTTCCTCACTAATATTCCAACCAGGGTACTAGATAAGTTCAGCTCACAAAGGCACACTAATTAAATTATAAAATAAATTGTCTACAATCCTCTGCAAACTTCATAATTCTTATTGTATTTTAAATAACTCATTGATGTATCAATGGTAGTTAACTAGATGCACAATACTTGCAATATGAATGAAGGCTCAATTGTTTAAAAACATTTCTGATATTTTTTAAATGATTTTTGTCATGTATTGCATAAAGATAGAGTTATGTTGCAATTATATTACAGACTTTCCAAGCAGATCTCTCTGCTCAATGCACAATGTAAAGTAGAATATGAGCTGCTTAAAGTATTGTTGGGCTGATGTAACTGGGATATAGTTGTTCTTGAACCTTGTAAATTTTATCCAGGTTTTATTTGTATGTGAATATATTGGAATAAAAATGTTTTACTGCTCTTTTTGAATGCACATCTGCTTATACAAATACAAGAGATTTACAGAAGTTGGTCTTGTTTTAATTATTGAATCTACATGAACGCAAATTAGGTTAATAGCCTATGTTAACTGAAAATATTTCAGTTTCACATTTTTCTCATTGGTACAAGTAATGTTTATATTAATTTTATTTAATTGATATCAGCCAATTTAGCAATTTATTAAGAGGTTCATTTTGGCTTAAACAAGTGTACAAAGGAAAATTGTACTTTTATGTTTCACCCCCCAAAATAATTTTTACTCCAGGTTTATCAAAGATTTTATGGACTGTACATGGACTAAGCGGTGATGGGGTATACTTGCAAATTCATCACGCATCACTATCAAAAGTAAATTGATATTCTTCCCATTTTGAATCTCAGCGCTGAGTGTTCACAAGGCTGCTTGACCAAGGTACACATCACTGCTGAGCCTCATTTGGGATAGGAATTTCCACAAGGATGCCCTCCTGACTCCCACCGTATAGTCCGGGGTGAGAAAGGTCAACAACGGCCTTTCTACCCATGATGTGGAGATGCCGGCGTTGGACTGGGGTGACCACAGTAAGAAACCTAGTGTTTGAAACAAACCTGTTGGACTTTAACCTGGTGT
Source organism: Scyliorhinus canicula (assembly GCF_902713615.1). Classification (NCBI taxonomy): domain Eukaryota; kingdom Metazoa; phylum Chordata; class Chondrichthyes; order Carcharhiniformes; family Scyliorhinidae; genus Scyliorhinus; species Scyliorhinus canicula. The sequence continues at coordinate 162,117,086 of NC_052148.1, forward strand.
AAGACTTCTTACTGGCCTTTCTACCCAGAAGTTATTTGAGGCCATCAAATGGCCACTTAGGACCTCATCGCTCTGCCGCTGGTATTAAACCTGGTGCCTGGTGGAGGGGGTCCCCAATGGAGAGACCTGTCAGTGGCAAAGGCTGCACATGTGTGAAGCCCCAGACTGGCCTTTATACTAAGCACTGCCCCCACCCGACACCATGACCTCCTGCCTCACCGACCATTCCTTCAAGGCTCCAGTGATGATCTTCAACCTGACCTACTACAGTACCGGCAGTGACAACCTGAATATCTACCCTAAAGATGCTAAAGAACCTTTCATCAACCAGATTAGTTTCTGATTGACATTAAATCAGAGTGAGGAGGTCCAGAATGGCTACGGTGGGGTAGCCACTGACTCCAACCGGTGGAGAGATCATCGATCATAGAATTTACAGTGCAGAAGGAGACCAGTCGTCCCATCGAGTCTGCATCGGCCCATGGAAAGATCACCCTACTTAAGCCCACACCTCCACCCTATCTCCATAACCCAGTAACCCCACCTAATCTTTATGGACACTAAGGGCAATTTAGCATGGCCAAGCCACCTAACCTGCACATCTTTGGAGGAAACCGGAGCACCCGGAGGAAAACCACGCAGACACAGGGAGAATGTGCAGACTCCACACAGACAGTGACCCAAGCCGGGAATCGAACATGGGCATGGAGCTATTAAGCAACTGTATAGTTACGGTTAAAGGCATCAAAGCATGAAAATAAGTTGTGCAAAGTAATGGGGTTGGAAGGAACAAGGGGCCACTCATTTACACCAGGAAAGCAGGGAATGAGGTTCAAAATGTTTTTTCTGAGTTTAATTGGCCTGCGGAGCTAGATTCCACAGGTAGCAGTGAGGAGTGGCTCTGCACCCCTTCAAGGAGGCATCGGCCATATTTTTTTGAAAAGCAAAATGACTACAGCAGAAGAAAAAGGAGATGGATTTTTCAAACATGTTTGGCATCTCTTGGGACTTGTCTGATTGCTTTTGAGGATTTGAAGTACTTTTTGAGACAAGTTTCCTAAATTGGACGCAGGTCTCTGTTTTTTGCCTGACTCAGTTGGTGCAGGGAGAAGAAAGGTAGGTACGTGGAGATGAGCCCATGAAGAGTGGGACGAGCACATATGAGCCTAATTACTTTTTCATGCTTTAGCTGAACAACACAATCTCTATATTACTGTGCTACTACATTAGTAGGACTATCATCCTTCCAGCGCTTTGCAGAGCATGCCTGGAGTGCAAACAATCACCTTCCTCAACCAAAGTTTCTAGCTGGTAAAAATCTTAAATGTTCTTCTGACCACAGGAGTAATATTCTAGCTGTTTGTTTTAGTCAGTCATTTTTGTTACCCACAAATCTTTTAGAAAGGCTTAATATACAGATTTTAAAATATTATCGGCCTCTATATAGGTTTATCAACATATTTGAGTCCCCAGATGTGGTGACTTGCCTTTAAAGTGTCCCTCTACGCTAAATTTGCTCATCATCTCTTAATGGGACAATAACACAATTTTGAGCCTCGGCAACCACCCCCCCCCCCCCCCCCCCCCAACCCAACGACATGCTTTTGTTGCCAGGCCAAGTTTGCCCTTTCTAATCAAACTGGAATAAATATTCTAGGTTGCAATTTTGGTTTCTAAGTTGTCCCCTCACAACCACTTTCCTTATAGCAATCTAACAAAGAGTGTGAACACAGTTTCCACCTCATTGATTGATTGTTTCAGCTTCCAATGTTGTAAATATACTTAATGAAAAAGCAAATATAATGAAAAGCTGATTGAAAATACTTCATATCTGTCTTCACTCAAGAGAATGAGGAGGTAGATAAGCAACTCTGGGAGAGATACCGTGAGGTTCTTGAGAAAATTGTCATAAGGAGTAACAGGCACCAAGGTGGACAAATCTCCAGATCTGGATGAATTGTGTCCCAAGATGCTGGGGGAGCTGAGGGAAGAGATTGCAGGGGCTCTGCCCCATATTTTTAATTCCTCTCTGACTTCGGGGGAGGTGCCAGGGGACTGGAGATCAGCTAATGTGGTCCCATTATTTAAGAAAGGTTGTAGAGATATGCCAGGGAACTACAGATCAGTGAGTCTCACGTCAGTGGTCGGGAAGCTACTGGAGAAAGTTCTGTTAAGAGAGAATCTATCTGGACACGGAGAGGTAAGGTTTGATCAAGAATAGTCAGCATTGCTTTGTCAGAGTAAGATAGTGAGCTGCCTTGTATTGTACATGATAAGATCCTCACGGTTTACTCTGTTCATGTATGTATCGGCCGCCCCAGACTCACAAGAACTGACTCTCTAACATTTTCATCGGTTTCCACGACAAATGCATTTTTGACAGAATGATCACCAACATTCCACCCTTTGTACATTTATGATGCATAAATGGCACATTTGTTATATTTGAATCTGCAGCTGCATTAAGAACACCAAAATATCAAAGCTATCCTCTGGATAATAGCTATATCAATCAAATCACTACTCACTGCATATCACACATACTCTCAAATCAGTATAAAGCTATTACTTTTGGTCCTGAAATGTGCCCAGTCTACGTCATGTTTCACTGGAAGGGTAAGGTATCTCATAAAACCTGACCAACAAGTGAAGCTAGCCAGTTCACACTGTTAAGATGTCACAGCAACACAAGTGTTTTCCACGAATGGGATGCTGCTGTCAAGGTATCCTGCCTCGCCCACAGGGGAGTAATTGGTTGTTGCTGGTGCAATGCCAGATATATAGGTCTTCATCCCAACGATTAGATGATTGTATCAATCAGCACATCCCTTGCAATAGGCAGAGTACTGACCATGCTCAACTAATCCACATTGCAACACTCAACATAACGGGCACGATTTAATGACCATGTTGCACTTAAGCGAAAGCGTGATCCGGCCGTTAAATTGCGGGAGAGGCCAAAATCGAGAACGGTACCGGACGCGGATCTGTTCGCAATCTAACCGACCCGCTCTGTTGGCAAAATCTGCATCCCGCGATAGAGAGAAACCAATAATCACCACTTAAACCCATTTTCCATACAATTAACTGAAGCGACCCCTTATCTACTGGCCTCCCCGGTTCGAGAGGCCTCCCCAGCAAATGATCATGTGAGCCGATTAGTTCTCCTTTTAAAAAGGTAAAGCTGGTGGAAGGCTGCTGTAGGGACTCGAGGAGGTGAGTAGCCATCTTTGCTCACAGGCAATGAGCCGGGGAGGCACTTGGCCTGCTGCCCTGGTGCTGGGAGCAGGGGTGGGGGAGCCCCCCAGGGGGTGCCAGTCTCAGTCAAGGTGGGCCGCCATGGGTGGGGGGTGGGGGAGTGGCTGCCTATGGGTTGGGCTGGGACATAGCTGTACATCTGCCATGCCAACCTCTGGATTATGTGGTCCTGTTCCGGAGGGGGCAACCCTCCCTGCCTGATCCAGTGGCGACCCATACCTCCCACTGATTGGAGGCATCTGGCTGGCTGCCCTGTGGCTGATTCCCCGAGATCCTCGGGGGAACAGGGAATCCCGTCTGGCCTCTACCGCATCCAGTAATCTGCCCAGGTCAGCATCCCAGAATCATGGGCTGGTCTTCTCGACACCATGGCTGCAAGCTCAGTGGGGATTTGTTTAAATACTGCTCTCCATTGTTAGCGGAGGGCCAGCGAGTTCAGTCCCGACAGATCAGTCGATGGGACCATCTTTTGCAGCGTGAAGCCCGTGGGGCTTTTTTAAGTAGACTCATTAACATTTTATAGCAGTGATGGCCTTGTCAGGCTGAGCATCGGGGTGCTCATGGCAGTTCCCGCTCGCTACCACACTTTTGATCACGTCCAATGTCTAAAATTAGACGTGATTCTGAGATTGGGCAACATTAGCTGAACAATCCTGAGTGTGCTAAGAATTACACTAACAATCAATTTAAGATCATTAGCCGGGCTTGCTATATAGCTCACTTAAACTTACAAGACTAGAAGCTACATATTTTCATATGCAGGGATCCGTCCTCTGCAGGCAAATAGAATATGGCCAGAGAATGCACCTATTTCTGAATAAATAAAAGCATGATGGACAATAGCACCCTGTTGCATTCGCCATGGCAATCTCTCGCCTAATCCAAATTGGCTTACCAACCAGTCAGCAGCTCTTTCCTCATGCAGTATAAATTGTTATCATGTCGAGATGCTGGCGTTGGACTGGGGTGGACACAGTAAGAAGTCTTACAACACCAGGTTAAAGTCCAACAGGTTTTTTCGAATCACAAACTTTCGCAGCACAGCTCTTTCATCTGGTGAGTCAACCTCACCTGATGAAGGAACTATGCTCCGAAGGTTACAACCTGGTGCTGTAAGACTTCTTACTGTATAACTTATTGTTACCATTGAAATTTGGCATTCTTCCATCTATTACGGTCCCAGATCAGACCCTAACAGTGACTAGGATACTGGACAGAAACTCCAATATTTTGTTTTAATTTTGTAAGTCTCTGAGGAAAGGATGCTTTGCCCCAGGTACATTAAAACAAACTTTATTACTAACACAGTATTAAATCTTTAATGTCATGCCTAAAAATATCTTACAATTGCTCCTTAAACAATACTACTTAATACAGTGAATATAATACCCTTAATTGCTATCTTTATTCCCACTTAAACAACAAGATAACAATCATCTCAGCTCTCAATCCACCTTAAATACCAACTTAAGGCTGTATGTCTTCAAAAACTTTCAACTGGCTTGTTTCAGCTCCCCCTTAGCCTGAGCAAGGTGGCTCTGCTTTAAATACTGTTAATCTATTTCAACTAACCGTAGTGAGAACAGAACTGCCTCACTTGTGCAGCAGCTCCATTCAGCTCAGAACTGAACTGAAAATGTTTTCCCCATAAGACATAGGAGCAGAATTAGGCCACTCAGCCCATCGACTCTGCTCCGTCATTCAATCATGGCTGATATTTTCTCATCTCCATTCTCCTGCCTTCTCCCCATAACCCCTGATCCCCTTATTAATCAAGAACCTATCTGTCTCTGTCTTAAAGACACTCAGTGATTTGGCCTCCACAGCCTTCTGCGGCAAAGAGTTCCACAGATTCACCACCCTCTGGCTGAAGAAATTCTTCCTCCTCAGTTTTAAAGGATCGTCCCTTTTGTCTGAGATGGTGTCCTCTGGTTCTAGATTTTCCTACAAGTGGAAACATCCTCTCCACGTCCACTATATCCAGGATTCGCAGTATCCTGTAAGGTTCAATAAGATTCCCCCCTCATCCTTCTAAACTCCAACGAGTACAGACCCAGAGTCCTCAACCATTCCTTAAACGACAACCTCTTCATACTGGGGATCATTCTTGTGAACCTCCTCTGGACCCTTTCTAAGACCAGCACATCCTTCCTTAGATACGGTGCCCAAAACTGCTCACAATACTCCAAATGGGGTCTGACCAGAGCCTTTTACAATCTGAGGTGCATCCCTGGTCTTGTGTTCTAGCCCTCTTGACATGAATGCTAACATTTCATTTGTCTTCTTAACTGCTGACTGAACCTGCACATTAACCGTAAAAGAATCGTGAACAAGAACTCCCAAGTCACTTTGTGCTTCTGATTTCCGAAGCATTTCCCCATTTAGAAAATAGTCTATGCCTAAATTCCTTCTTCCAAGGTGCATAACCTCACACTTTTCCGCATTGTATTCCATCCGCCACTTCATTGCCCACTTTCCTAGCCTGTCCAAGTCTTTCTGCAGCCCGCCTGCTTCCTCAATGCTACCTGTCCCCCTACAGATTTCGTATCGTCTGCAAACTTAGCAACAGTGCCTTCAATTCCTTCTTCCAGATCATTAATGTATTTTGTGAAAAGTTGTGGTTCCAGCACAAACCCCTGAGGCACACTACTAGTCTCCAGCTGCCATCCTGAAAAAGACCCCTTTATCCCCACTCCCTGCCTTCTGCCAGTCAGCCAATCCTCTATCCATGCCAGGATCTTACCCTTAACACCATGGGCTTTTAACTTATTTAACAGTCTTGTATGTGGCAACTTGTCAAAGGCCTTCTGGAAATCTAAATAAATCACATCCACTGGTTCTCCTTTGTCTAACTTCCTTGTTACCTCCTCAAAGAACTCTTAACAGATTTGTCAAGAACGACCTTCCTTTGACAAAGCCATGCTGGCTCAGTCCTATTTTACCATGCACTTCCAAGTACTTTGCAATCTCATCTTTAATAACAGACTCTAAAATCTTACCAATGATCGAAGTCAGGCTAAACAGCCTATAATTTCCCGTCTTCTGCCTCCCTCCCTTCTTTAACAGGGGTGTTAAATTAGCCACTTTCCAGTCTTCTGGGACCCTTCCTGCCTCCAGTGATTCCTGAAAGATCATCACCAATGCCTCCACAATTTCCTCAGCTACCTCTTTTAGGACCCTGGGGTGTAGTCCATCTGGTCCAGGTGACTTATCCACCTTCAGACATTTGAGTTTCCCCACAACCTTCTCCTTAGTAATGGTCACTGCACTCACCTCTGCCCCTGGGTCTCCCGGAGCTCTGGCATCCCACTAGTGCCTTCCACTGTGCAGACTGATGCAAAGTAGCTATTCAGTTTGTCTGCCATTTCTTTGTTTCCTATTATTACTTCTCCAGCCACATTTTCCAGTGGTCCAATGTCTATTTTTGCCTCTCTCTCACTTTTTATATATTGAAAAAAACTTTTCCTACCTTCCTTTATGTTACTCGCTAGCTTGCACTCATACTTTATCTTTCCCCCCCTTATTGCTTTTTAGTTTTCCTCTGCTCGCTTTTAAAGGATTCCCAATACTCTGGCTTCCCACTAATCCTCACCACTTTGTATGCCTTTTCTTTAGTTTTTATGCTGTCCTTGACATCCTTCGTCAGCCATGGATGCCTTGTCCTCCCCTTAGCATGTCTCCTCCTCCTTGGGATGAATTTCTGTTGTTCCTCCTTAATGACCCCCAGAAACTCCTGCCATTGCTGTTCCACTGTCTTCCCTGCTAGGCTCCTTTTCCAATCAATTCTGGCCAGCTCTCCCTCATGTCTTTGCAGTTCCCCTTATTTAATTGTAATATCATTACATCTGATTGCAACTTCTCCCTCTCAAACTGCAGGGTAAATTCTATCATATTGTGGTCACTGCTCCCTCAGGGTTCTTTCACCTTGAGTTCCCTAATTAAGTCTGCCTCATTGCACATCACCAAATCCAGAAGTGCCTGTTCCCTAGTAGGCTGTCACAAGCTGCTCCAAAAAACCTTCTCTTAGACATTCCACAAATTATTTTTCTTGGGATCCACTACCAACCTGATTTTCCCAGTCCACCTGCATATTGAAGTCCCCCATAATTATTGTAATATTGCCTTTATTACATGCCTTTTCTATCTCCTGATTTATTTTCTGCCCCACATCCTGACTACTGCTAGGGGGCCTGTACATAACACCCATCAGGATTTTTTTACCTTTGCGATTCCTCCAATCTACCCACTGAGATTCTATGCCTTCTGATCCTATATCGCTCCTTGCTATCGATTTAACTTCATTCCTTAGTAACAATGTAATCCCACCCCTTTTGCCCATCTGCCAGTCCTTTCGATAGGACATATATCCTTGGATATTTAGATCCCAGCCCTGATCCCCTTGCAGCTGCGTCTCTGTGATGCCCACAACACCATACCGGCCAATTTCAACGTGCACAACAAGCTCATTTACCTTGTTCCGTAGACTGAGCGCATTTAGGTACAACACCCTCAATCCTGCATTGACACCTCCCTTTTCACACTCTCCTCAGTCACTGTACCCTGTCTGTGGCCCTTTTTGATTTTTGACGACCTTACACTTTCCCCCTTACTGCTTTTGTTTCTGGCCCCGTTTTACTTCCCTCTGACTTCCTGCATCAGTTCCCATCCCCCTGCCACATTAGTTAAACCCTCCCCAACAGCACTAGCAAACACCCCCCCCCCCCCCCCCCCCCCAGGACATCGGCTCCGGTCCTGCCCAGGTGCAGACCGTCCAGTTTGTACTGGTCCCACCTCCCCCAGAACCGGTTCCAGTGCCCCACGGATTTGAATCCCTCCCTCTTGCACTATCTCTCGAGCCACGTATTCATCCTGACATTCCTACTCTGACTAGCTCGTGGCACTGGTAGTAATCCTGAGATTACTACCTTTGTGGTTCTACGTTTTAGTTTAACTCCAAACTCCCTGAATTCAGCTTGTACGACCTCATCCTGTTTTTTACCTATATCATTGGTGCCTATGTGCACCACGCAGCTGGCTGTTCACCCTCCTCCCCCCCCCCCCCCCCCCACCCCGCCCTGCAGCTGCTCCAAGATATTCTTGACCCTTGCACCAGGGAGGCAAGATGCCTTCCTGGAGCCTCGATTGCATCTGCAGAACAGCCTAGCTATTCCCCTTACGATTGAGTCCCTATAACAGCCCTGCCATTCTTCTTCCTGCCCTCCTGCGCCGCAGAGCCAGCCACAGTGCCATGAATCTGCCTTCTGCTGCTTTCCCCTGGTGAGCCATCTCCCTTAACAGTATCCAAAGTGCTGTATCTATTTTGCAGGGAGATGACTACAGGGGACACCTGCACTGCCTTCCTACTCTTGCTCTGTCTTTTGGTCACCCATTTTCTATCTCCCTCAGTAATTTCCACCTGCGTTGTGACCAACTCGCTAAACGTGCTATCCACGACGTCTTCAGCCTCACTGATGGTCCAAAGTGAGTCCGCCCGCAGCTCCAGTGCAGTCAAGCGGTTCAACAGGAGCTGCAGCTGGACACACCTGTTGCACGTGAAGGAGCCAGGGTCAGTGAGTGTGTCCCTGAGCTCCCACATCGCACACGAGGAGCATGACACGGGTCTGGGATCTCCTGCCATGTCTTAAACCTTAAGTTAACTTATACAACTAGAATTCAAAAAAACAATAAATAAATAAATAATTAGACAAATGAAAAGAAAAACTACTTACCAGTCACTTACCAGGGATAAAGAGCATCTCTTCCCCACCCAGTTTTGAATTCCCACCTAGCTTCAAATTCCCAAACTCACTCTGCTGTGTCTCACTCTGCTGTGTCTTCTCTGGATCACTGGGAGAACTCACAGGGAGTGAGTTACAAGTTGGTCTTTTAAATTGGCCTGACTTGACCCCCCCCCCCTGCAACTGCAAGGTTGAATGGAGGAATCTCACAACCTTCTGTCATAGGAGATGGTGCAAAAATGCTTGACACCCAGGCCATCACAGCAATGGTGGTGTCCGCAGTGGAAAGCCTGGCCTGGGACTTGAGGTCAGATCCATGGTGGGAGAACTCCTGAAGACCATGACTGAGGGGTTCAACTGAATGGTTCAGACAATTGCAGGCCTCCAGGATTGGCAATGGCAATTCTGCAGCTCACTCCAGCTGCTCCTCCATCCTATGCAGCGGCCCACGAGCACCCAGAGGGAGGACGATCCACTGGAGCACAGCCCGGGGCCTTCCACGCAGAAGAACTTGGGAATGACCAGGGAATCAGAATCCCCCCTTCCTGAGACCGGCTCAACACATGCACAGCAGGCTGACCAGGGTGCTGTGGTAACACCAGCGTCACTCGAAGGCAGGCCAGAGCCCTCTAGGTCTTGGCCGTCCAGAAGATGTCTGCCAAGCGTGTGAAATGCAGGGGCCACCTCCACCTCTGATATGCATCCTGGGAACACACCTAGACGTATTGGAGGTCCATAGAATTGTAGGGGCACCGCATGGGTGTGGGTAAAGTTAGGTTAGTAGTTGGGGGACAAAGTCACTTTACAATTGGGTAGGACATTGAATTAAATAATATTGCTGCTCACCACCTTAACCCCTCAGAATTGTTAACTCTCCTCCCAATGCCATAGTGCTTCTCCCCTTCGGAACATAGTTGTTTTCACTGGCCCTCAATGCCTCACAAATGGTTAGGCCAGTGTTATTCAAACTTTTAACCCAGTAACTTTTGCCAACCAATGACCTTCGGGACCCAGGCCAGCCGGCCTTTACGACCCGGCTTGCAAAGATTTGTCAATGTGCCATAATGCACATTTTCCATTTTTGCATTGGAGTGGTTCAGCGTATTGACAAAGTGTTAGTGCCTCTGGTGATGGAACAAAAGACCAATAACCGTGGCTTTTGCTCCTGTCGGATTTATGGAGGTTGATGTTGGAGAATGACATGCCAGCAGTCAACAACAGTCCAGTTAGTAAACAATGCTATATTTCTTTACTGCCATGAACATAACCTTTTCCTAACGGTTGGTTTCTCTTGCTGTTTCCGTCTCCCGCCATCCCTTCAGTAAAACTGAGGAGAAAATTGTATTGTCATTCAACAAGTTTCAGACTCTGGGCTACAAAATGATCTGCCTTTGCCCCCACCTTTCGAATGAATGTTCACAATGATGGGGCTCTACTCTTAGTAATTCACTTCACTTGATCTTTCACGTTATGGAAGTCCCCAGGGATGTTTCTTGTGACATAACAAAAACATTTTGAAATTCAGGACACTGCCCTTTCGACCACCCATTCTTGAGATGGTGTATGATGCGTTGCAGCATTGCATCCTTTCAAACAAACAAATTTGATTGGTCAAATCTTTCTGCCTGGGTGCGGGAAAGGAGTAAAACTAGGGGACACAGATAAGCAATAACTGCCATTCTTTTCATTTTGTTTTTTAAAGGATTACTTTAGGAATAATATCAGGATGTTTTTCCATGCTAAGAGTGATCAACACTCGGGAAGGACTCCTGGGCAGTGAGAGGGAGAAGATAACCTTGGAATCATTTAAGAGACAATAAGATGCGGTAATGGGGAACAAGGGGTTAATGGATGATTTAAAATGGACTGAAAGGTGGTCCTTATCCGGTAGTCTCTTAAGGTTAACATGGCCTGGGTACATGTGCAAGCTCAGCCCCTGGCATGGCCTAATACTGGTAAATGGAGCAGACAATAGTGCAGCTGCAGGCCTCATCCATCTGAAACCTACTATCAGTCTTCTGAGATTGGGACCTTCAGAAGACTATTGGAAATCAGTATCCAGAAGGCCCTATCTACATTTGAACTTCCCAGTGAATGGATGTGTGGCGACAATTAAAAGTTTCTCTTTAGTTCTTCTTTACGGATCTAAATCACAGGAGTGGCATTTTACTGCCACTCCATCGCTTGGCTCAATGAGTGGAATCTCAGCAAAATAAGACACCAGCAATGAATGAGCCCTCTGGCCATATTTGCGTGCCAACTGTTGTCACTGATAGGTGTAAATCTAGCTCTGCTCACCACCCCCGTTCTGCCCCAAAACCCAGGAAAGCCTTGGAGATCCCAAGAGAAAATTAAGGGGTTGGAGGCACATTTTGTAAGGTCACCTTCAATTTTCTATAACCTTTGAATTAATGGAACTGTATGTTCCTTGGTGAAAATATCAGGAAGATAGATCCACAAAAGTCGAAAATCATTGTAAGTTTGACTTTTGAATTCTGAAACTGTGAATGCCACCTTGCCACTTCTATAAGACAGGTGGTTGGATTAGTTCTCACCCAGGTGCATGTCTGCAAGGGTTAATGGTCACAGGTGGGAACCTTACCTGATTTTTCTGCTGCTTCATGGAAATGGAACCAAGCTGTAGTGACCTGTAATCCTGGTAATGATCAATAACACAGCATTGACCAGTAATCAACCCTGGGACTTGCATGATCTATGGTTCTATATCACACCATGCAATGCAATTTCACACAGAATCAGTGGAATATAGCTTCATATTTTGCGGAGGGAATAAAACAACTCAGTAAATTACACCATGAAATACATCACCAGGTCTCTTTTCTGAGAAACGCACAATGTTATGTCCTTTCTTTGTATAGCGTAGCTGATGAATCATTTGGTAAAACAGGAAAGATAAATATGGGCGGTTCAGGTGGTTACCTTCACGGGCATTCACTCCAATTCCATGTTCATAGATTTCATAGAATTTACAGTGCAGAAGGAGGCCATTCAGCCCATCGAGTCTGCACCGACGCACTGAAAAAACACTCTACTTAAGCTGAATTTCCGTGCTAACCCTGTAACCCAGTAACCCCATCTAACCTTTTGGACACTAAGGAGCAATTTAGCATGGCCAATCCACCTAGCCTACCCATCTTTGGACTGTGGGAGGAAACTGGAGCACCTGGAGGAAACCCATGCATACATGGGGTAAAAAGTGCAAACTCCACAAAGGCAACCAAGGCCGGAATTGAACCCGAGTCCCTGGAGCTGTGAGGCAGCAGTGCTAGCCACTATGCAACCATGCTGCCCATTCAGTATACCAAGTGGCTCCAACCCAGGATAATCTCCATAGTCTGAAAGGTTATACTATGGGTTATACCGTGTTGCATGTGTATGTACTGTGTACCTGGTGGGTGGTGTTCTCTGAAGGCTTCAGAACAGTGACCACGACACCACACAACCCTGCCATGGCAATCTCTGCAAGGTGTGCCAGATCATCAACATGGATACCACCATTACACGTGAGAACACCACCAACCACATACGCGGTACATACTCGTGCGACTCGGCCAACGTTGTCTACCTCATACGCTGCAGGAAAGGATGTCCTGAAGCGTGGTACAGTCGCAAGACCATGCAGACGCTGCGACAACGAATGAACGGACATCGCGTGACAATCACCAGGCAGGAATGTTCCCTTCCAGTCGGAAAACACTTCAGCAGTCAAGGGCATTCAGCCTCTGATCTCCGGGTAAGCGTTCTCCAAGGTGGCCTTCAGGACGCGCGACAACGCAGAATCGCTGAGCAGAAACTTAGAGCCAAGTTCCGCACACATGAGTGCGGCCTCAACCGGGACCTGGGATTCATGTCGTATTACATTCATCCCCCACCATCTGGCCTGGGCTTGCAAAATCCTACCTACTGTCCTGGCTTGGGACAATTCTCACCTCTTTAACGTGAGGTTACCCCTATCTCTGGATCTGTAAAGACTTAATTACCTGCAAATGCTCTCATTCTAAGCATTGTCTGGCATCTTTGAATTTGTCTATATATATGTTTCTGGAACATACCTCTTCATTCAGCTGAGGAAGGAGCAGTGCTCCGAAAGCTAGTGTTTGAAACAAACATGTTGGACTTTAACCTGGTGTTGTAAGACTTCTAACTGTCAATCTATTTCGACAGCATTTCGACACTTATATCTTTGGACAAAATGGCTGAACTAATTGTTTTTGCCTAATTGTTTCCTCCACCGTCAGTAAAATCTTCTCTTGATTATTTGTATCTTTGTAATGTTATGGGTTTGTATCATCATTCATGTTCCAGCATGGTATCAAAATTTCAGAGAATTTGACAGATAATTAATTGTTCTCTCTTTCAAATCTGCACCCTCTAATGGTGATAGAGAAAATGTTCTATAACATTGTTATCAGATAGAATAGATCATTGCCAACAATTTGGACCCAGGAAAGTCCTCACGACTGACTATGTTCTATGTGGACATCTTCAACCAATGGTTTACAATTTGTGGGCACATTATTCTACGTTACTCATTACTAGCATTAAAGGATAGTGCAGAAAAACAAGATCCTGTCAAACCCTCCATGGAAACGGAGCAGGTCTTCACTTAGAAAATGAATAACAAACATAACTGTTTGTGAATTCAGCATTAGAAACTCCCCCTCTTGTATTATGGAGGTAGACTGGATTTATCACTATAATTTGTGCCATCGCAGGGGTAGAGAAATTTGGACATAAATATTTAAATGATTCCATGTAGGAAAATTAAACCATCAAAACATCATATCAATTTCTACCAAGAAACATTGCCAAATATTTACTCTTAGACTTATAATAAATTAGTTGAATAAATAATTCACCTACAGCATTGAAAATGCTGCACTAATCCTATTCATCATGTGGATATTTTAACATATTTATCCTACTTTGTGTTATGCTGGACAAACACAAGGCTCAGAGCCAGTACTGTATCATTTGTTGCTATGATTCTTAAATGCTCACTGCCTATAAGCATCCAAAGCAAGTCATGATTCTGACAAATTTTATTATTTTATTTAAAATGTCCTTTTTAAATTTAAAGAGAAAGGGTGTTTTATGAAGTTGTGGTGCAACTCCAGTAGATGTCACTTGTAAACTGATTTACAGGATACACACAGTTTATGTGTAGCATTCTTTTACAAAGTATACTGTATTTCTGAGCTTGGAATGTAGTTTCAATCACCTTGACACTTTCAGAAGCTTTTTAAGATATGTTCTCTCATCCTCGCATTGGGGTGAATTCATTGTTATTTACAATACATCGGACTTGTCACTTGAGGCAAGTAAGGGATTAGGTAGCTGTGACCTGCTACTCATTGTACAAATGAGGAAACCAAATCCACTTAAAGTTGCACTGGTGGTGTTAACTGAGAAGTGTATACTTTAGTCACTCATGCAATATTCCCCAGAAGCATCACCACTGTGACATAAGATTTCCCAGTGTGCCTGGTAAGGCACTGTATAAAGCTGAACACTGACAGAATTAGAGGCTTCTCAGTCATCACCTTTTCTTCAGGAACGATAAGCACACCAAACACCAATAAACTGTTTGAACAGTGGTCTCCACTCTATGCATTAATGTAATTCAGTCTTATCATTGCACTAGATTTGCTTTCAGTTGACTACTTAGTCTGTATTTGAAGTGGTCATGAATCAAAATACTGTGCATTTCAATCAGAAGAAATAATTTGATGTTCTAATCTTGAATCTAAAAGTATTTCAAAATAGCCTTGGAAATTACAGCTTTAAGATTGATATCAGTGAGTGCATATTCTTTGCCCAGTGTCTTTCAGTCACAATTCAAGCACATTGAAATGTCATACTTGTATGGTGGCTGAGCTTTGTCAGTCGATAACCTCTAGAACATTGCCATTTATATTTCATATTCAAGTAGTATCTAATGCTGAAGATGTAACTAATTTGTTCCTGAGCCTTTCTTTCGCATGCTTTAAGTTGCCTATCCTTCCAATCTTTTTATTTGCCATTTATCTAGTATCTCAATGGTTCAATTTGCAAAGAACCCATTCAGTTTGAAGCCACACTGACAAGGTAGGAATTTCCCCAGTCATTGTTGAGGTATAGAGCAGTGATAGGTAGAGGTGCCAACTCTTGCTGGTTATCTTCCTTGGGTATTCAGGACATTGAATACCCAAGGAACAAAGAAAGGTACAACACAGGAACAAGATCTTTAGCCCTTCATGTTGCCCATTTAACCTAAAACCTTCTATTCCCATCCCATTTATGTATTTGTCAAGATGCCCCTTAAACGTCACTATCGTACCTGCTTCCACTATCTCCCCCAGCAGCAGGTTCCAGGCACCCACTACCCTCTGTGTCAAAGACTTTCCTCGCACATCTCCTCTAAACTTTTTCCCTTGCACCTTAAACCTATGTTCCCTAGTACTTGACTCTTCCACCCTGGGAAAACGCTTCTTGCTTTCCATTCTGTCCATGCCCCTCATAATTTTGTAGACTTCTATCAGATCATCCCTCAACCAGAATGTGGCAACTAGGGGCTTTTCACAGTGACTTTATTGCAGTGTTAATGTAAGCCGACTTGTGGCAAAAAGATTATTCTTTAAAAAAACCCGCTGTCTTTCCAGTGAGAACAAACCGAGTTTATCTAACCTCTCCTTATAGCTAATGCCCTCCATATCAGGCAACATCCTGGTAAACCTCTTCTGTACCATCTTCAAAGCTTCCACATCCTTCTGGTTGTGTGGAAACCAGGATTGAACACTATATTCCTTTTTTTTTTTAAATTTAGATTAGCCAATTATTTTTTCCAATTAAGGGGCAATTTAGCGTGGCCAATCCACCTACTCTGCACATTTTTGGGTTGTGGGGGCGAAACCCACGCAGACACGGGGAGAATGTGCAAACTCCACACGGACAGTGACCCAGAGCCGGGATCGAACCTGGGACCTCAGCGCCGTGAGGCGGTTGTGCTAACCACTAGGCCACCGTGCTGCCCTTGAACACTATATTCTAAGTGTGGCCTAATTAAGGTTCTGTACAGCTGCAAAATGACTTGCCAATTTTTATACTCAATTCCCCGGCCGATGAAGGCAAGCATGCCGTATGGCTTCTTGACTAACCTCTCCACCTGTGACCTGTGGACCTGTACACCAGGATCCCTCTGCCTGTCAATATTCTTAAGGGTTCTGCCATTTATTGTATATTCCCACCTGTATTAGATCTTCCAAAGTGCATTACATCACATTTGTCCAGATTAAATTCCATCCGCCAACTCCCCAGCCAAGTCTCCAACCGATCTATAACTTGCTGTATCCCCTCACAGTTCTCATCGCAATCCACAATTCCACCAACTTTTGTGTCATCCTCAAACTTACTAATCAGACCAGTTACATTTTCCTACAAATCATTGATATACTATAAACTGCAAAGGCCCCAGCACTGATCCCTGCAGAACACCACTAATTGCAGCCGTCCATTCAGGAAAGCACCTTTCCACTGCTACCCTCTGTCTTCCATGACCGAGCCAGTTTATATTCATCTTGCCAGCTCACCTTTGATCCTGTATGAGTTCACCTCTGATTTATTGATTGATTGATTGATTGATTGATTGATTGATTGATTGTCACATGTGCCGAAGTACAGTGAAAAGCATTTTCCTGCGGCCAAGGGAACGTACACGGTACGTACACAGCAGATAAAAAGAATAATCGACAAAGTACATCGACAAATAGTGATTGGTTACACCAGTCTGCCATGAGGGACCTTTTCAAAGGCCTTACTGAAATCCATGTAGACTCTTCACACCTTCACACAATCCACGGTCCTGTTCGGCTCTATTCCCTGCAACTTGCATTTCCTCTTACCTTCATCTATGAAATATATTCTTAAATGCTGGTACCTTCATAGAATTCCTACAGTGCAGAAGGAGACCATTTGGCCCATTGAGTCTGCACCAACCCTCTGAAAGAACACCGCATCTGGGCCCACTCCCTTGCACTATGCCTGTAACCTGCATATCTTTGGACACTAAGGGGAAATTTAGCATGGCCAATCCACCTAACCTGCACATTTTTGGAATGAGGAAACCCATGCAGACACGGGGAGAAATTGCAAACTCTACACAGACTGTCATCCAAGGACAGAATTGAACCTGGTTCCCTGTCTCTGTGAGGCCACAGTGCTTACCACTGTGCCACCATGCCTCCAAACTTCTCTGCTTCAATCGCAACCTAATAAACCCTCCATGTGAAAAACATTCCTCTCGTTCCCTATTTAATCTTATGTTTTTTTCCTTTCGATCATTGGAAACATCCTGTTTCTAGCTGCACTGTCTCACCTGTCATTTGAAATTACCCATGCTATTTTACGTAAGCCATTAACCTATTCAAATGAAACAGGTTCATGCTTGAACTGACAGGGGGTGGAATTTGACGCGTGTGTAAGTGTTAGTACCCATTGTTCCAGAGTAAAAGTTGATGTTTAGCAAAAAGGCTCTCCATGTTGATATTTGTAGTTTCAACCAAGGATACAGCACCATCACTTGGTAAAAATGGACACTCAGTTCCTATCTATTGATTCAACATTTCTGTGTGCTTTGTTGAAAGGCAAAAAAGCTCCATTTTGAAAACAGCAATGCAAAGTTGCATGGCATCCTCTGACAAAAAGACTGTCCACTTATTTCCCCAATAGAGTGGTTAATTGCTGCAACTTGCTAACTAGAAAATATATCATTTACTGTGCAGATGGAACGATAAAACATGAATTACTGCTAGGAACTAGACATTGAATGCATTGCATACAACAATCCAACAGTCACTTCAACTTCTCAACTACTGAAGTAGCCACTTTTTGTTACCAGTCCAGTTAAAATGCATTTTCCCCACCCCATTTCCAACATTTTTATGATTATAAAATGTTTCTTAAAAAAAAATGTTTGAAAATAAATTTTAAATATCCCTGTTTTTCTTCCTCGAGATGAATTTTTAATTCTTGGAGACTCCTGGACAATCCTGGCAGGATGGTCATGGGTCGTAAAATTGGCCTCTGAGATCGTGAACCATGAAGTCAGGGAAAAGGGTCAACCTCTGTTTCTATTCTTGTCAAATCACTGTCTAATGGAACCCTACTGAAAGTTTAGATATTGGATGAGAATAGGATAAAAGGAAAGCTGGAATACCCTCCAGATTTCCTTTAGTCAGCCTGGCACACAGCCCATGCTTGGGAGTCTCCAAGCAACACCGCAGAGAAATTCACACAGGTAGTGTTTCTGTTTGTTATGCATGGAGTGTTAACTCTTTAAGGTTACTCTCCATCCCACAGCGAGCCAAACTACAAAAGCACTACATGTGTAAATTCAACCGGTTGGATTCTGCTGTCTTGTTTTATAAGTGTTAACATGGATTTCTGGTAGTGTAATGTTACAGGGAAGGCACGCATGTGCTGGCTCCCACTGGAGTATTGTACCTTTTGGCCCTCTTCTTACTACCACAGATTGTTTATTCTTGAAAACGCACAGAGTTATTGTAGTAAACATTTTGTACAACTGAAATGCCCCAAAAAAAGTCAGGGTAGAGAAGGCTGAGAGTAGAAGCTTGTTGACAGAGTCGAAGGCTCTCGGAGTTCATCAGGAGGTAAAATGGCGGAGTCAGTGTCTGGTGCTCTGTCTACCAAGGTGCTTTCTAATATCTTGGTGAAATGGCCCCCAGTTGAGCAGCTCTATGAAAAACTAATGAAACCGTGGAAGCCAGGGAGCCACGCTTGGGGCTTTGCACCATGTGGGGTTCTATTTGTTATGATAATATGTAGCTTCTTTTTGGAGCATACGGTACATGGGGTTTTGCTATTTTGTTGATTATAACTATTTTCTTTATCTCCAGTTGGGAACTTCCCTGCTAACGTAACGGGAGCGGCTTTGAAGTGGCTAAGTAATAGGAGCGGCTTTGAAGGGTTCGCTGCAGCTCATTATGGTAGTATTTTAGATAATGACTTTTGAGTTCTTCTTTTGTTTGGGTTTGTTAGATGTCGACTTTAGTAGTTTTTGTTTGCCTTGTTTCTATTTGTATTTGTGCTTGGGTGTGGGCGTATCAAGTGCGATGGTATTGGGGGAAAGGGGTGGCGGTAGTTTACTGATGGTGTCTGCAGATTTGTCTTTGTCCAGGTTTTTGATTTGGTTGGGTGGCCATCTTGCGTGGATCTATTTGCTCTTACCTTTTTAATATCCCTTGGGTAATCTCTCTTGGTGGACAGGGCTGGTCACCCGGAATGGTAGGGGTTTCAATGGCGTAGTGAAAAGATCAAGGGCATTTGTTCATCTTTAGAGTTCAAACTCCGACGTGGTGTTTTTGCACACTTGTGGGTCAGACCAAACTAGACTGCGCAATGGGTGGATAGAGCAGGTTTTTCATTCGGGTTTCGATGTTAGGACCAGGGATGCGGCGATTTTAATTAATGCCTCTAAGATCTTAACTGACCCCAACATAGATACGTTATTGTCTGTGGTTCCCTGGTGAGCACCCCGGTTTTCATGGATACCATTTACCCCCCGCAACTCGGACAACACAAATTTTATTAATACCCTGCTGGCCTCTCTCCCTAATTAAGACTCACATCAGTTTATTTTGGGTGGGGTCCTGAAGTGTATCTTCAACTCTAGGTTGGATCGTTTGAAATCTCTTGATACATCAGAGGTGGCCAGGGCTTTGTCACCTTTCATGACGCAAATTGGGGGGGGGGGGGGAGAAGGGGGCCTGCCTTCAATGGTGACGACTGAGTGCTCAGTGGGTTGTTTCTTCGGGCCACGCCCTGCGCTTGGATTGGATTTGTTTATTGTCACGTGTACCGAGGTACAGTGAATAGTATTTTTCTGAGAGCAGTTCAAACAGATCATTTAGTACATGAGAAGAAAATAAAATAAAAAGAAAATACATAATAGGGCAACACAAGGTCTACAGTGTAAATACATAGGGCCGGATTCTCCCCTACCCGGTGAGGCATGGGGGTCCCGGCAGGAAGGAGTGGCGTAAACCATTCCGGCGTCGGGCCACCCCAAAGGTGCGACCAGTGGGAAAGGGGCTTGGTGCCACGCCAAACAGCGCCGAAGGGCCTCCGCCGGCCGGTGAGAGTTGGCACGGGAGCGCCAGCGTGTGCTGGCGTCATCCCCGTGCATGCGCAGAGGGATTCGCTTCCGCACCAGGAATGGCGGAGGACCATGGCCTCCGGTGTGGAACGATAGAGTGCCCCCAAGGCACAGGCCTGCCCGCGGAATGGTGGGCCCCGACTGCGGGCCAGGCCACCATGGGGGCACCTCCTGGGGCCAGATCCCTCCACGACCCCCCAGGAACCCCGGAGCCCGCCCGCGCCGCCAGGTCCCACCGGTAAGGGACCTACTCTAATTTACGCTGGCGGGACTGGCAAAGAACCGGCGGTACTTCGGCCCATCGCGTGCCGGAGAATTCGGTCAGCCCCGGGGTCCATTGAGTCGCGCCAGACCCCGCCATTCTCCGAGGCGGGCGGCGCGACTCACGCTGGAGCAATTTTTGGAGGGGCGGGAGAATTAGGAGGTTGGCGGGGGCTGGATTCACGCCGAACCCTGGCGATTCTCCCAGCCGGCGGGGGGTCGGCGAATCCCGCCCTTCGACACCGGCATCGGGTTAAGCATACAGGAGTGTAGTATTAATCAGGTCAGTCCATAAGAGGGTCAATTAAGAGTCTGGTAACAGTGATGGACTAGGCTGTTTTCACAACTCTCTGATGTTTCTTGCGGTCTTGGGCTGAGCAGTTGCCGTACCAGGCTGTGATGCTGCCACAGAGGATGCTTTCTATGGAGCATCTATAAAAGTTGGTAAGAGTCAGTGGACATGCTGAATTTCCTTAGTTTCCTGAGGGAGTACAGGCGTTGTTGTCCTTACTTGGTGGGACCATCGATGTGGGTGGACCAGGACAGGGCAGCACGGTAGCATTGTGGATAGCACAATCGCTTCACAGCTCCAGGGTCCCAGGTTCGATTCCGGTTTGGGTCACTGTCTGTGCGAGTCTGCACATTCTCCCCGTGTGTGCGTGGGTTTCCTCCGGGTACTCCGGTTTCCTCCCACAGTCCAAAGATGTGCAGGTTAGGTGGATTGGCCATGATAAATTGCCCTTGGTGTCCAAAATTGCCCTTAGTGTTGGGTGGGGTTACTAGGTTATGGGGATAGGGTGGAGGTGTTAACCTTTGGTAGGGTGCTCTTTCCAGGAGCCGGTGCAGACTCGAATAGCCGAATGGCCTCCTTCTGCACTGTAAATTCTATGTCTATGTAAGATGTTTGGTGATGTGCACCCCTTGGAATTTGAAGCTGTCAACCATCTCCACCTCAGCCCCACTGATGCAGACAGGGATGTGTACAGTACTTCATTTCCTGAATTCAGTGACCAGCTCTTTAGTTTTGCTGGCATTGAGGGAGAGATTGTTGTCGCTGCACCACTCCACCAGGTTCTCTACCTCCCTCCTGTATTCTGACTCATCGTTATTCGAGATCCGACCCACTATGGTCGTGTCATCAGCAATCTTGTAGGTGGAGTTGGAACCAAATTTTGGCACGCAGTTATGTGTGCACAGGGAGTAGAGTAGGGGGCTAAGTACCCAGCCTTGCGGGACCCCGGTATTGAGGATTATTGTGGAGGAGGTGTTGTTGTTTATTCTTACTGACTGTGGTCTGTGGGTCAGAAAGTTGACAATCTCGTTGCAGAGTGAGGAGCCAAGTCCTAGGTTTTGGAGCTTTGCTAAGAGTTTGGCTGGGATTGTGGTGTTGGAGGCGGAGCTGTAGTAAATAACTAGGAATCTGATGTAGGAGTCCTTGTTGTTGAGATGTTCTAGGGATGAGTTTATGGCCAGGGAGACGGCGTCTGCTGTGGACATATTGTGGCGGTATGTGAATTACAGTGGATCAAAGCGTTCTGGGAGTATGGAGTTGATGCGCTTCATGACCAACCTCTCTAAACACTTCATTACGGTTGATATCAGGGCCACTGGACGGTAGTCATTGAGGCACGTTGCCTGGTTCTTCTTTGGCACCGGTACAATGGTGATCTTCTTGAAGCAGGTTGATGCACAATCAATTGCACAAAGACAAGAGGTGAATACAACTGAGGCTTTATTGCTCTAAGATGTGTGGCCTCCCACAGCAGCTGGTGAAATGGCTGCTGCACGGAGGACACACATATTTATACTCCGCCTACTGGGCGGAGCCAGCAGGCAGGGACTACCATCGTACTGTAGTACAGGTCATACCATACATCACCTAATATAGGTGCAACAGTGGTTTACCACACAGGTGGGGACCGCAGATGAAGTAGAGACAGGATCAAGATGCCTGCAAATACAGCCTCCAGTTGGTCCATGCAGGATCTGAATGAACAACTCCATCAGGTACCGTTGCTTTCCGTGGGTCCACGGAAAGCAGGTCTAAGTTCTGAGGCTGTGAAGGTAGGTAGTATGTCCGAGGCTGTTGGGAAGGTGACATTGGTTCTTTGGCTTCCTGCTCAAAATGAGCATAAAATGCATTGAGTTCATTCGGGAGGAGTGCTCTGTTGCCAGAGATTCAACCCGGCTTTGCTTTGTAGCTCGTTTTATTGTTTAAGCCTTGCCACTACCAACGAGAGTCTGTGTCGTTAGTCTGTGACTGTAGCTTAGTCTCTTGGCGACCCTGATGGTTTTGCGGAGGTCTTACCTAGATTTCCTGTCGAGGTCAGGGTCGCCCGTCTTGAATGCCTCAGACCTGCACTTCAGAAGGGAGTGGATCTCCCGGTTAAACCATGGTTTCTGGTTGGGGAACGCACGTGGTCCTTAGGGGTGAAATTATCTCCTCTCAAACACATTTGGTGAGGACAGCGAGGGTGGAGCAGAAGAGGCTGGTTGACTCCATTCTTGAGGTGGACCATCAGTACTCGCTTGGTCCTACCCCAAAGTTGTTGGCAAGTAGGAAAAAACTGCAGACATAGTTCCAACTATTGCTATCTGGCACAGCAGTAAGCCAGTTGCAAGTGGCCTATTTTACGAATATGGGGAGGAGGCCAGTTGTCTTTTGGCTCACCAGCTTAAATGGCAGCCGGCCTCCCAGGAGATCACACGCAATTTGAGCGGTAACCTAGTTTCCGCCCCTCCTCAGTTTAATGCAGCGTTAGAATCTTTTTTGCACAATCTTTATAGATCGGAGTCTCCTGTAGATGACTCTGTCATGTCTGACTTTTTGGACTACCTTGCCAGCCTCAAATGTTGAGGTGGAGAGGAGCGGTGAGTTGGAATCCCGGTAATACCCTGATGAAATTTTAAAATGCTTCGGTTTGATGCAGACTGACAGAGCCCCTGGTCTGGATAACTTTCTGATTGAATTCTATAAGTTCTCA